>NC_092506.1:77274103-77587853 GCF_047511675.1 Marmota flaviventris
ATTTGATTGTGCTTCACATAAACATTTTGAGGATCACTTATGTAATTTGTTAATTTCTAGACCTTTGGCTATTTTTTTCTTCTGTTTTTCATGAAAACTTTGCTATTGCTGTATAGCTCTCAAAAGACATATGTAAATTACCTCTACAACAAAATTTTGTTGGAGAGAGAAGGTGGAAACTAATGATTAAAATAGCTGCTTGTTAAATTATTTTTTCCCTACTCCTATCTTTTTTAAAATTTATTTATTTATTTTGATTTTTTATACATGACAGCAGAATGCACTTCAATTCATAATACACATGTACAGCACAATTTTTTCTCTGCTTGTACATAGAGACACATCATTTATGTCTTCATATATGTACTTAGAATAATGATGTTCAACTCATTCCACCAGCTTTCCTACCCCTATGCCCACTCCCTTCCCTTCCTTCCCCTTTGCCCTATCTAAAGTTCCTTCATTCCTCTCATGCTCCCCCTAACCCCCAGCCTTCATTATGAATCAGCATGCACATATCAGAGAAAACATTCGGTATTTGGGTTTTGGGGATTGGTTTACTTCACTTAGCATGATATTCTTCTACTCCATTTACCTGCAAATACCATGATTGTATGCTCTTTTAATCATGAGTAATATTCCATTGTGAATGTATATCACAGTTTCTTTATCCATTCTTCAATTGAAGGGCATCTAGTTTGGTCCCATAATTTAGCTATTGTGAATTGTATTGCTATAAACATTGATGTGACTGCATCTCTGTAGTATGCTGTTTTTTAATACAGTTCTGTGGTGTGCAGTGTTGTGGCTGGTGATAGTCTTCATACCCTGTCCTGTGTCCCCAGGTGCAGGCTGTCACGATGAACACTACAGAAATGCAAAAAATAATTAGAAATTATTTTGAAAAACTGTACTCCAATAAATACAGTTCTATGGTGTGCAGTGTTGTGGCTGGTGATAGTCTTCATACCCTGAAGACATCAAAGACATAGACAAATTTCTAAAATCAGATGATTTACCCAAACTGAATCAGAATGATATACACAAGTTAAACAGATCAATTTTGAACAATGAAACAAAAGACACCATCAGAAGACTACAACCAAGTAAAGCCTAGGACCAGATGGATACACTGCTGAGTTTTAGAAAACCGTCAAAGAAGAACTAATACCAATACTCTTCAAATTATCCCATGAAATATAAAAAGAGGGAACACTTCCAAACTCATTCTATGAAGCCAATATCACCTATTCGAAAACCAGATAAAGACACATGAAATAAAGAAAACTTCAGACCAATATCTCTAATGAACATACATGCAAAAATTATCAATAAAATTCTGGCAAATCAAATACAAAAACATATTAAAGTGATAGAGCACCACGACCAAATGAGATTCATCCTAGGGATGCAAGATTGGTTCAACTTTTGGAAATCAATGAATGTAATTCATCACATCAATAGACTTAAAGATAAAAATCATATGACCATCTTAATAGATGCAGAAAAAAGCATTCAACAAAATGCAGCACCCTTCATGTTCAAAACCCTGGAAAAACTAGGGATAATAGGAACATATCAACATTGTAAAAGTTGTTTATGCTAAGCCCAAGGCTTTTTCTCATTCTAAATGGAGAAAAAAAATGAAAGCATTCCCTCTAAAAACTGGAACAATACAAAGATTCCCTCTTCCACCACTTCTATTTAACATAGTTCATAAAACTCTATCCAGAGCAATTGGATGAAAGAAATGAAAGGAATACAGATAAAAAAAGAACTCAAATTGTCTATTTGCTTATGACATGATTTGTGTGAGAGCAGCTGTTGGAGGTCCTCTAAAAACATGCAGACAAACAGTGTTTCCACTGCTTGAATCCCAGGTCACAAAGCTACAAAGAATGCCATTTCCCTCTAGCCTGCCATCTGGATCCTTTACTCCTATCTTAATTATACTAATTGAAGTTTGACTAATAGAAAAATTGACGTATTATTTAGCAAAATTTTCCAAATTGGCTAATTTTCCCATATAAAAATTAAATCACGGGCTGGGGATGTGGCTCAAGCGGTAGCGTGCTCGCCTGGCGTGCTTGCGGGGCCCGGGTTCGATCCTCAACACCACATACAAACAAAGATGTTGTGTCCGCCGACAACTAAAAAATAAATATTAAAAAATTCTCTCTCTCTCTCTCTCTCTCTCTCTCTCTCTCTCTCTCTCTCCTCTCTCTCCCACTCTCTCTTTAAAAAAAAAAAAATTAAATCACTGCTGGGCACAGTGGTACATGCCTGTAATCCCATGACTTTGGAGGTTGAGGCAAGAAGATCACCAGTTCAAGGTCAGCCTCAGCAATTTAGTGAGGTCCTAAGCATTTGGTGAGACCCTGTCTCAAAATAAAAAATAACAAGGGCTAGGGATGGTGCTCTGTGGTAAAGTATCCCTGAGTTTAATTTCTGTACCCTCCCCCCAAAAAGGTTGGTTTACTAACTCAACCAATACTTATTGAAATGCTATAGCATGCCACTCATTGTGCTTAATCCTGAAATTAGTATCATTTTATTTATAAAACCTACAATGTATGAGAAGACAGATAATGATTAAATAATTAAATGTAACAGTTTCAAGAAGTGCCACGTCCGGCTAACAGAGCCGAGTCCGGCGAGGGACGGCGGGGTTAAAAATACACAGGACACCAAGGTTCTTCATCCAGGAGGGAGCGTGTGCGCGCGCGCTTTATTGCCAAATTTGTTCCCCTTATATATCTTTTTAACAGCTGCGGGAAATTACTCAAAAGTGAGGAGGGAAGAGTAATAACTGCGTCCTTGGGTTACCGTCACGTCACCGTCCCCTATCAGGAGGCTCGAACAGGTCAAGATGTTCCCGAGAGACACATATATGCGAGGCAGATAAACAGGGAACCGCAAGCCTGCGTCATGGCCTTGTGAGCTGGCCACATTGACATGCATAACAAAGAACTGGGGGTTGAGTCCCCAGGGGCCAGGGCGGGCCTACTATCAGCAAAGAAGGAACAGTATTTCCTCAAATATGATCATTATTATGCCCTATTAGGCAGCATTTGTAATCTGTATCTTTGTTACCGCTTTTGACTGGTGAGGAGTCCTTGCTTCCCCAATGTTGAAGAATAACACCAGAGAAGCACGCCAAGGCAAGGTCAGAGTAGAAATTAGAAGTTTATTGAGGGAGGGAAGGAAGATGGCGGGAGGGAGGGAAGGAAGATGGCGGGAGGGAGGGAAGGAAGATGGCGGCGAGGGGAGTGCATTGTCCCCGTGTGCTGCTTCACTGTGTGGGAGTATGACAAGTCAGGACGGCTAAAGGATATCTTGTTAGGAATTTCCAGCAATAGTGGGGTGCTCCGGAACCTGGAGGAAGGATTTCCATCGCACGAGGATCAGCTACGGGGACTCAAACGCGAGAGGTTTGTCGCACGGAGGGTAACACTGCTTATTCAGCAAATCACCCCGTGGCTAGAATCTGCAGCGTGCGCTGGGATAGAGACGCAGGGTTACAGCGCTGCAGTTTCTGCCAGCCGCGCAAGCACTGTACTCAGGGCTGAATTCTGGGTTCGAGACGGGGGAAGGAAGCGGTCCATCTCGGTTCTCCACACCGGTCAGACCACAGAGGAGGCCAGCAGCCACCATGTTGGTAAACTGACGTCACCACCCCTGTTTTCGACTGACCGCAGCTCATTCAGCCATAGAACAGGTAATTTCAGGCTGCAATTCGCCTGCGGCTTGCAGACAGATTGCTAGGGCTCAGCGCCTGGGTGCTTCTTAGAACCTGATCTTATCGGAGTGAATACCGAGCACGGGGCGGCCGAGTTCCGGCTCCCGGAACCGCCCTGGCCCAGGGCTGCTGAGCCTGCGGAGGCTGCTTCTTGGACCCTGCTCCTACCAGAGCATACAACAAGCACTAAGCAGCCGAATTACGGCTCCCGGAACTGAGCCCGCGGGGACTGCTTCTTGGAGCTTACATCTATAGGAGCTTACACCGAGCACGGAGCGGCCGAGTTCCGGCTCCCGGAACTTCCCTGGCCCAGGGCTAGGAGCCCGCGGAAACTGCTTCTCGGTCCGGGTCCTGCTGAGGGCCGGTCAGGACTCACCCGGTGCTTTGGTTGCCCGGCAAGGGGAACGAAATGCTGCCATTCGCATAGGATACCAACATGGCAGAGATCTGATGTCTGCAGAAAGCGGCGGAGGAGGGAACTTCATCAATACCAGTGGTGACATAAGCAGTTGGTCTCCTGGTAGGGGGGGTGAGGCACAGTCACCCGAGTCTCCTCAATTTGTCGTCGAGCCAGAGGGAAGGAGCCGGGCCGCCGCCAGCGCCCGGAGCAGGCCCAGCGGCTCTCCAGCGTGGTGACCACGTGACCCCAATTGGAGAGGGGGCGGAGCGGAGCCGCCACCAGCAACCGCAAGGTGGGCAGACCCGCGACCCAGTGGTACATGGGCGTGGTAGGAGGGGCAGGGCAGAGCCGCGGTTCGCGCTGTGATGAATGAGCGTGCAAGGTAAACAGACCTGTGACAGCCTGGCGGGTCAGGCCCAGTGGCCTGCCAGTGTGGTACACACGTCACCCCAACTGGAGTAGGGGCAGAGCAGATCCTTCTCCCACGCCCGGATCAGGCCCTGCCGGTGTGGTGGTCACGTGACCCCAATCGGAGTGGGGGTGGAGCAGAACCGCCACCCGTGCCCGCAGGGTGAGCAGACCAGTGATCAACCTGCAGATCAGGCCCAGGGGTCCGCAGGCGTGGTAGGAGGGGCAGGGCAGATCCGCCGCCCGCGCCTCCAAGGTAGGCAGACCTACAACAGACCGGCGGATCAGGCCCAGGAGCCTGCCGGCGTGGTACAAACACCACCCTAATTGGAGTAGTGGCAGAGCAGAGTCGCCGCCCGTGCCAGGAACAGGCCCAGTGTCCTGCAGGCGGGGTAGTCACGACACCCCAATTGGAGTAGGGGCAGAGCAGAGCCTCCACCCATGCCCAAAAGGTGGGCAGATCTGCGACCGACCAGCGGGACAGGCCCAGTGGCCTGCCGGTACGACAGACACGTCACCCCATTTGCAGTAGGGGCAGAGTAGAGCCGCCGCCCGAGCCTGCAGGGTAGGCAAACCTGCAACCGACCGGCGGATCAGGCCCAGTGGCCTGCCAGCGTGGTACACACGTCACCCCAATTGGAGTAGGGGCAGAACAGAGCCGCCGCCAGCTCCCAGAACAGGCCCAGTGACCTGCCGGTGTGGTAGCCACGACACCCCAATTGGAATAAGGAGAGAGCAGAGCCGCCGCCCGCACCTGCAGGAAAGATACGCAAGCAGTATGAAAAGATAAGGAAAGAAAGGACCACAAGCAATGCAGGTCAACGCAACTTTAGAAGAGGTAACAGCTGCAGCAGATGGAATGTCAGATAAAGAATTCAGGATATACATGCTTCAGATGATCTGGAGTATCAAGGAAGACATTAAACAGCAAAATCAGACAATGAAAGATCACTTCGACAACGAATTACGCAAACAAATCCAGGAAGCAAAGGATCAACTATACAGGGAGATAGAGGTTATAAAAAACAAACAAACAGAAATCCTAGAAATGCAGGAAGCAATAAACCAACTTAAAAACTCAATGGAGAATACTACCAGCAGAGTAGAACACTTAGAAGATAGAACATCAGACAATGAAGACAAAGTATTTCAACTGGAAAAGAACATAGACAGCTCAGCAAGACTGTTAAGAAACCATGAGCAGAACATCCAAGAAATATGGGATAACATTAAGAGACCAAACTTAAGAGTCATTGGGATACAGGAAGGTACAGAGCTCCAATCCAAAGGAATGAGAAGTCTATTCAATGAAATAATACAAGAAAACTTCCCAGACTTGAAGAATGAGACAGAATCCCAAATCCTAGAAGCCTACAGGACGCCGAATGTGCAAAATCATAAGAGATCCACACCTAGACACATTATAATGAAGATGCCCAACATACAGAATAAGGAGAGAATTTTAAAAGCTACAAGAGAAAGGAAGCAGATTACATTTAGGGGTAAGCCAATCAGGATAACAGCTGATCTGTCAACACAGACTCTGAAAGCTAGAAGATCCTGGAATAACATATTTCAAACACTGAAAGAAAATGGGTTCCAACCAAGAATTGTGTATCCAGCGAAATTAAGCTTCAGGATGGAGGATGAAATTAAAACCTTCCACGATAAACAAAAGTTTAAAGAATTCGCAGCTAGAAAACCATCTCTTCAAAACATCCTCGCCAAAGCATTACAGGAAGAGGAAATGGAAAATAACAATGAAAACCAACAGTGGGAGGTAGGACAGTAAAGGGGGGGGGAATAATCAAAGAGGAAAACAAACCATGTTTAGTAACAGAAATAAACAAATATGGCTGGAAGAACAACCCATATCTCAATAATAACCCTAAATGTTAATGGCTTAAACTCACCAATTAAGAGACACAGGCTAGTAGAATGGATCACAAAACAAGACCCAACAATATGCTGCCTACAGGAGACGCATTTGATAGGAAAGGACATACATAGGCTGAAGGTGAAAGGTTGGGAAAAATCATATCACTCATATGGACTTCGAAAACAAGCAGGAGTGTCCATACTCATATCAAATAAAATAGATTTCAAGCCAAAGTTAATCAAAAGAGATAAAGAGGGACACTACATACTGCTTAAGGGAACCATACACCAACAAGACATAACAATCATAAATATTTATGCCCCAAACAATGGTGCAGCTATGTTCGTCAAACAAACTCTTCTCAAGTTCAAGAGTCTAATAGACCACCATACCATAATCATGGGAGGCTTCAACACACCTCTCTCGCCACTGGACAGATCTTCCAAACAAAAGTTGAATAAGGAAACTATAGAACTCAATAACACTATTAATAACCTAGACCTAATTGACATATATAGAATATACCAACCAACATCAAGCAGTTACACTTTTTTCTCAGCAGCACATGGATCCTTCTCAAAAATAGATCATATATTATGTCACAGGGCAACTCTTAGACAATATAAAGGAGTAGAGATAATACCATGCATCTTATCTGATCATAATGGAATGAAACTGAAAATCAACGATAAAAGAAGGAAGGAAAAAGCATACATTACTTGGAGAATGAACAATAGGTTACTGAATGATCAATGGGTTATAGAAGACATCAAGAAGGAAATCAAAAAATTCTTAGAGATAAATGAAAACACAGACACAACATATCGGAATCTATGGGACACATTGAAAGCAGTTCTAAGAGGAAAATTCATTGCTTGGAGTTCATTCCTTAAAAAAAGAAAAAACCAACAAATAAATGATCTCATACTTCATCTCAAAATCCTTGAAAAAGAAGAGCAAAACAACAGCAAAAGAAGTAGAAGGCAAGAAATAATTAAAATCAGAGCTGAAATTAATGAAATCGAAACAAAAGAAACAATTGAAAAAATTGACAAAACTAAAAGTTGGTTCTTTGAAAAAATAAACAAAATCGACAGACCCTTAGCGATGCTAGCGAAGAGAAGAAGAGAGAGAACTCAAATTACTAGCATACGGGATGAAAAAGGCAATATCACAACAGACACTTCAGAAATACAGAAGATAATCAAAAACTATTTTGAATCCTTATACTCCAATAAATTAGAAGATAGTGAAGGCATAGATAAATTTCTTAAGTCATATGATCTGCCCAGATTGAGTCAGGAGGATATAGAAAACCTAAACAGACCAATATCAATTGAGGAAATAGAAGAAACCATAAAAAGACTACCAACTAAGAAAAGCCCAGGTCCAGATGGGTATACAGCAGAATTTTACAAAACCTTTAAAGAAGAACTAATACCAATACTTTTCAAGCTACTTCAGGAAATAGAAAAGGAGGGAGAACTTCCAAATTCATTCTATGAGGCCAACATCACCCTGATACCTAAACCAGACAAAGACACTTCAAAGAAAGAAAACTACAGACCAATATCTCTAATGAACCTAGATGCAAAAATCCTCAATAAAATTCTGGCGAATCAGATACAAAAACATATCAAAAAAATTGTACACCATGATCAAGTAGGATTCATCCCTGGGATGCAAGGCTGGTTCAATATACGGAAATCAATAAATGTTATTCACCACATCAATAGACTTAAAAATAAGAACCATATGATCATCTCGATAGATGCGGAAAAAGCATTTGACAAAGTACAGCATCCCTTTATGTTCAAAACTCTAGAAAAACTAGGGATAACAGGAACATACCTCAATATTATAAAAGCAATCTATGCTAAGCCTCAGGCTAGCATCATTCTGAATGGAGAAAAACTGAAGGCATTCCCTCTAAAATCTGGAACTAGACAGGGATGCCCTCTCTCTCCACTTCTGTTCAACATAGTTCTCGAAACACTGGCCAGAGCAATTAGACAGACGAAAGAAATTAAAGGCATCAAAATAGGAAAAGAAGAACTTAAATTATCACTATTTGCAGATGATATGATTCTATACCTAGCAGACCCAAAAGGCTCTACAAAGAAACTATTAGAGCTAATAAATGAATTCAGCAAAGTGGCAGGATATAAAATCAACACGCATAAATCAAAGGCATTCCTGTATATCAGCGACAAATCCTCTGAAATGGAAATGAGGACAACCACTCCATTCAAAATATCTTCAAAAAAAATAAAATACTTGGGAATCAACCTAACAAAAGAGGTGAAAGACTTATACAATGAAAACTACAGAACCCTAAAGAGAGAAATAGAAGAAGATCTTAGAAGATGGAAAAATATACCCTGTTCATGGATAGGCAGAACTAACATCATCAAAATAGCGATATTACCAAAAGTTCTCTATAGGTTTAATGCAATGCCAATCAAAATCCCAACGGCATTTCTTGTAGAAATAGAGAAAGCAATCATGAAATTCATATGGAAAAATAAAAGACCCAGAATAGCAAAAACAATGCTAAGCAGGAAGTGTGAATCAGGCGGTATAGCGATACCAGACTTCAAACTATACTACAGAGCAATAGTAACAAAAACAGCATGGTACTGGTACCAAAACAGGCGGGTGGACCAATGGTACAGAATAGAGGACACAGAAACCAATCCACAAAACTACAACTATCTTATATTTGATAAAGGGTCTAAAAGCATGCAATGGAGGAAGGATAGCATCTTCAACAAATGGTGCTGGGAAAACTGGAAATCCATATGCAACAAAATGAAACTGAATCCCTTTCTCTCGCCATGCACAAAAGTGAATTCAAAATGGACAAGGAGCTTGATATCAAATCAGAGACGCGCCGTCTGATAGAAGAAAAAGTTGGCTACGATCTACAGTCGGTGGGGTCGGGCTCCAAATTCCTCAATAGGACACCCATAGCACAAAAGTTAATAACTGGAATCAACAAATGGGACTTACTCAAACTAAAAAGTTTTTTCTCAGCAAAAGAAACAATAAGAGAGGTAAATAGGGAGCCTACACCCTGGGAACAAATGTTTACTCCTCACACTTCAGATAGAGCCCTAATATCCAGAGTATACAAAGAACTAAAAAAATTAGACAATAAGAAAACAAACAACCCAATCAACAAATGGGCCAAGGACCTGAACAGACACTTCTCAGAGGAGGACATACAGTCAATCAACAAGTACATGAAAAAAAGCTCAACATCTCTAGCAGTCAGAGAAATGCAAATCAAAACCACCCTAAGATACCATCTCACTCCAGTAAGATTGGCAGCCATTAGGAAGTCAAACAACAACAAGTGCTGGCGAGGATGTGGGGAAAAGGGTACACTTGTACATTGCTGGTGGGACTGCAGATTGGTGCAGCCAATTTGGAAAGCAGTATGGAGATTTCTTGGAAAGCTGGGAATGGAGCCACCATTTGACCCAGCTATTCCCCTTCTTGGTCTATTCCCTAAAGACCTAAAAAGAGCATGCTACAGGGACACTGCTACATCGATGTTCATAGCAGCACAGTTCACAATAGCAAGACTGTGGAACCAACCTAGATGCCCTTCAATAGACGAATGGATAAAAAAAATGTGGCATTTATACACAATGGAGTATTACTCTGCATTAAAAAATGACAAAATCATAGAATTTACAGGGAAATGGATGGCATTAGAGCAGATTATGCTAAGTGAAGCTAGCCAATCCCTAAAAAACAAATGCCAAATGTCTTCTTTGATATAAGGAGAGTAACTAAGAACAGTGTAGGGACGAAGAGCAGGAGAAGAAGATTAACATTTAACAGGGATGAGAGGTGGGAGGGAAAGGGAGAGAGAAGGGAAATTGCATGGTAATGGAAGGAGACCCTCAGGGCTATACAGTGGAGGAGGTAGAGAGAGAGGAGGGGAGGGGAGGGGAGAGGTGGGGAGGGGGGAGGGTGGAGGATGGGAAAGGCAGTGGAGCACAACAGACACTAGTATGGCAATTTGTAAATCAATAGATGTGTAACTGATGTGATTCTGCAATCTGTGTATGGGGTGAAGGTGGGAGTTCATAACCCACGTGAATCAAAGTGTGGAATATGATATGTCAAGAAATTTGTAATGTTTTGAACAACCCACAATAAAAAAATTAAAAAAAAAAAAAAGAAGTTTATTAAAGGACAGCAGAAAAGACTTCTCCCTGAGGAAGAAGGGGACCCAAGAGGTGGAATCTATGGAAGTGTGGTTGTTTCTCCTTTTTATAGTTCTTTCAGTGATGGAATGTAGGTTTGAAGGCCCAAGGGGTGGGACACAGGTGGGCCAAAGTAGTAAGCTGGGCAGGAAGGACTTCATTAACATTTCCTTGGGATGGACTTTGGGCCTAGGGCTTTTCTCAGGACTTCATTAACATTCATTAACATTCCATGAGTTGTTCCCAGAATTCATTCTCAACATGGCCTCCATTTTAGATCTTACTGGATATTAGACCCGATTTACCTAACTACACTGACTACCTAATTTTAAATGTGGCTTCATCTTGACAATTCATTATGAAAAGTCCAGTTAGTTTGTTCAATAAGTCTTTGGCCTTTTGTTAATAATAGAATCTGCAAGCATTCAAAATTCCATTTTAATTAAGCTCATAACAAAAGAGGTCACTATCAAAAAATAGTTTCTAATTATTAACATCTCAACAAATATTTGCATCTTGCAAAACACGATTAACAAAGCAACATTGTTGGTTGATATGAACCCTTTTCAGTCTTTCCTACAAAGCTGGAAAGTGAACTAGAAAGGTATTCTATTGGAAAAAACAATCTCAACAAAACTACTTGACGTGTACACAATATTTTTCATCTTCCTTTGAAGACAATATTGCATTACTGTTGGAATCAAATATTTGTCATTCATTCCCAAGATCTTATAAATTCCATTTTCCCCAATTATTTCTAGTTTTAGAATCTGAGACACATTTTCCAGGCATCTGGTTAACTGAAACTTCTCTAATTCAAAATATCCTTCAAGAAATTTAAAAAAGGGCTGGGGTGGTGGCTCAGTGGCAGAGCGCTTGCCTAGCATGTATGAGGCACCAGGTTTGATCCTCAGCACCACGTATCAATAAATAAAATAAAGGTCCATTGGCAACTAAAAAAAAAAATTAAAAAAAAGAAATTAAGAAAATATTGTGAAATTAAAGATAATTAAGTGAAAGGTCCAAACAAAACTGAGAATCTATAATCCCTGTAATTAGTTTTTCTTTATAATGTAAACAACTAAATTCTTACTGTTGGATCTAATAGGCCATAGTAAAACAATTGTTTGATTTTGGGGGGGAATTTTAATTTTTTATAAAATTTCAAATGTCTGGGAAACCTGGCTGGACATGGTGGTGTATGCCTGTAGTACCTGGATATATTTTTAATGCTCACACTTAACAAAGTTCACACTTATCCTTTTTGTAACCATAAAAAAAAAAAAAAAAAAAAGCCTTAATTATCTAGGGAAGTGGTTCCTGGCATGAAGTCCCCAGAACAACAGAATCAATATCACTTGGCAACTTGTTAGCCATGCAAAGTCTCAGGTCAATCCTAGAACTACTGAATCAGAAACAAAGAAATTTATGTATAGCAAGTACCACAAGTGGATTCTGATCATGCCAAAGATTGAGAAACACTGAAATGAAATGGCAGCCTGAAATGAAATGAAATTCCAGCTACTGTGGAGGCTGAGGCAGGAAGATCACTTGAGTCAAGCCTTGAGCCAGGAAAGTTGTGACCAACCTGAACAATACAGAGAAATTTCAGTTTACAAACAAACAAAAATCTCAGAGATTTGTTTGTGTTTTAGTTATGTGAAGGTTTATTCTGTCATGTTGAAGCCAGATTTAAAGTTAAGTAGTCAGTGTAGTTAGGTAAATCAGGTCTAATATCAAGTAAGATCCAAAATGGAGGCCATGTTGAGAATGAATTCTGGGAAAAGCAGAACTACTCTTGGAATGTTAATGAAGTCCCAGAAAAACCCCAGGCCCAGAGCCCATCCCAAAGAAGTGTTAATGAAACAGCTCCCAGCAAACATAAGATGCTGACTCAAAAGTCCTTCCAACCCAGATTACTTCTTTGGCCCACCTGTGCCCCACCCTTTGGGCCTTCCCACCTACATTCCATCACTGAAAGATAACAGAACAAAGGATAGGAATTGGGGGGGGGGGACCATATGAAGACCTTAGGTATAAAAAGGGGAGACAACCGCACTTCCACTGATTCCACCTCTTGGGACCCCTTCTTCCTCCGGGAGAAGTCTTTTCTGCTGTCCTTTAATAAACTTCTACTTTCCACTCTGACCTTGCCTTGGCGTGCTTCTCTGGTGTTATTTTTCAACCTTGGGGAAGCAAGGACTCAGCACCAGTCAACAGCGGTAACAATGTATTACTCTTTATCTCAGAACAGTTCTTGGGAGAACAAGAGATAAAAGTTTATAAGCTGCATGGATCTTTCTTCTTCTTCTTCTTCTTCTTCTTCTTCTTCTTCTTCTTCTTCTTCTTCTTCTTCTTCTTCCTCTTCTTCCTCTTCTTCCTCTTCTTCTTCTTCTTCTTCTTCTTCTTCTTTTCAGGGGGAGTGAATTCAGGGGTATTTTACCACTGAGGCACACCCTTTATATTTGTTATTTTGACACAGAGTCTCACTAAATTGCTTAGGGCCTCACTAAATTTCAGAGACTGGCTTTGAACTTGCAATCCTCCTGCCTCAGGCTCCCAGCAGCTGGGATTATGGGATTACAGGTGTGCCCCACCCCACCCAGTTTAGATGAATCTCTTAAAATTGCACAAAATAGGCTGGGACTGGGGCTTGGTGACAGAGTGCTTGCCTAACCTAGAGAGCTCTGAGTCCTGGTGGGCCCTGAGTTGAATTCATTCCCAGTAGGACTAAAAAATAAAAGAAAAAAAGTGGTATAATTTCAATGTGATTATGAGGCCTAACTATCCCAGTCAGTTTTTTTTTTTTTTTTTTTTAGTAGAAGACTTGATGACAAAAATTAAGGAAGGCAAGCCTAAATTCCCAATATAAAAATCAAATTTTAAAACTTTTTCCCCATCATAGAATGTCTCCTCAAAAAAAAAGTAAGGGTTTAATATACTCGGAGCATGAGATTTTCTTTAGTATATTTCTCAGCCATAGCTCTTCCATTCATAAGTTGGAGTCATTGCAAAATTAAATAGGTGATACTGTTTTTTTTTTAAATGTGCTTATAAAGCGATCAAAGTGTAGATTCCATGTGTGTGACATCTGAAAATCATATTTTTCACTTAATCTTTCCGATGTTTTAAAAAGAGAATTCTGCATACATGTGATTCCCCCCAAAAAGCTGAATCAGCATGAGATCAGCATTTTCAAAGTTGGTTACCTTCAAAGAGGTAACGGTGCCCCCTAGCGTTCAGTTACCGGAACTGCCAAGGCTACTATTTTAAAATCGTTCTGCAATCCCAGGTTCCACAATCAGTACTGTTTTGATACTGGGAATTGAACCTAGGGGAAATTTAGCTCTGAGCTACATCACCAGCCTTGTTTACTTATTTGATTATTTTTAAATTTTAAATTATAAGACAGGCTAAATTCTTTAGGTCCTCACTAAATTTCAGAGGCTGGCCTCAAACTTGTGGTTCTCTTGCCTCAGTCTCCTAAGTGGCTGGGATTACAGGCATGCACCACCACTCCTGGCCTGGATTTTCTTAATGAATATAGATTTTAGACTTTACTGAAGAGAGAATGGTGCTAGAAATTTTGATTAAGAACTGGACATAAAACCCCTGAGTTTAACATTTATGGGCCCCCAGAGTACAGCTGTGCTTTTAGAACCCAAGATCATTTCTAGAAAGCACAATTGTAAAACTTACCAAACCATGAGTTGTATATATATATATATATATATATATATATATATACATACATATATGTACGTTGGAAAACTAAAAGTTCAGGTAAGAATTCTCATTCCTTCTGAAACCCGTTCATTCCTACAGCTAAATCTTGGTTTAAAGTATGCCAGGAAAGGGAGACACCCAGATTTAGAGATCATTTTGGAAGAGTGGGACTATGAGTTATTCCTTTCTAAAACACTATTTTCCCAAATCAATAATTAAAGAAACTATTTCTGATTTTTTCCATTGTTGTTTCCTTTTTGTTATAATAAGCAAATTACAGCTGACACAGTGAGGTCCATCTGTAGTTCAGCTATTCAGAAGACTAAGGCAGGATGATGTCAAGTTCAAGCCTGAACAACTTAGACTGTATCAAAACATAAAAATAAATAATTATAATGTAAATTAAACATTAAGTTGCCCCACAAAGTTCTATGAGCTAGGACTTCTTGGCCTTTCTCCCCTGCACCCCTGAAGTGGGTCAGGCAGTGCCAAACCAAATTTCTGCCATTTATGGAGGCCTTGGGAAGTGTGATCTGGAATGTGAGGGCAGGAGAAATCTCCAGGGTGGAGTGGGATCAGTGATGTTCTTAGATTAACATAAAAAAAAATATATCATCATTCCCTGCATGACAGGATAGAATTAAAGCCAATCTCAAAGAAAACATTTTCAAATTTTCTAAAACATTTGTTAAGTGTATAAATTGGTGATACCTCTTTTCTCCCATTTTATAAACAAAAATAAAAATATTCCAAAAAATATATTTAAATTTGATATTTGAAGGGTAAATTGGTATATAATCAGCGACTGTTGATGAGAGGAGGTTTCTACAAGATTGTTTATGGAGATCTCTATTTTGGACACACCTAATCAATCATCCAATCAATCATCCATTCAAGACTATCAAAAGCTCCAAGAAATGCAATCTTTTGGAGAAAATGGGTGTGGTTTCTGGGGCAATAAAAGGACACTGCAAGAGCCCAACTTGTTCTTCTCCAGAACTCACAGAGTGCCTTTGGGACTGGCTGAGAGATTTCGGAAGTCTTCCACTACCACACAGAGGCCCTGATCCCTGTGTGGATTTCATATTATTACTCCTGCAGCAAGTATTGGTGAGCCCACAGACATATTTCTTAGGTGAGTATACAGAAAAGCAGTTCCTGCTACTTTCCCATATCAAAGCAAGCAAATTTATGAATTTTAATTATCAGTAAAATGAACTTGTTTTCTGTGAAGTGATGTAATTTGCTTTCTTAGTAATGACTAGACTGCTGTTTGTTGTCTTGTTGCATGCCTTGGAATAAATTTGATGATTAATTTTACATAAATAATTTATGTATTCCATTGTTGTTACTATGTATTAAAGGAACAAGTTTACATCCTCACAAAAGTGTACAACAGTTCCTTTTTCTTACATCCAGAATTTATTATTTGTTTTGTATTCTTGATGATTGCCATTCTCATTGGAGTGAGACTCACAAGTTTAGTTTTGACTTGCATTTGCCTGAGGGATAAAGATATTAAAATTTCTTTCTTTTTTCCTTCCTTCCTTCCTTCATTGTGTGTGTGTGTGTGAAGAGCAGGAGAGTACTAGAGATAGAACCCAGGGGTGTTTTACCAACTGAACTATATCCCCTGACCTTTTGATTTTTCATTTTAATACAGGGTCTCATCAAGTTGCTTAGGCCCTACTAAGTTGATTGTTGATGGGCTTGAATTTGTAGTCCTCTTGCCTCAGATTCTCTAGTCTCTGGGAGTACAGGTGTGCACTTGGTGAACACTGGGCATTTTTTCATATAATTGTGGGTCATTTGTACTTCTTTTGGGAGCTGTATGTTCAGTTCATTAGCCTATTTATTAACTGGGTTATTTGTTTTTTATAATTCTTAGATTTTTGAGTTCTTTCTGTTCTGGATATATATATATATAATCTGTGGGAAGAGAGGTTGACAAAAATTTTCTCCGCTCAGTAGTTTTTTTTCCACTCCGTTGTTTCCCTGTTGTGCAGAAAGCTTTTAATTTGGTGCCATCCCATTTACTGATTCTTGTTCTTATTTTCGGATCTGAGCAGGTCCTATTCAGGAAGTCCGCTAAAATGCATTCTGCCAGAAAGCACTGCTTGTTTCCTGGTGGCAAATAAGTTAATTATGTGTTTTTCCAGTGTGATAGGTATTTGGTAATGATTTTAATGACTTGCTAGATATACCTATTTGTTGTAATTTGTGCATTTTTTTTATTACAAGAGTATAGATAATAAAGATAGGAGAGTACCACAAGAGGTTAGTATATTCCTGTTAGTAAGATTTTGGCTGAAATCTGATTCAATTTTGCAATGTTAAGCTTAATCATCAGCCCTTAGGTATTTATTTATTTATTTTTATGTAAATTTTTAAATTTATATATGACAGCAGAATGCATTACAATTCTTATTACATATATAGAGCACAATTTTTCATATCTCTGGTTGTATACATAGTATATGCACACCAATTTGTGTCTCATACATGTACTTTGGATAGTAATGATCATCACATTAACCCTTAAGTATTTAGAAATTGTTTTGGGATAGTGAATTCTAGTTGAAATAATAATAATAAGAAGTAATAATAATAGTAATAATATCTAAGGAGATATTTAAATAAAATAATTAAAGTAATAGTTCGATGGTAGGGGCATTTCTTTCTCTTTCTTTTTCACTTTTTTTTTTTTTTTTTAATACAGTGCTGGGAACCAAATCCAAGGCCTCTGCCATTTTGGGCAAGACTCTACCACTAAGTCCCTAGCTTTCATATGCCCTTTTCTATACCAATTATGGGCAGTGAGCAATATGATTGATGTTAAAAGCATTCAGAATCCACATTATAAAACTCTAATTGGGCCAAACATTCATGGTTAAGATCATTTAGAGGAATGTCACATTTTTATGAAACTGAGGTTCTTTCTTTGTTTAAGAAAGGAAGATTTATAACTTCATTTGATAAGATAGTTCACATTTTCTGTAAGTATTTGGATGTGGCAACTGCGACATAGGATACCAAAGTGTAATGATTATTGGGTGAATCTTTATCCTAATTATGTTTCCCGAACAATTGAACATGGATACAATTATGGGACACTTCATTGTCTTGTTTTCTAGACAGCTTTGCTGAGCCTGGTATCCATGTGCGTATCTAGAGTCCCCATCTCCTTCACAGCAAATTTCTGGATCTTGAGTGCCAGAGGTACATGCCTTGAAGCCCACTCCCTGGATGGGCTTGTGATTGCTGATGGGGCATTTTTTGGTCACCACTCCTTGATGGCATAACAACCCTTCTCCCCACCATTCTTTGTGGGAGCCATTCTGCCTGTGCCCAAGCTGGAAAGGAAGAGCACTAGGGATTATAAGGTTCTGTTTTATGCATGAGGCAAAAATAGGATGGGGATGCTGATGACTAGGTAAGCAATAGTGATTTCTAAAGTTTTTGAGAGCTCTCTTTATGCCTCCATTTTCTGTTTGTGTCATGCAAAATAAAGGCTATTCTTCCTAGACATAGGCTTATTATTGGGTCATAACTTGAGTACAATTTTGATTAGTTTAATCCTAGAAGCTAGGGAGGCTGAAGCAGAAGAATTGTGAGACCAAAGCCAGTCTCAGCAAAAGCAAAGAGATGAGCAACTCAGTAAGATCCTGATTTTAAATAAAATACAACATAGTACTGGGAATGTGGCTCAGTGGTTGAATGCCAATGAGTTCAATCCCTGGTACCACCCGCCCCCCAAATTTTTTTTGTTTACTTAGTTTCTTGTCTTTCCAGACTGCATATATGAAATTGTTCTGATTCTCTTCCCTTAAAAAAATAGGGGGAAAAAAAAGAAGAAAAGAATGGACTCAGACATCCTACAAGTCTTCCAGAGAGAACTCACCTGCTCCATCTGCATGAATTATCTTATAGACCCAGTCACCATATGCTGTGGGCACAGCTTTTGTTGGCCCTGTCTCTGCCTTTTCTGGGAAGAAGCCCAAACTCCTGCACATTGCCCTATGTGCAGGGAGCCATCACAGCAGATTGACTTCAAGAGCAATATTTGTTTGAAGAATCTGGTATCCATTGTCAGAAAAGCCAGTGTCAGGCATTTCCCGAGCTCTAGGGATCACATGTGTGTGACCCACAAGGAGAGAAAGATCTTCTGTGAAGAGAACAAGACCCTGCTGTGTTTGCTCTGCTCCAACTCCCAGGAGCACAGGGCTCACAGACACTGTCCCATTGAAGAGGCTGCTGAGCAGTACAGGGTAAGTGATGCTTCTGAGATAGCTAGAGGGCAGGGTGACTAAGACTATAAGGCACAAGAACCATTGTTACTGAGTGCCATATACAAGTATAGGTAGCAGTGATAAAATTATGAATAAAGTATGTGATAGTATCTATATTCATGGAAACTGAGAGTGTGAGGAAACTAATTTATTATAACCTATTTCAATAACTTGATGATATGGTTTTACTGCTTAGGGCACTTTAAAGTTCTCATGGTTATAAGTGTCTAAACTAACAAAACTAAATGTTCTGCTGGATGTGGTGGTTCATACCTGTAAACCCAGCGACTCACAAGACTGAAGCAGGAGGATAATCAGTTGGAGAATGGCTTGGGAAAATTAAAATATATAATAACTTCTTAAAAGGACTGTTGATATAGCTCAGTGGCATAGCACTTTCCTAGTATACATGAGACCCTAGGTTCAATTGCTAGTATGGTGAGCAGGGAAGTGGTACCACAAATTCAAAGGGCTTTTATATAGAATATATTAGAATGAAACTCACAGAATATTAGTGTCATTAGATCCAAATTCTGAAGCAAATTGCCACACTACCTAAGAATTAACATTGCCCATGTATTTGCCATTTTCTCTAGGAAAATGGTTTTATTACATTGTGTGATTCCATAGTCTGAATCCCCTAAAATTGATAATTATCCACACCAAGCAGGGAAACCCTAGCCTCTGTGCTGCATAAAACTTTTTTTTTTTTTTAAATATAAATTGCTTGAAATTCTTCATCATTGTGGGCCTGAAAACATAATCAACTTGCTTGTCCAGTGGTCAAATTTTGTTCTCTTACAGGAGAAGTTTCTAAAACTAATGAGATCTCTTTGGAAAAAGATCCAAGAAAACCAGAGAAATCTAAAAGAAGAGAGCAGAAAAATTAACCAATGGGTTGTAAGTATGAGAGTCTATTTCTCTCAGAATCAACCTAGGATAGGAAAGGTAGACATTTATTGATTCATCAAGTGAGTTGGAATCATCACAAAATTTTAGGAAGATCTTTCTTGATAGCTTCTACTTGTTGGAGTACAAAACCGCACTGCTACTCAGGGAGAATTGTTGAGCTATGGAGCAGGGAAGTTTGATATTATTGACCTATTTACTAACAAAAATGAAAGTGTTGCATACAATTATTTGTGAGTTATGCATGAATTCAAAATGGCTTGCATTCAGACTTTCTGATTTGAGAAGATATATACAGGAATTACCAATGAAAATCTTTCTTTCTGGTTGTTTCAACAAGTCACGAAGTAGATGAGTTTGAGAGAGGAGTGTTCTGCCTCTTAATATACTTAATGAGTGAAAAATAAATGAAGGGAAGAGAAGAATGAATTAATGGTTTATGAGAAATAGAAAGACACGAATTTATGTACATAGTTTACTAGCATAAGACATGAGTCAAAATGAATAGATGATGTTATAAAGTGGAGGAGAGTAAAGTTGACCTGATATTTGATCTAAGAAATTCGTGTCCTTGCAGTGGTATGTGCATCTGCACAGAGAGAATACCAAGGCAGCTTATAGGATGCTGTATCCCAGTGTCCATGAAGAAGAAAAAGAACATTTGGAGACACTTTTAAAGGAACGCAAATTGACTATACAGCAAATTAAGAAAAGCAAAGCCAAAATGCTTCAAAAAGGGAAACAACTAAAGAAAGACTATCAGGAGCTAATGAAAATGTGCCAAAAACCATATGTGGAGCTGTTTGAGGTAAGTAATTGGGACATGACTGAAAATATTTTGTGTCTTGGCCACATTATTTGGTACCAAAGATATATTTATATGCATTCTGCATTTTTGGTGGGATCTTCCCCCTTTGGGAATAACAGACACTGTGATTTCATGCAGCAAGCAAGCTTTGTTAAATTGTGACAGTAGGTTCCTCGGGATATGTTTATTTCTGAAATTATCCTTTTGTAGGTTACTTCATTAAGAAATAGAAAGAAACCGGCTGGGGCTGGGGCTCAGTGGTAGAACACTTGCTTAGCAAGTGTGAGGCACTGGGTTCATTTCTTAGCACCACCCCTAAATAAGTAAATTAAATAAAGCTCCATCAACATCTAAAATATTTTAAAAAGAAATAAATAAAAAGAGCATTTTATTCATGGGTATTTCATTTTTGTCCAGCTGAGCAACATGAAGAAATCTGAAAATAGTTAACATTTATTACATTCTTTTTTAATTTGAATGTCCTTAGTTCAAATTGTCTTTAGCACATGTCACTATGTGAATAAGTCCTGCAAAAGATCTCTTTTCAGACAGTTGCTGGTTTGTAGCATTGCAGAATAACCCTCAGGGTTTTGAATTTAGCAAAAGTTAGATTCTTCTGTTTTACCTTTATGGTAGAAAATTAATTTACAAGGAGTGTTGAGGTAGTGGTTGTAATTTTTTAAGTTTCTCAAATACAAAGGCTTAATGGTAGAATAGCTAATTCTGATGAAATTTAAGCTTTTCTTTCTTTTTGTTTTTTTCTTTACAGAATTTAGAAGACACATTGGCAGAGTAAGTTTGACTTTTAATGCAAATTGGGGCACCACAAAGTCTGTGAATACCAATGTGTTTCTGACAATGAAGAAAGTACTTATTGAGATAATGTACATTTCCTCTATGTGTCTGTGTTTTACTGAATATGATTTCTTGTTCCCTTTTTATCAAAACTGAGCTTTTCCTTCCCTGGAGCTGAAGGGTGTAGTTTTTGCTGAACTTAAACAGAGGTTTCTAAAGACAGCTATTTATAATTTTAGATTTCAAGTCATAAACAAATTGAGTTACGTGGAATAGTCCTTACCAGGTGATAGGTGAGAGAAGTAGGCAGAGAAAAAAGTAAGAAAGATTCCTTAAGACTAGAACAATCCTGATCTGGGCACAGTGAAGCAAGCCTGTCATCCTAGTGATGATCTCCACCTGAGAAAACTAAGGAATATATGCCATCTCTTCAACTTGAACTATGGATCCTTAATTGAGAATGTTCAGAAAGGTACATATTTTGGCTGGACACAGTGGTGCAGGCCTATAATCTCAGCAATTCAGGAGGCTTAGACTGCAGTTCAGGAGAATGGCACATTCTTTGATGTCAGCCTCAGCAACTTAATGAGACCCTGTCTGAAAACAAAAAGGGTTATATATATAGCTCAGTGGTAAAGTGCCCCTAGGTTCAATCCATGGTACCAAAAAGAAAGAAAGAAAAAAACAACAGAGAAATGTACATCTTTTTCTTCCTTTTTATTCATGGGGATTTCAACAAGGGCCTCCTACATGTCAGGCAAGTTCACTGAGAAATATTCCCAGTCCAGAAATGTACATCCTAATGCAATGGCCCCCAAAGTGAATATGTATAGACTCCCAGAATAAAGTCCTCAAGCTTTCTTTCTTTGGAGAGAGCATTGCTTTTCAGACAACTCCCATCCTCTTCTTACTTCCTGTTTGCTATAAATATTTTTCCATTGTTTTATATTCTGGTGTGCTCCTTTTCATTAGGCTTCATTAGAATATGATTTTGATAAAGAACCTTTAGTTGAGCCATTACCATTATGTCTTAAACACTGTTTGAATCTATCATTGTTGAAGTCTTTGGTGCCAGAAAGATCAATTTATTTATTTTTTCCTTGCAGGTATGAGTTAGTGTTCCTGCACATGCCCCAGCCTGTGAGGCCACAGCTCAGTGCTCAGCCCATCACTGGACTGAGAGATGAACTTAACCACTTCCAAGGTGGGTGTCAGTCTGTTTGAGGGACAGCTACACTGTGCCCTACAATGATGGTTTTCTATGGGTAATCATTCCCTCTTCATTAATCGTTGACCTAACAAAAGTGATCAGCCTGCAACTAAGAATGCAAAACGTATTTATTGATGTATACCATGTTAAAATATGGAACAATGTAAAGAAAAAAACATAAATGAAATGTTGTATACAAGCTCTGTCACAAAAGTTTGAATTAAGGAAAGGAAATAAAAAGTCTCATTAAGCCCTAAAAGAACATTATCACATACAATATCATTTGTTCACTGAGTCACACTAATGGACTCAAGTCAAGACAATTTCAAGAGCAATTAATTATGATAATGGGTTTATTGAATTTAAATTTGTAAAAATGGTTTTCTTTAATGTAACTAGAAAAGTAACTAAATTTGTAATACATTACACTTGATATAATAAACAGTACACAAATATAAAATAATGAATTCACAGAACATTTTATGAACAATGATGAAGTAAGTCATCACTTGGTGAAGCAGTATATGGAACTCCATGGTAGACCTAACCCTGACAGGTTAGTTTAGCAGAAAATGGGTCAGATGGAACCAAAAGTAAAAGGCAGAAAATTCTTAAAACGGGAAACCAATTCTGTAATAAATAGATTTTCTTAAATATAAACTTGGTTTCTTAACCAGAATATTGTAATATCACTGATACATTTATGTAATTATGTAATAATAATCATATTATCTACTATCCATGATTACATTTATTTTTGTCTTTTTTTTTTTTTTTCACAAGAGAGAGTAATGGAGGTTAATTTTATTGCTATGGACTTGAGAATGCTCAGGTCTCCAGATTTTCGAGTGTCATAAAAAATAAGCAGCAGAAGTAAGCTCTATAATCAATGAATTTTTAGGAATATTTTCCCTGTAGTTAATAAGTGTTCAGATTTACTGGTAGCCCTTGAATCTGATATTTTTCTAGCCAAAGCTTTTCCATTAATCTTTGCTTGTTTTTTCTTGTAAGTCTCTAAATCAACTCTCACCTTGTATGAACTGGGGCGGGGGGAAAGTCTGATTTTGGCTGAATTATTCTCTCTTCACAGTGAACATTTCCTTCCGTAATGAAATAAGCAGTCACAATGTAGTGCTGTGTGATGTGAGAAGACTGATGTTTGGAGAAGATGATGAAGATGAAGCTTTGAATTCTGACAGATCAAACTATTTTGCTGCATTGGGAGATCAGATCTTCACTTCTGGGAAACATTACTGGGAGCTGGATGTTTGTGGCTCCTGGAACTGGGCTGTGGGAGTCTGTAGGGATTCTGTGGTAAGGAAGAACCACACATTGCCTGAATTTGAGGACATGTTTCTCCTTTTATGTGTGAAGGAGGACACACATTTCAGTCTCTTGACCACCTCCGCAATATTTTCTCTCTATATAGAGAGACCGATGGGCCATGTTGGTGTGTTCCTTGATTTTCAAAGTAAAAGTGTGAGTTTTTTGAATGTTGCCAGGAGTTCCCTTATATGGAGATATCCTATTGAGTCCCTGAGTTTCCCTGTCAGGCCATTTATTTTCCACAGTCCACACATAATTAGGGATAATTCAGGAAGTTAACTTCTCTGCCTGAGAACTTCATATTTAAGGGACCCCTTCTCAGTTGAAGCAGAGCAATTACTATGACTATTTTTTATCCCTATCTTAATGTAACCTCATTTTATTCAATATGAAAATATGATACAATATGAAATTTTGTTTGCACAATTTTACTTTAATAAAACCATCTTTAGTTGCCTATAATATAAGCTGTTGTTGATTCAATGTTTCATGACCTTTGTGTGATTACGAAAACATGGGTTTGTGATTCCGAGTCTAGATTAATACAGGAACACAAGAGTTTGCACATCTACACAGATCTGGCCATCCAGAATGCATCTGTCAGTTTGAAATCTTCTGGAGCTATTCAATTCACCTTAAAGGGGAAAAGGTAGCATAGGTATGTGTGTGTTGCCATCATGGTGGGCACATGTAATTTTTCACATTAACTTAATGAACAGGCATTGTAGCTCAGAAGAATGTCTGGCATTCAGGGTTTGACTCTATCAGGGGTGGGATATGGGGGTTCAAGATTTATGATCATTCCCCAGGGCATGAGACATGAGATGGGAAGATAGTGAAACAGAATACAAACTTGTACTCTCTACTGACTTTTCCATCTTGCCATGATACAATAAATACTCAGTTGATTTTTTTTATGGTTATCATGTCATACTCAATCATGTTTATGAATGTGTTTCTGCCATCAAATGTTCTTCCTGAATATATTGTAGAAATCAACAAATGTTTGTCAATAAAAAATTAAAATGTAAAGCTTGGTAGACTTTGTTGTCAGCCGTACCCGGGAATGGGTGTTCACTATGTAGACTTGCCAGTTTTATTTCTTATCACTTCTGGTGAAAAGACTTAGGCAGTTTACATTTCTTGAACATTTATTGTGCAGCTTATATATAAATATATCCTGTATGATTTAAATACAAAAATACTTATACTGCTGTGCTTGGTGGAACATGCCTGTAATCCTAGTGACTTGGGACGTTGAAGCTCAATACCAGCTTTATCAATTTAGTGAGGGCCTAAACAAATTATCAAGAGCCTGCCTCAAAAGTAAGTAAGGGTTGGGGGTGTAGCTCAATGGTTAAGTGCCCTGGGTTCAATACTCAGTACCAAACAAAACAAGAAAACTACCTATACTACACTAATTATGAAAAAGAAGCTGAGCCAGGAGGAATTAAAGAGTTGTGAAATAAGGTGATGTTTCCAAATGAGATTTCTTTAGGTTCTGTGTGTTCCCTCTCAGGTGAATCAGCTTAAGTGATAGACCAGCACTCATTCTAATGACTGAGTTCAGATAATATAATGCAAGTAGAGCTTACCCTAGTATCTAACAGAGTATCCAAAAAATAAATAAATATTGGCTGAAATATTAAAATATTATTAATAGAAATAATTAACTACTTTAGTTTTCTTTAGATGCATTTACTTCCTACCATTGGCTTATCTATGATGTCAAGTGCTACCAGCAAGCTCAGTCTACCTTCTTTATTCTCAGTAGGTGAAGTTGCAGCCTATACTGCTAGTAAGATGGAATTTATGCAGTTTCTTACATTCATGTTCATATTCATATATTTTTAACCTTGACAGTAGCTTCATTTCTGCATTTTAATCGTGCTCAGGATAAAGCAACTTAAAGTTAGTTTAAATTTTTCATATAGAGTACATATTTATGAAAATGCCTGCCTTAGGCTTAACATGAATTGTTATGTTCTAGATCGACACAATTTTTAGTATTTTAGTATTTTTCTTCTAACATTAGAATGAAAGCATAGTGTAAGCACATATTGTGCTAGCCTGAGGAAAGTTTCCAAAGTTCTGCTAACATAATAGGACAGGAAAATATTAGAGGATAATGTTAATGAAAGGCAAGAAATCAAGATTTCCAGTTTTGAATGTTAAGGAGGTCCCACTATTTTGAAATTTGAAATTATTATTTTATAGTATAATGTTGATTTTGAAATTTCCCCAGATATAAAATAATGTACCAGGGGAATATGAAGGTCCATAGTGATAAGAAAGCATAAAATTGGACTTAGAATGATGTAGACAATCAAGAATGAAATTGACATATTATTAAATCGCTAAGTCAAAGGTGCTGTAAATCTCCTTTATTGTGTCAAATACAAAATACTTTTATACTTTGAAGACAAATGTATATGAAAAAGAATATGTGTTTTATAACAAGTGAGATATGTCTGTTTTTTTTTTTTAAAGAAAATATTTAGTGGGGGTATATCCATGAAAAAAATAATGAGTTGTGAAGAAATTATATCATTTATAATATGTTTAATTCCACCAAACTGTGGGTTCATTTCTCTATTTCTTGTTGGTATTGGAAATAGAACTCATTGGGTACTTTACCCCTGAGTCACATCCCCAGTCATTATTATTATTATTATTTTTTTTTTTTGAAACATGGTCTTAAGTTGCATAGGGCCTCACTAAGCTGCTGAGGCTGACCTCCAACTGGTGTTCCTCCTGCCTCAGTCTCCCAAGTCACTAGGATTACAGGTGTGAGCATGTGGTCTGAGGGTTTTTTTTTCTCACTGGTACTCAGTGTAAAGTCAAGTCTCTCATAGGATCTGTTAGGGCACAGGCCAATCAATGCTAATTTTAAAGGAATTGGCCAGTGTGTTGTTGTCATTTGTTTCTCCGAATATAGGAGGTGGTCAAAAGGAAGATTTTTAACAACTGGATTTTTAATTATGTATGCAAAAAAGGTCAATTTGTTGCCATATGCCATCCAGCAGAAAAGCTAAAAAATATCCTGAGAAGCAAGCCACTGGAGAATGGCTTGGTGTTTTCTACATCCTTTATGTTTCCATTCTATTCGTTAAAACTTATCTTTTTGGCACACCCAGCTGCAAGATATTTCTGGGTATGCCGGATACACGATGATAGATATTTTATTTATTTAGAAAAAATAAATAATAATGGGCACAACAGAATATATACTCAAGAGTTCATGTTCAGTGCAATAAGGTACTTTTTTTTTTTTTTTTTTTTTTTTTTTTTTTTATTTCAGGGATTGAATCCAGGAGCTCTTAACCACTGGACCATAGTCTCTGTCCTTTTGTTTTTTGTTTTTGTTTTGGAACAGTATCTCACTAAGTTGCTGAGGATATCACTGCTGTGCTCAGGCTGGTTTTGAACTTTTGATCCTCTTGCCTTAGCCTCCAGAGTGGCTGGGGTTACAGGTGTGTGCCATTGCACCCAGCTGAAAGTAAGGTAGTCTTTAATCAGGGATTTGAGGATACTTTGAGTTGAAACCAGGAGTGTTTCAAGTGTGGGTAAACTCTGCTCTTCAACCTTGGTAATGTGTTGAGTGTTTCCTTATTATTTTCTAAGTGAGGGTCATATGGCAAGGAGCAGCTTACTTGTTTTTAATCTCTTAAATGGATGACTAAAACAGAAACGATTCTGCAAATTATGAGAATGCTTTACAGAAAGGTTTCCTTATTCTTACTCTTCAGACCAACTAGATTCCATAGTTGACTCTCTTCCTCCTGTTAATTTTACACAGTCCTTATTTAACTAAGTATATTATTGAATTTTTTCCTCACCGTGACCAAAATACCTGGCAAGAACAATCTAGAGGAGGACAAGTTTATTTGAGCCTCACAGTTTGGTTTCAGAGATCTCAATTCATAGATGGCTGACTCCATTACTCTGGGTTAAGAGTGAAGCAGCTCTTCAGAGGGAGAGGGAGGCTGCTCCCTTTGTGGTAGCTGTAAGAAAGGAGACAGGGTGGGAGGAACTGGGACACAGGGAAGATGTACTCCAGGATAAATTTATGTATCTATTTAGTAATTTCTTTCCAGCCACTATAACAAGAACTTCTTACTCTAATGATGCTTCTGAAAATATTTAATTACATTTTAAAAAACCTTTTTGTGGTTCTGGAGATTAAACCCAAGAGCACCCTACAACTGAGCCATTCCCTATCCCTTTTTATTTATTTATTTTTTTTGAGACAGCATCTTATTATACTGCTGAGGTTGGCATCAACTTTGTGATCCTCCTGCTTTGGACTCGGGAATCATTGGCATGATAGTTTTGCAGGATTGCATGAAGGTTTTTACATTTACTTACTACCTTTCAGTTTTGAAGACCTGTATCAGAATTATTATAACCTGGGATATAAAATAGAAAAGTAAAACCAAGGCAAGAACACTGGAATCCTTGACAATTACATCAAAGATAAAGACTCTCCTTGTTGTCTATTCATTTACTTCTTTTATTTTTCTTTTGGCAGAAATTTAATTCTTCAAAGAAATATCAACAAAAACTTATGGGGAAAGTGAAAGTAAAGTGACCACAACACTCAGAGCGACCAAGAGATCTTTATTGTAGCAGTGCAACAGAGGAGAAAAGAGAGAAAGAGAAGTGGTGGTGGGGGGGCGGCTGGGGAAGGCTTTTATAGCCCTTCTGCTGTGCTGCCTAAATCTAACAGCTTCTCTGGGTTTGCAACCTGCCTTGTTGGCACACAAGGGGGTTAAGTGCTTGGCCTTGAGTGGTGGGTTGAATGTCAGCCTTGAGCAAGGGGTTGAGTGCTCAGCCTTGAGTGGGGTTGAGTGTTCAGACTTGATGCAAACAGGTGATAAAGGACTAGACAGAGGGGGTTTGAGTGCGTGGGCTATCCTGCAGCTAATATATGTTCAGCCTGCCCTGCAGACAACACAGTTCAGCCTGTCCTGCACCTAACATTCCTCCCTTTTTGTTTTTCTAGGTGACATGAGGGCAGTGTAAAATCCTCTGGCTACTTCCTGCTTAATGGTGTTTGGCTTGGGACCTAGGAGGGAAAGTGGAGGAATGTTCGGGGGACAGGTCTGGGAATACCAAGGCAGCTAGAAATAATATCCAGTGGCTATAGACAGTTATTTTGGCAGGGACAAAGTCCATGAAGGTTCCTTGAAGCCATAGGTTGTCAACGGCAGGCATCAAACCATTTCTGAGCGGAGGAGATACGTGATATCTGTCATTGGTCCTGTCATAGGGACTCTAGGAAGTATCTAAGGTGGCTTGGTTGAATCCAGTAATGTTAAGAGTGACAGCCTGATTGCAGCCAGTGGAAGAGCAATTGCCTTGACCCATAAATTGAGAGTGGGTGGTGTCATCCTGGTGCCATGTCACTTGGATGTAGAAGCGCCATTGTATGGGGTCCTGTCCATCGAGGTTCCTACAATTGAGAATGCAGTTCCTGAAATAAGGCTGAATCACCCAGTTGGAGAGGGTCCAATTAAGCTCATGGTTGCTCTGGGATTGAGGCAATGAATGGCCGAAGAAGGCACCGGTCTGCGTGTTCCCTTAGGAGTTTGTGTAGAAGTATGAGATTAGGCAGGTAGGACACAAGGGGTGGAGGAGTGATTGGAAAGCTTCGGTTGATTAAGAAAGGGTTCCCATAGGGTTTCTCAAAAGGGCTAAGGCCTGAAGGAGCTCTAAGGGCTGCCTAAATTTCGATGAGGGCCAATGGCAGGAGATTGGGCCAGAAGACCCTGAGTTCAATAGCAAATTTAGTGAGATGATCCTTGAGAATGCCATTAGGCCTCTCAACCTTACCCGAGATTGGTGGGGGATGTGGAGCCTCCAAGTGATGTTGAGGCCTTTGGAGACTAGTTGAAAAACCTGAGAAGTGAAGGCCAGACTGTTGTCTGACTGGATGGAGGCAGGAAGTCCACACCTGGGAATGATCTGCTGGATGAGGATGGAGGTGACAGTGTTAGCAATTTCCCTGGATGTAGAAAAGGCATCTGTCCAACCTGAAAAAGTATCAACCAAAGTAAGTAGGTAGCAAAGCTTTTTGTGCCTAGGCATGTGAGTGAAGTTCATCTGCCAGTCTTCACCTGGCTGGTGGCCCCTCATCTGAGGTGTGGGGAGTTTAGGTTTGATGCTTCCTTGTGGGGATACTGTAGAGCAGACAGAATAAGCAGAGTGGACCTGCTGGAGAGTATTTCTCATTTCTAGGAAGAGAAAGAGGGGTTGTGAAAACTGGAAAAGGGGTTAGAGAAGGTTTTAGATGGGCACAGAGTCTCTGGAGCCAGAGGAGTTGGTCATGAGTCGTAGGTCTCCATCTTGGGCATCAGGGCTGGTAGTCTTAAAGAAGTAGTTGATTGACCAGCTTGTTGGTGAATTTGTGTATCTGATCTTGCAGGAACTTCTGTAGGCAATTTAATAGACATGGTCCTATTAGGAGAAACATAAAGAGGACTAATAGGGGTCCTGTGAGGGGGAGGAGCCAAGGCCATACTTGACTGAACATTCCCCATGGAGACTGTTGGCTAGTTGCTGTCTCCTCTTTTCTAGCTGTTCTTGTCCTTCATTACTCCTAGGAATGACTTTTTGGCTTAACTGTTTTGGGTAGGTGTTTAAAATCAAGCTGGTCAAAATTGACTTTGTTTCTATCTATTGTTAAGAGTCAGCCGAGTTCCCATAGGGGTCGCTTGTGGGGGAACTTGAGAGCAGCTTCTTAGTTCTGCTAGTGCTATTTGCACTAGGATGGGTCCAGGTCTTGCTTGACCATGTGGCTTCCCTTGGAAGCATTAGGGATGTCTCCTGTCTCCAATGACCCTCCTATTCACAGCAAGTGCACTGATTGGCTTTTCATTCTCCAGTGGTCGCATTAATCTCCCTGATTAGGAGGTTTTGTGGCCCAGAGTTGCAAAGCTCTTTAGAGAAGTTCCCTGTTCCATGGATTCAGGCTGACTCAGAGGGCCAGAGCCAAATATTGGTTTTCTTGGCCATTTTAATTTAACTTTAAGTCTTGATCTTAAACATCCAACAAATTCATTCTGACATGTAGTAAGATGGGAGGCAGAGCCTTATCTCAGGTAAGGCAGGGCTCTTTATAAATCTTAGGTAAAGTGTTCTAGTATTGAAGCTGATTTTTGTTTTTAAATATCATTTTATAAAGTTTACATGTGTTATTGTTTGAGGTCACATGAATACTAGCTAACACAATATGATATTACATTTAAATTGTACCCAGTGTATAGAACTTTATATTTATCTTATTGATAACAGGTCCAGTTGTAGGAAATTAAATGATGTAAATAAATCTCCAATATGTTATTTTTATAAGCCTAAAATTACCATGCAACCCTTTGGAGAACAGCAGCTTGATATAATATTTTTAAAGCTTCTATCTTAATGATTATATACCTGGAAAATACGAACACATTTAATATACAAAGAAGAGTAATAGTACCACAATTAATTTGATGTTTTTATATTAATCAAGTTTAGCTCTTAAAGAAATAACATTTTACAATATTGCAAAACAACAGTTGTTGTTTAACCATAGTTGTATAATCCTTAATTCCTTCAAGATTACTTGCTCAAAAAACTTACATATTTAACCAACTTACACAGACCTTCTTTATCGCTTGCTTAAACCCTCTTATTTACTTAATTACAGAGACTCTCTTATCCAGAAACACAATTTCTTTCTATTAAATCCATACTTAGAACCTTCTAATTTCTCTTTCCTATCTGTTAACTCCTTCTTTATTCACACTTTGAAACAATCCTTGTAAATTTCTGAATTTAGGCAAAATATTCCATTTAAATAAGAGATATTTTGTTATTTGCAGTACATAGTTAATCACATCCGTTTACCATTTCATGAAAATATAAACAATGTCTAAGTATATAGAATTATACTGTTGTAGGGATGGACAAGGCAAGGGACATAAGATAGCTGTGGAGATAGGGAAACAGTCCTATTTGTTTGCAGCCAGATTCAGAGGGCACATCTTCTGCTGTAATCAATTAATTCCCTGAACCCCAAGTTTAGGTAGTTTCAGAATTTTGTACCCAACATGTAAGGGAAGGGGCTCAGAAGTTCACAGTCTGCAGAACTTCACAAAAAGCAGTTTTTTGTTTTTTTTTTTTTCTCTGTTCTGGGCAAGTTAACCCTTCAAGGACACCTGGGAAGGGGTGAGCTTTTTCTTCCCTTTCTTTCCTCCCCCTGCCAGCTGTTACCATGGAGCCCAGATTGTAACTTCCTTTATCTTAGAAATGTAGCCATCTCTGTGAAGCCCCAGCTCAAGGCCAGAGGCCTTGTTTACATATTTTGTGAAAAACTAGTAAGGGGGTGTCTAGCTTTTGGAGTGCTGATTTTCCAGCCAGTGGCCAAGTAAAACAGGACAATATGAAAAGAGGAAGTTTATCTACATTAAACTCTTTGGTAGAGATTCTTTTGCTGACAGTCCTAAAATCAGCCATGGTGAATATTCTGGAGAAAGTCAGTTAAGGCTTTTCTGTGGGTCAGGTAGGGAGGGGGAAGATGGGAAGGCGGGGCTGAGATCAGCTCCCATGGATCTTAGAATGAGGAAGGAGATGTAGGATAATAATGGGAAAGGGGTTTGGGGTTTTCCCTAGCAACAAAAACTTGAGCAGTAGAACAAGTAGAGCAGAGGGGAAGACAGGAGCGAATATCCCAAAAAGCCTGTAAGGGACAATTCTTACTAACCAGTTTTCAGTGATGACAATGCAACTTTAAAGGCCATTTTCACCAGATCTCTGATACCGGTCTGAGGGCCCTACTCAGCTCATTTGAGCTTTGGGTAAGCTGGTAAGAGGACCGGGTGTGGGCACTGACAGGAGGAGAGAGGGGTGAATGGGTGGAGAGATAACTTCAGTACCTGCTACCTCAGCAAGGGGGCAATGGTTTGAGGAAGGGTGGTGGTTTGGGTTTTTGATCTAGTAATTGGAGGGGAGAAAGCAGGTTGTTGAGTCAGGGGAGATGGTGGAGGGGTTGGGGCAGAAGGTTGAGGGTGAGGACCTATTCGAGCCAGGTGATAGGGTGGAGATTCATCAGCAGGGTCAAAAGTAGTGGATGAGTCCTGAGGAGGAGAAGATTGGAGATCGGTGGTTGTGGGGGTTGGTTTGCAAGCTAGAAAAATTTGTAGAGGTTTGTAGGAAGTGCAGATAACAGGATTGGATTGGAGCAAGAAGAAAGCCTGGACATAAGCAATCTCTACCCAATTTTTTTTTGAATGCTCACAGTAATTGTAGAGATCTCTTAGAATGGAGGGATCTAGGGACCCAAAAGGGGGCCATCTGCTTTGGTTGTCTAAGGGATAATTGGGCCAGGCCTGGGTGCTATATTTGATCAATGTTTTGGGTTTGATGTCAGGTGTTAAGGAGAGGGTTTTGAGGTTATCCAAGAGGCATTGTAAGGGAGAGTTGACCAGCAGAGAGGACACATTACCCATGTAATAGACTAGTATAAGGAGGAGGGAAGAGGACGCAAATGTAGTATAGGGGAGAAGGAAGGAGACGCAAATGTAGTATAAGGGCAAGGGAAAGAGATGCAAAGATAGTATAAGAGAGAAGGAGGAAACTGATTTATTGACAAAAGGGGTGTCCCTGCTACAGCCCAAAATCAGGAGTGCCTTAGTGGCAGGTTCAAGCTGCAGAGATTGGTCATCACCAAATCCTGACAGTCGAAGCTCTTGTCCTGAACAGAGCCAGAGCCATGGAAGACCTTGGCCAAGGCTTTTCTGGACCCCTCCTGGAGAGGCCAGATACTCCCAGGGCCGGAAAGAGGGAAAAGAGAGAGGCAGGGGAAGACAGAGGAAGGGGAGGGTAAGTGTCTCTCTAGCAGCCGAGTCTTGAAGGTGTGAGGACTAGGACTTTATTATAGCTACCGAAATCATGAAGGTCTGGGTGGGGTGTGATGTTCAGTTCTCTGTCGTGTGTTCCCAGAGGTTACACAGTCCTTTGAGGGAGACCTACAAAGCCTGTGCTGATAAACTACCAGCTGGGAAGGGGAAGGGGAATAATTTTGAACCCAGGAGTCTAATCTGCCCAAGGCAGGAGTCCCAGAGGGCCACTGTTGCCACAGTCCGGCTGTAGGCTGTAGCCAAATAACCGGGGGGTGATGAACAACTTGTGTACATTGATACAGCAGGAGTGGGAGCCGTTTATTATAGGACAGGAGGGGTATATATACGTTACACACAACTTATCTTAATTAACATAAACTAGATACAGCAATCAACCAATAAGGAATCTCCACACTTAATGGCTTGCTGGTGTTACTTCACAAACCACTCCCTCTGGCAAAATGCCAGGCACCATCTTGACTGGTTTACAGACCCTAACATTTCCCCCTTTTGTTTAATTTAAAAAACTACCATAGTGGTTTTTACACAAACACCATAAATAATCTGCTACAAGCAGAAGGGGAGGATACAAAATGCCACAATACCAAGCTAATTGATGGCTCCATGCAAGAAGCCCTTGGAAAAATTATACCAGCAATGACACCATTAGCAAAGATACCGAGTTACAATTTGTTGTAGATTACAGTTTGTTGTCTCAGTCCAGGTATAGCAGTGTCTCAATAGATTAACTCACAGTCCAGGTAAGTTCTGCAGGCAGCTAGCTTGATCCGAAGTCTCGTCCATTTTTCAGCCAAAGTTTCATCCGGTTTTCAGCAACACTGGAAATTCTTCCACCCTCATTCTCACCAGCACTGGGATGAAGGCAGGAACTCCGGCAATGCTGGCTAAAGAAAATCCTGTAGCATTCCACTAAGAAAACAACCTTCTGAACAATTTAGTACATTATCTCAAGGTTTTTTTACATTTGAAATAAGCCTTAATAGTGCTCATTACTCATTAGCTTCCAGGTGTGGGAGAACCATTGTAGTTACTGGCCTTGGAAATGATCAAACTGCAGGGACCTGGCTGTCTTCTGCCTGCAGCCCCAGATGGCCCCGGGGAGAGTCCAGGGAGTGTTCTGGACTCAAACTGCCACTGGGCACAGGGAGCAAGAGCCTGCTAGACTGTGCCTCCAGGTCAGGTTTGGATTTAGGCTCTCTTAGTGGTGTCCTGTTCCCCGGGCGGGGGAGCGGGGAAGAGCCGGCTGCCGCTGCTTGGAAAGTCCTTGCTGAGCCATGACCGGCTTGCGCGCATGGCAGCCGCCATGCCAATTCACGAACCAATTCACGCACCCTCCGGTAACAAAAATTATTCAGTAATAGCCTTTTGCTGCAACTTTTTTCCTGATAATCCTTCTTCTTCTGAACTTTCTTTTTCTTTTTGACTAGAGTTCCTGGGCTCTTATCAACACATGCCCTAACTATTCTTGGTTCCACTGGGGTGCCTCCTTCCCTTAGTAATTGACTTCTCACCCCTTCCATATTTTCTTCACAAAGACAATACAACATTTCAAGACAAAACAAGACACAAACATACTGTATCAATCTTCTCCATTTTTTCAAAATGGCCATTTTTCCTCTCGCCCTATCTGTCTAGGGACGAGCAGATTTGCTCCAGTCCTATCTTGGGATGGGCAGCGTTTTTTTGTCACTTACCCCAGAGTGTCTTGGGGATATATATACATTACACACAGCTTATCTTAATTAACATAAACTAGATACAGCAGTCAACCAATAAGGAATCTCCATACTTAATGGCTCACTGGCATTACTTCACAAACCACTCCCTCTGGCAAAATGCCAGGCACCATCTTGACTTGTTTACAGACCCTAACACACTATAGCCTTAAAGGCTGTGGTGGGGTGTTTTCCTCCCCGCTGGTGGGCAAAGAGGTTTGCCGGACAATCAATGGTCAAACCCACCATTGGGTTTAGGACTCCAGGAAGGGAAAACTCACCAATTGAAGGCCAGAGGTGGATAGAGTTCTGGCGGTTGAAAAAATGGGTTCAGGCTATGCAGTGAGTGGCACTTCTGAAGGAAGAGGGACCCAAAATTGGGTTTTAACTCTCTTCCTGGGTGTCGGCACCAATGAAAGGAAAGTGACCACAACATTCGGAGTGACCAATAGATCTTTATTGCAGCAGTGCAACAGAGGAGAAAAGAGATAAAGAGAAGTGGGGGGGGGGCGGCTGGGAAGGCTTTTATAGCCCTTTTGCTGTGCTGCCTAAATCTAACAGCTTCTCTGGGTTTGCAACCTGCCTCGTTGGCACACAAGGGGGTTAAGTGCTCGGCCTTGAGCACCAGGTTGAGTGTTCAGCCTTGAGCAGGGGGTTGAATGCTCAGCCTTGAGTGGGGTCGAGTGTTCAGACTTGTTGCAAACAGGTGATAAAGTACCAGACAGAGGGGGTTTGAGTGCGTGGGCTATCCTGCAGCTAACATTTGTTCAGCCTGCCCTGCAGGCAACATAGTTCAGCCTGTCCTGCATCTAACAGAAAGAATAGGATGTGTTGAGTTATAACAAAGCAGGTTAATGTAAAAGGAAGAGTTACAAATTGAAAAAGAATATCATTGATACAATGCTGAGAAAGGCGTTATATGAAGAACACACTGTGAAAAACAGATATTCAAGGAACTAATTGAGATGGTGAATTAGTAGCTGAAAAGAAAACCTGTGTGTAACAAAATTAAGCAAAGCAATGATAAGAGAATAACTGGAGTGCTTGCCCTGAACCCTCAATATAACCAGCAGAATCCAGTTTATTGCTCCAACTGTGGCTGAGGGTACTGTGGACTTGGAGGAACATCTTCCCACTATTCTGCTGTCATGTTCACTTTGGTTTATTGCTAATGACCAATGATTCAGGATTATGTGTTAAGGATATTACATGATGGAAACTGTACTACTTTCAAATCAGAAAATGTTATTTTGGCTTCCAGCTAAACTACTAATTGTATGTGTTATTGGGGTACAATTTCCTCATTTCTCTTTTTTTTTCCTTATATCTCTGGATGTTGTTAAATAAAATACATCAGAGGACATTGATTTGGACTGAGCTCCTACACTAAGCCTAACAGACCAAGCATGGTGCTGTTCTGCATGTTGGTAATCCCCGTGGCTCAAGAGGTCTTCAATTCTCAGGGGATATATATATATATCTCAGACTAAGTTTACAGAGTTTCACCACAGTATCTGAGCATCAGGTAAACATAGAATGCTCTATAACTCAGTAACCAATTAAGTTGTCTCTATATCTCACTTCCATCTTCTATAAATGCTGTTAGATAAAGTCCTGGGCTGGATTTCCCTGAAATTGTTTTAGTCTAGGGACTGTCTGATTTGAGAACTGCTTTTGTTCTATTATGTGTTGCACTGTTTTATTTATAATTGCTCACATAAATACTTTTGAATTTAATTAATATTTTCCTTTTGATTCATAGAAAGGCAAAATTTCAACAAATTTGGTCAAATAATCTAATTCACTTTATTTTCAACTCATGAATTTTATTTCATTTATAAATAGAGAAGTGTAAAAAGAAATGAAAACACAGAAATAGAGAAGCACTCTGCCATGTCTAGCAGAACAATTGGTTTTTATAAGATAGTTAGAGCACAAGCTAGGGAAGGGCATAAGACAATGTGAACTGATTAACATCACTTTGCTTTCCTTGTAAGGGTGAAAAGAACCCTTAATATTAACAGAACATTATCTTACTGTGTTGGATAAAAACTGGCCTGTTTAGGTGATTGGCCATTCTCTCCTGTTTTCTCAAAAGAGACTCCTATCCATATTATTTATTTATTTTTAAAATTGATTTTATTTTTTAAATACCCAACAGCAGAATGCATTACAATTCTTATTCCACATATAGAGTGCATTTTTTCATATCTTTGCATATAAAGTATGTTCACACTAATTCATGTCTTCATACATGTACTTTTTTTGCATTACAATTCTTATTAAACATATATACCACAATTTTTCATATCTCTGTATATAAAGTATGTTGACACTTACTTCATGTCTTCATACATGTGTTTTGGATAATGATGCCTATCTATTTTATTTAACAAATAAAATATATATTTTAAATGTAATTATTTATTATGTACCACTATACCAATTAAAAGTATGAAAATATTCAAGTGTCAAATTTTTATGGTTTTATTAGGTTAAATTTCCCATCTTGGATTCCTGTGATCTTTCCTTTGAAAGGTTGAGGGGGAAAATAATGCTGAGGCCAGTCACCAAGGCATATAATTTTTTGAGACCTCAAAATCTTTCAGTTGAGAACTCAGCACTTTAAAAGGATGCCTTTGGTTTAAGTTGGAAGTTTAAAGTCAGCATTTTCTTAATTGAGAAAAATCTAAGGAAGTACCATTTTGAGAGGAAAAAAGAGAGAAGTGGAACTAGAGGAAAATATAATGTGGAAAAGAGATCAATGATAATTATTTCCTTCAATAATGATTATTATTTTTTTGTACTAGGGATTGATCCAAGAGGCACCCAACCATTGAGCCACATTCCTAGCCCTTTTTATTATTATTATTTTTTATTTTGAGTCAGAGTTGCTTAGGCTGACTTTGAACTTGCAGTTCTCCTGCTTCAGCCTCCTTAGCAGCTGGGATTACAGGCATATGCCCCTGGTCCCTGCTCCTTCAGTACAGTTTTGGAGAAATAGCATTTGTTCATTCATGTGTTCCCATACACCATCCCCTTGGATGGATATCTTTCACCTTCTTCGTGCATTGTTATTCCATTTCCAAAGAAATCTGGGAAACATACATTTCTAAAGATATCTGGGAAACACCCATAAGTAATTTTACATTACCATAATTCTATTAATAAAAGAAAGAGAAAAAAAATCTCTGTTCATGGTTTATTACCATCTTCACTTTATTTTCAAGGTCAACTTTATTTTCAAGATTGTATATTTGTCTTCGTTGCCTGAGGTCCTGTCTTCCAAGTGATCCAGTCTGTTGGTGATGTTATGTATTGAGTTTTTTAATTGGCTTATTGTTTCTTTCATTTCATGGGTTTCTGGTTTTTTTTTTTTCCCCTCAATATCTCTATCTCTTTCTGGAAGTACTCTCTTGCAACCTGTATTTGCTCTCTTATCTCTTTGTTGGTGTGATCTATCTTTGCCTGTACTTGTTCTCTTATCTCTTTGTTGCCTATATCTGCTTACTTAGGTCATTCTTTAATTCACAAATCATTTTAGTTATGTATATTCTGAACCCCTTCTCTGACATTTCACCTACTGCCCTATCTATGGATTCTATTGTAGCATCTTGGTTTGGTTGGGGCACTTTCCTCCCTTGTTTTTTCATGATGTCTATGTGTCATCCTCTCTTGCAGTGTAGATCAAAGTTATTACAGCTTCTTCCCTATTGTCTTATGGTGTCCCCATAGATTAACAATACCTCACTTCTAAGGGAGAGATCAATATCACAGCACTCAATTTACCCAACATGCAGCCATATATCATTTAGCTTCTATTTTTACATTTACAGTCTTGTCATTATAATAAAAAATGATGAGTTTGGTTACCTTCTACCATATAGTTGAAAGGTTTGCATAATGGTTTACAGTTTCCAATGATGGAAGGGGGAATGTGGGGTTGGCTGAGATGTTTATGAGATAAAATGGTGAGAATATTGAGTATTAGATTATATAAAAAGTGAGAGGGTAATCATGAGAAGTTGGCTATTAGTAGGAGAAACAAGAGACAGGCAACCCCATGCAAGACCCTATGTTGCCTCAGCAACAGGATAACTGTTAGCACCCCTAGTAGAGAAACCACTGATGTAGCCAGCTCCCCAGGGACCTTGGTGATGTATTACCAGGTCCTTATTGTTATCCCTTGATAGAAGTGGTGCTATCCCAGTTTTGTGGTGATGGCAGCTTCAAGCCTATATGTACCCTGATGTTGGGCTGTGGAGCCACGTTTTGGTGAATAAGGAACCCCAGCATGGGTGGCTCTCCATGTATGGACATGGCCTCTCTTCAGGTCTCCAGGTGTGGGGTGGCAGGGCAGGCAGGTCTCTCCTCTGGATCCAAGAATCTCTTCTTTTACTACTTCTATTCAACATTATCCTTGAAACTCCTGCCTGAGCAATTAGACAGAGAAAAGAAATTAAAGGGATATGAATAGGAAAAGAAGAACTCAAACCATTACTATTTGCTGATGACATGATCTATATTTAGAAGATCCAGGAAATTCTGCCAAAAATCTTCTAGAACTAATAAATAAATTTGTCAAAATAGCAGGTCATAAAATCAACACTCTTACATCAAATACATTCCTGTACATCAGTGGTAAATCTACTGAAAGAAAAGTTAGAAAAACTACCCTATTCCCAATAACCTAAAGAAAAATACTTGGGAATCAATCTAATAAAAGAGGTGAAAGATCTCTACAATGAAAACTGAAGAACAACAAAGAAATTGAATAAGAGTTTAGAAGATGGAAGACCTCCCACGCTCCTGAATAGGCAGAATTAATATGAACAAAATGGCCATACTATCAAAAGGGCTATATATATTTAGCAAAATTTCTATTAAAACCCCAATGACATTCTTTATAAAGAAAGAAAAAGCCATCATAAATTTATTGGGCAAAATAAGAGGCACAGAATAACCAAAACAATCTTTATCAAGAAGAGTAAGGTAGGCACCATCACAATACCAGAACTTAAACTATGCTAAGAGATCATAACAAAAATGGCATGGTATTGGCAACAAAACAGACACATAGGCCAATGGTTTAGAATACAAGACATGGAGACAAACCCACATAAATATAGCTATCTCATACTAGACAAAGTTTCCCAAAATTTTCACTGGAGGAAAGATAGCCTATTCAACAAATGGTGCCAGGAAAATTGAAACTCTATCAGTAACAAAATGAAATTAAACACCAATCTCTCCCTCTATGAAACTCAACTTAAAGGGGATTAAAGATTTAGGCTCTACAGAGACCCTATGCTTAATAGAAGAAAAAGTAGGTCCAAATCTTGACCACGTTAATCTAGGCTCTAAATTCCTTAAAAAGACTCCCAAAGTGCAAGAAGCAAAGAATTAATAAATGAGATGTATTCAAATTAAAAAGCTTCTTCTCAGCAAATGAAACAATCAAGAACATGAAGAGAGAGGCTATAGAATGGAAGAAAACCTTTATCATGTGCACCTAAGATAGAGCTTTAATCTCCAGGATATAAAAACAACTCAAAAACTTAACACCAAATAAACAAATAACACAGTCAATAAATGAGCTAAAGAACTGAACAGACACTTCACAGAAGAAGAAATACAAATGATTACCAAATATATGAAAAAATGCTCAACATCTGTAGAATTAGAAAAATGCAAATCAAAACTACTCTAAGATTTTATCTCACTGTAGTCAGAATGACAATCATCAAGAATACAAGCAAAAATAAATGTTGGTGAGGATGTGGGCAAAAAGGTACACATACATTACTGGAGGGAATGTAAATAAGTGCAACCATTATGGAAAGCAGTATGGAGATTCCTCAGAAAACCTGACATGGAACCACAATTTGACCCAGCTATCTCACTCTTTGGTTTATACACAAAGGACTTAAAATCAGCATATTAAAGTTGTGTAGCCATATAAGAGCTCCACTCTCAAGAGCTGAAGGATGGAAACAACCTAGTTGCTCTTCAACAGATGAATAGATTTTAAAAATGTGATATATATACACAATGGATATTATTCATCCTTAAAAAATGAAATTACAATTGCTGGAAATGCATGGAGCTGGAGAATATCATGCTAAGTGAAATAAGTCAATCCCCCAAAAAACAAAGGCCAAGTATTTTCCTTGATATTAGGATAGTAATTTACAATAAGGGGAGGGGGCTGATAGAATGGATTAGGACGAGAGGAGTGAAGAGAGGGGAGGGCATAAGGACATAGGAAGAACAATAGAATGAATTGGATATTATTACCCTATGTACATACACGATTACTCGACTGGTGTGATTCTACATCATGTACAACTAGAAGAATGAGAAGTTATACTCCATTTACATATTATGTGTCAAAATGCATTCTACTCATGTATAACTAACTAGAACAAATTTAAAATTATTTATTTAATTCCTGTAGCATAAGTGATTCCAGATTTCGGCAGAGGAAAAAAAAAGAGTTATTTTCATTCCATGGGATAAATAGAGAAAAATCATCATATTTCACTTGCAATATGTCCCTTGTTGTAATTTATTTACTGTTATATATATATATATATATATATATATATATATATATATATATATATATATAAGTGAGTCCTTCTGATTTGATTTTATACTTGCCTTTCATCTGCTGGATTTGAACTATTCAAAATCTTCACCTACTATTTCATTCTATCTTCTGCAAAATATCACTTGAACCTATTAAATAAAACTAAAAAGGACAAGCATTATACCTCTTAAAGGATGATGTATCTCAAGGCCTTAGAAAAACCAGAAGAAACAAAACCTAAAGTGAGTAGATAGAAAGATATAATAAAGATCAGAGCAGAAATAAATGAAATAGAGATTAAAAGAACAATACAATACATATATGGAGCAAAGAGTTGGTTCTTTGAAAATATAAACACAATTGACAAACTTTAGCTAAATAATCAAAAGAAAAAGAAAATACCAAAATAAATAAAATTAGAGGAAATGGAAACATCACAACAAGATGCCACTGGAATTCAAAGGATGACTACAAAATATTTTTTTAAGTTATATGCCAATGAATTGGAATATCTTAAACAAATTTCTGAAAACATGTCCTACCGAGATTGAAACAAAATAAAGGGTAACTGTAAACACTGTGTGAAACAGAGATGGAACTTTCCACATAAAGATTACCCAGGAACAAGGATCCTAAACTGGTATTAGTAAAATATCAACTGAGAGTGTGTAAATAAACCTTGAAAACTTGATTGTGTAGATTTTGGTCAGTCTTAATTGCCCCCTCCATGTGGTATTCCCACCCTTATCCAACAGACACACTGGAGCAGGCCTGAGTTTAAAACTGTCAGTTTGGAGTTTTACTTTGAAAGATAATGAGACCAGAGTCACACTACTTCATGACCTGCAAAATAATAGCACTGATATAAAGAAAATATATCAAAAGAAGGTAAAATTCATCCAGATGTTTTAGTGTACACCTGGTAGTGGTTTAGGAGGCTCAAGTTAAAAAGACCACAAGTTCAACGCCAGCCTCAGCAACTTAAGGAGACCCTGTCTTTGAACAAAATATATGAAAGGGCTGAGTGTGTGCCAATGGTTGAGCACCTCTGGGTTCAATCCGTGGTACAACAAAACAGCAACAAGAACAAAAAAATAATGTAAACTTCAAAGCAAAATTACTTTCATCTTACTGAGATTCTCCCCTTGGAGCCACCTTCGGATAGTTTGGAGTTTGTTTGGTTTAGTAAAGCCAACATACTTTCTATTCTACATTTGACTAGAAGATTGTCCAGAAATACAGTGACATAAGAATTAACTTATTTCCCCATTACTGAAATTAAATATTTTATACAGACACATTAATAAAATCATAACTGCTGTTTTATTGTTCATTGTGTAGAAAATGTATGCTTTCCAGGTAAATAGACACATTTAATTGTTTGTTTGGTGGTAATAGGGATTTAAACCAAGGGTATGCTACCTCTAGGCTTTACCTATTTTTTTAAAAATTGATATAGGATCTTGCAGATATCTGAAACTTGTGATCTTATAGCCTCTGTCACCCAAAACATTGGACTGCAAATGTGTGCCACTGCCACTGGCTCAAATATATAACAAAAAAAATGTGTCTATGTTCAAGTCTTGGAGAGTTTTAATCATAAAAAAAATTGTCTCTAAATACATCTATAAATTGAAAATATTTCAGAGTCTGTATCTTTTTATTCTTATTTTAGTTGTTTTTATTTTGATGCATGAAATGCAATAAAATAAGCCAAATATAGAAAGACACCAAAATACCCTTCAAGAATCTCGAGTCTGAGTATAGTCCAAGAAGATATTATTGTTGAAAGAAGTTTTAATGAAATGAAGCTACATTATTATTATATTTAGTTTTTTGAAAGTTTGACTAGTTATACTCTCCAAATCTTGCTGAACATATAGAAATGTTGTAGGTATTTGCATACAACAAAAATGTGTCTTTCTTTAATGTATAAATTCTATAAAACTTATCACCAATCACATTATAGGCTGACAGAAAGTTATCACACCATGAAATTCTCCCTTACCTCACAAAAAAAATTATTAGTGAATGGTTTGAAAAATGTTATTTTTATTATAAATGAGAGATTCTAGGTAGAATTTTTCAAAATCATAATTAAGGTAGTTTTAGAAAACAGATATTACACATTCAAGTTTTTTATCTTTTTCATCTCTATGACAGGGTCTGCTTGTTCACTACACCTTATTATTGAGCATTTATTTATTTATTAAGTTTTAAGAACCATTCTATGCATCAGTGAAACAATTCATATCAATAACTAAATAAACAACAAAACGAGTTAAGCCAGCAGCTTTCAAAACTCTGAGGTTGTTTAGTGGGTGTAGTAGGGTTGTCCAAGAAACCAAATAAGTCTATATGTTCAAATCTATATCCATATGGATATGTATATAAAAATGTTAACTAGGTTAGATTGACTTATTAGATTAGATTGACATATTAGATTATATTAGATTTATTAGATTAGATTGATTTATTAGATAAGATTGACTTATTAGATTAGATTGATTAATTTCCTTTGATCTGATCACTAAATATTGTTTTTCTTTTTCCCCTCCTTAGGTAATAGGGAAGAAAGCATTAACTGAATTACGCTAAAATAAGAATAGTTGGATAATATCATGATTCAAAGATTATTAACAGATGAAGAAATTTTTTTTTAATGGTCATTAAGCCCTCTGTAATGGCACACACCTGTAACTTTAGCAGCATAGGAAGCTGAGGAAGAAAGATCACAAGCCAGCCTCAGTAAATTAGCAAGGACCTAAGTAATATAATGAAACTCATGTTAAAACAAAAAATAAAGATTTGGGTATGTGTTTTTGTGTTTAAACACTTCTGGATTTGATGTCTACTTAAAAAAATTGTTAATAAATTTTAGAGAAACAAAATTTGAAGCAGCATAAATTTAAAAAGAAATCACTTGACCATTTTACATTGGTACTAATATTACCTGTATTATTTCTTTTTCTCCCAAATTCATACCCTCCTTATTGTTGCTTTTCAATCTTCCATTCTGTGCAATCACCATTTTCATATTTCCAAAATGATATTCACAGTTTATGTGAGGGGGCAGGGAGATACTAGAAGTTAAACCAAGAGGTACTTTACTACTGAGTCACATCCTGAGCCCTTTTTTATTTTTTGAGATAGTGTGTCTTGCTAAGTTGCTTAGGGCCTCTCTAAGTTGCTGAGGCTGGCTGACTCTTCCTGTTCGGCCTCCTGAGTTGGTGGCATTGCAGGCATGTACCACCATGCCCAGTTTCATGTGTTATCTTTATACAGAATGTGGTTCCAGGATGAGCAAATTTTCTCTGGAGTGGAGAAACCATTTGCATTGTCAAATTTGCTGGGCAGATGATTTCATATTCTTGGACCAGATGGACAAATCCAATGTTAGTTTTGATAAGAAACATCTTTTTTGAACATAATATGCACATATGTTTCTGCCCTTCATTCCAAATCTTTACTCAATGCATGCAGTAACAAGGGTAGCACTCTGGAGATCCCTACATTTTCATCGTCAAGGACTTTTCCTCCAGTTAGCAAGCTGCCATCAATAAATAGTTTAGGCATGGGGGAAAAAGTTTCTATTATCAACTGGATATCTGGAATATACAAGACTATATAGCTGAATAATTGTTGAAAGCTTGTTTAATAAAACATGCTTCAAGGCTGGGTTATGGCTCAGCGGTAGAGCGCTCGCCTAGCATGGGCGAGGCCCTGGGTTCCTTCCCTAGCATCACATAAAAATAAATAAATAAAGATATTGTGTTCAACTGCAACAAAAAATAAAAAAAGCATTGAATTAAAAAAATGCTTCAATATTTTACTATATGCATCTATATGAGTTAGTTTCTGTTTCTGTAATATAGATAGCTTGCTTTTCATAGCAAAAGATTATGATACAAAGAACATCTAGGTAAGCATTTCTGCACCTCTCTCTTAATGAATGTAGTGTACTGCTTGGAGTCTTCTTTGTACTCTGGGAGACAGAGGAATCCCAACTTTATCTTCTTCATGGTTCCGGCCTGCAGGCTTGCAGTGGGGAGGGAAGGTGAGATCTGGCAGACTAGACCCTTCACCCTCCATCTTCTGACAGAAAGAAGGGCAGGCAGAGAGGAAGACTGACCTGGGTGGGACAGCCTTACAATTAATGCCAAAGGTACTTTAGTCCAGAGACCCCATGGAGGTGACAACAGAGAAGAGGAGGGTTAGCAGGTGGGCGCCTTGCTGCTGGGATGTTACAATCTGCCTCTTCACAGTCACTGTCCAGGCCTCAAGATCTCTCATAGGCACATGCCTATTGTTGTGTGTCCATTAATATTTTTCGGTGCTGTTTGGGAGATCTGCTACTGAAAAGATCGTTATCCTTTTGGATATCCTTTAAGATTTCTAAATCTTTATTGGAACAAGGTTTAACCCAGACATAACTATTAACCATTTCTGAGGCAAATATTTTCTTTTATCCTATAAAAGTTATGAATATTTTCTAATAATATATATTATTTTGTTAGAAGATACTATCATATACCAAGGAAAGGATGATACTAGAAAAATTAGTAAAACAATAGAAAATAAATTTGGGGGGGCATTTTTAAAAATCATGGTCCCCAGGAAAGATGAGTTTTGCCTTTGGAATCCAAGATAATTTGTTAAAAGCACAATTGTTCAAACCCAATACAATCATTCTCCTGAAATATAAAAACATTATAATAAAAGGTTTAGAGATCAGGTAACATTTCCCATGTATCCCAAAAATGTGGCATAGTCAGAGCTAAATCATTAGTTGAGGAATGCATAAAAGGGTTGGGGTTGTGGCTCAGTGGCAGAGAGCTCACCTAGCATGTGTGAGGCACTGGGTTTGACCCTCAGCACCACATACATATAAAAAATAAAGGTATTGTGTCTACCTATAAGTAAAAAATAAATATTAAAAAAAGAATGCATAAGAAAATGGAGGTATCCATGTTAAATTCAATTATCAAGTTTTGGGAAAGTTGGGACAAAAACTATTTCTTTTAAAGTATTCCTTGCTACTTTATACACTACTATAATTTTGTTGTTGTTGTTGTTGTTGTTACAATTCAATTTGTGTAAGTAGTTAAAGAAATTTTGGGACACTTTCTTGGGAATAGGCTCTAGAGTCAAAAAACATGGGTGTCAACACATGCTTTCACTTTACAACTTGTGCCCATAGCACCAGGCTCATAATTTTGACTAGTACCTTTCAATGAGATCTTTTTAAATTTTAGTTGATATTTCATATTTGTGGAACGAAAGTAAGAAAACAAGTTGAGGCCCATATATGTAATGTGCACGTTTGAAATGTGTAACTAGCTAGTAAAATGTTAATGAAATTTTTTATTGTTCTATTTTGAGACATATTGTATATTCTCATAACAAGAAAAACTTGCCTGGAGTTTGCCAAGGAATAGTGAGCCCTGTCCACTGTGGAAGAAAAGGAAGAAAAAGCTGTGTAGCCCCTGGCTCAGGCAGGGAACTTGGGACTCAAGACATTAGGAGGAAATTTAGGAGCCAGAAAACCTTACAAACTTCTATGCCAGTGGGATCACTGTGGTTAGACAGGGTGTGTCTGGAGTGTCAGGATGTTTCAGGAAGTTTGTGGGAGGTGGTGTTATAAAGGTTTGTTGATCAAGATTAACCAAAGTGTTAAATCAGTCTTCTCTATTTTGAAATTAAAAACCCATCCTAGCCTAATCTACCTTACTAATCTAATCACTTATACAATCTTAATCACTCATACTAATTCCTATTGGAAGCTCTTGAAATCTAATCACTTGGAGAACTGGGTGTGGTCTTCAGAGCCTCTATAAAAAGAAAGAGCAGGAGGAGCTAGTCTCATTCCTCTCCAGATCAAAGTAGTTTCAGAACTCACCTGGCTTTGCAGACCCCTGAAAGACATCAGTTCTACTATGTGAAGCACTGATCCCCAGACAGATTTCATATTACCTCTACAGTAAGCATTGGTGAGACAATAGACACATTCCTTGGGTGAGTATATAATTTACAAATGAGATGTTCCTATTATTATTATTATTTCTTTTTTGTACCAGTGATTGGAGCCAAGGGTGCTTAGCCATGGAGCCATATTGCCAGGCTTTTTTGTATGATTTATTTTGAGAAAATGTTTCCCTGTATTGCTGAGGTTTTCTTTGAATTTTCCTTATGCCTGCCTCAGCTTTGGGTGTGGCTGGGATTACAGGCCTGCACCATCATTCCTGTGCAACTATTTTCTGAAACAAACAGATCTTCAAAAATGTATAAATCTGTAAACTAAAATCATTGGAATGAATTGATGTTTTTTGCTTAGTTAGGAAAAATACCTCCTTTTCTAGAAGCTATTTTTAAATTAAACAAATTGGTCATCTAATCTTACTACATGAATTTCCTTTTTTTTTTTTTGTATTCCTTGGTTTGTGCATATGAATAGTAAGGAAAAAAAAAAACTGCCAGACATCTTATAGTTTTGTATTTGGTATAAATTCTATAAATTGGTTAGGAAAATTTTGTTCTATAAACAGATCTTACATGTATTATATACTACTTTACAAATAATGAAAATGTATTCTCAATATATAACTAAATAGTGCATAAAATGACTCAGAAAATATTCCTCTTGGTTGTGGTAATATTATCTCTTCAGAGGTTGGTTTATTGACTTAAATTCTAAAGAAGCAAAGAAATGTATAGGCCTGCAGGAAAGTGACACTGGCTATCAGAAAGAAACCTGAGTATAAGGGGAAAGGCAATTTGTAATTATATAATATAGAAATTATGACATCAATTTTTAGTTTTTGCAAAATTAATTTTTTTACATGATAATTAATGGTTTTTTACAATGTGCTTGGGGGAATATTTTAAAGGACTGAGAGATATTACCATTCCCATTTTCTTAATTATTGGTCTGTTTGAATTCAGGCATGTAGATAATAGACATATAAAGAGAGATTCAACAGTTTAGTATATTCAAATGTAAAGATGCTGGATGAAATATCCAATTTGACAAAGTTCACTTTAGTCTTTATTAATTTTTACATATCTAGAAGTTGATTTTTGGGTGGGGATCCATTTCAGACAACAAAAGACATCAAAGGGAAATTTTGGTCATAGTTTTTTTTTTTTTTTTTGCATTCTTATCAATGGATTACAAGAAAAATATTTTCTGGATTATAAGTGAAATAACACATGCAGATATGCAGATGAGTGGCATTGTGCAGTGCATTTTATTAATGCATTTTTAAAACTTATAATTTATTTATAAGGATGTGACCCTAAACATGATAACCTCAATTTGCTAGACAATCTCTGAAACAATCAACACAAAAGAGAATTATTGGTGATTGAATTACCATTAATGATTAAAAAGATAATGTGTTAGTTGTTACCTTATTGTAATGTTAATCAAAAATTTGTGTTCTGGCTACAATACTTACTAGTAAAGATGTCAGAGGCTTCATCAAAATAGAATAGTTATGAAGTTAAAGACAATAACAAGGTTAAAGCTCAGGCACATGCCCTTTACTTAACCAAGGACTAGAAATGAACATTAGGATTATTTCATTTCACTTCAGACTTATGCCCTGGAGTTATATATTGAATCAAATTCCTAAAAGTCAAACAATTAGGGAGAAATTGTACCTCAAGAAATAGGGTACATTTATGGGGGGAGAATAGGGCTTGGCATAATACAATAGGTAATCTATTCTAATTATGTATTCTGATCCAAGTAGATGTGTGTTACTGAATGAGAACTTGAGCACAATTTTGTTCAGGCCTTTCTCTCTTCAAGAATAGATGAAAAAATTCTCCTAGTTTTCTTCCCTCAGAAAAATGGAATCAGAAATCCCACGACCCTTCCAAAAAGAACTCACCTGCTCTCTCTGCATGAACTACCTTATGGACCCAGTCACCATAGGCTGTGGGCACAGCTTTTGTTGGCCCTGTCTCTGCCTTTCCTGGGAAGAAGCCCAAATTCCTGCCTGTTGCCATGTGTGCCAGAGGCCATCACAGCAGAGAGACTTCAAGCCAGATATTTGTGTGAAGAGGATGTCTTTACTTGCCAGACAAGCCAGTCTAAGGCAAATCCTGAGCTCCAAGGAACACATATGTGTGACCCATCAGGAGACAAAGAAGATCTTCTGTGAAGAAGACAAGAACCTGCTCTGTTTGCTTTGTTCCAACTCTCAGGAGCATAGGGGTCACAGACACTGTCCCACTGAGGAGGCTGCTGAGGAGTACCGGGTAAGTGATGGTCCTCATGATGATTAATCCAGTCTTTACCAAGGGCCTAATAGGAAGCAGATACCATATAAGACAAAAAGATAGAGATATCAATAGAATATGTAAATATACCTGTCTTTGTGAGGCTAGCATTCAATGGGAGGCCAATAAAGTCAACAAATATCATTTCCGTGTAAATTTAGCAGAATTAGGCTAAGACATCTTAAAGTCCCCATTTTCAAAAGGTCACTGGTGACCAAGAGTATATAAAAGATGATTTTTTTTTTTTTTTTTGATACTGGGACTTTAACACAAGGTTGCTTTACTACTGAGTCATATCCCTAGCCATTTTTATTTGTTATTTTTGGGATAAACCCTCACTAAGTTGCTTAGGGCCTTACTAAATTGCTGAGGCTTGCCTCAAACCTCTGATCCTCTGGACTTAGCCTTCCAAGTCCCTGGCATTTACAGACATGCAACACCTTGACCAGCTGAACAAAACCTTTATATTGGAAACACATTTAGTAATACTAGACAAATATGAAGGAGATCAACAGGAGAGAAGCATTAGAAGATACAAATGATGAGACAAAATGCCTATCTGAAAGGTAGCCAACTTCATAAAATTTCTTAGTCTGTTACATAATAGAAACTTAGGAGGTGAAACAGGCACACAGGTGAATTTTATTCTCATTAAAGTACTTTTATTTTACATCCCTTAACTCCCTCCATCTGTTAGGGTCTGAAATGTGTATATCTGCTTTACATCGATATTTCCCTTACAGGAGAAGCTATTGAAGCAAATGAGATCATTAGGGGGAAAAATCCAAGAAAATAAGAGAAATCTGAATGAGGAGAAAAGAAAAATTCTAACATGGGATGTAAGTATCAGAGTTATTGCCTTAGGAAACAGCTTGAGACAGTTGTGCTACAAATTTCCCCTTTAAGAACATGTGCAGAGGGCTGGGGCTGTAGCTCAGTGGCAGAATGCTTGCCTAACATTTACTGGGTCTTGGGTTCTATCTCTATGTAAGGCAAAATGAACTAAAGTCATCATGTGACCTAAGGGTCCTCTGTACAACAACAGGAGAAATAATTTTGCCTTTCAATGTGAGTTCACACTTACTATTTCTAGACCCTGTATTAACAGCCACAAAAAGTGACATCAAAACAAGCTCAGCAAATGGTAATATGAAGGAACATACAGGGATTTGAAGACATTCAGTAACCATTAAGGAGCTCAGACAAAATTTCTTAAATCTAAGATCAATTTGAGTTTTGACAGTTGAATCAGTATTGAAGACCTGTCATAGTTATTTAAGGCAGAAGCTGAGGTAGGAGACGAATTGTAGAAATTCAAGAGCATATAATTGTGCATTCAATGTATTTCTTGCTGATCAGGACAATGAGCTCTTGGAGATAGAAAGGAGGTGTGAACAGCAAAATGGGAAGTGCACCTGTGCTGCTGAAAAGATTGCACAGGAGCCAAACAGTATGGGTTCAAGGAGAAAATAGAACATATTAAAAAGCTGGGGAATGGGGAGACACAACACAAAGGCCTGGTAAGTGGGAGTGGATACTGAGAGGAGATAGGCAATGAAATGAGGATTAATGTTCTTAATGTAACAGGGCAACCGCAGGTAAGAGCCTGCAACCTCAGGTAAGAAGGTAAAGTTCAGGAGGGTACTAATGCTTTTGAAACCTTAGGCTTAGATGCTTTAGGAAGCCCTTATTGTGTAGCTTCTAATCCTGAATGTAATATGCAATATTTCTGAAAGTTCTACATGGTCAGGTTATAGACGTGGAGAGATTTGAGATTAGAAACTAACATTAAATAAAAATCTCACGTAATGATAACAACGTCAATGATTTAAAAGTAGTCTTTCAGATTTGAAGGGTATATAAAGGAATTACCTATTAAAGAGAATTTTCCAGGTATCTCAGAAACTTGCTAAAGATAAGCACTTTTAAAAAATTTCTGGATGGACACATTTTGAGGAAAAGTAGATTGCTCTTATTTATTAATAGAGGAAAATAAATAAAAAATCGTGGATTCTGAGAATTGGGAGGACCTGAATTGAGGATATATATAGCTGATTGGTAGAGGAATGAGCCAGAGAGAAACAGGTGAGGGTTAAGGAAGGAAGGAGGTTACAGTTGTCCTGAGTGTGTGACCCAGGAAATTCACATCCCTGCAGAGTTATGTACGTCATCAGGAAAACATGATCAAGACCGAGTACAGGAAGCTGTACCCGGTCCTCTGCATGGAGGAACAAAAGCATTTGGAGAGACTACAAAAGGAAGATGAAAATATTGTAGAGCAACTCAAGAGAAGTGAAGCTAAAATGGTTCAAACTGAGAAACACCTAAAAGGAATGTATGAGGAGCTGATGAGAATGTGCCATAAATCAGGGGAAAAGCTGCTACAGGTAAAGACTTTGTTGGTTTTAAACTCCATCTTCTACACATCTTTAGTCTTCATTGTCTCTTCAGTACTAAAAATATATTTTGCCACCTTCCATACTTCTGATGGAGGCCATTCCACAAATGGGCTTAACAAACTAATTCCTAACTATGAACAAGTTGTACAGAATTGTAAGAGTAGCATCCCCAGAGAATAATCTCTTCTAAAATTCTGATTTATCTTATTTCTAATAACAATATTATTGTGGACATTTTATTTTTGTCTCAAATGAGCAATATTTGGAGAAAGGTAACATTTCCTTGGCCATTCATTGTCTTTGCATATCCTGAATTTAAGTCGGCTCCATTTTGGAATACCTCAGCTGTTAGGAAAAAGTCCTTGGAAAGACCTATTGACAGAGAGCTGATGGTCACAGCAGTGCCCACTTACTGTGGTTACCATGTCTTTTACTCACTCCTAGGGTTCCAAATGCATCAAATTTAGACGATATCTATGTGTTGTACTGGGATTATACTTTAGAAAGGAAAAGAAAATCCAATTTAAGTGACTTGAGCATGGTTGTGATTGGTATTTTGGAAGGATTCTTATCTTTTTTTTTTTCTCCTTACAGGATTTGGGAGACCTATTGATAAGGTAAATTTGGCTTTCAATGTGAACTGAAATGATAGGAGGGCTGTGAAAGATATAAAACTTTTTTTCTAACAAAATAAAGCCATTATATATTAGATGAGGATTAATTATGACACATAAGCAAAGACTAAGAATTATCTGTAAATACTGAAAATGACCCTCAATTAAGAAATGGATATTCTGCCACAGACCCATGTGGAAAATAAACATCGACTGGCAGAAGAGAGGATAAGAATTCATCAGAAGTTAGAATATTGAGGAAAAATGATTTTTCATCCATACCTGTCAAAGTGGTATCACTGGTTCCATAATTAAAGAACATTTGAAAATTATATCAAATATATGTATTATATTGCATTATAAATGTATATGCATAATTTTAGTATATAGCACATTATCTAGTGTTCTCAAAAACTTTTGAATACAAGTATGTGTGTATGTGTTTTACTGCACATAATTTCTGCCCTGCAGAATTTGCTAGAAGGCAGCTACTTGCAATTTTAGGATTCAAAGCCATAAAAATCTTTAGCTACATAGACTATTTTTTTCCAGGTAGTAGATGAGTGAGGCAAGTACCTTTGGGTGCATGAAAGCAAAGAGAAAAGAAGGAATAATACCCTAAAAATGGTACAGTTGTAGAAGATATTTATGGGAGTAATTCACAAGGGGGGAGCATTTTCAGTTGCATGCGTATGTCTTTCCTCAAGCACTGTGGTGAATTCTTTAGCACTCAAATGACTAACTACATTCTCCTTCTTCTAGGAGTGAGACAGTGCAACAGCATATGCCCCATCCTGTGAGACCAGTGCTCAGCATAAAACCCATCACAGGACTGATAGACAGGCTCAACCTCTGTCGTGGTGAGTGTCAGCCCACTGGTTGGACTGACTATGGAGAGTGAAGTTCAGGAATAGTTTTCTATTGAGATTGTTTCCCCCTTTATTGATCTTTCATTTAAGAGAGAAAAGGCATCTGTCCAGGACAGGTATTTAAATGATAGATGATGATAGAATAGGTATTTATAAATAACCGTGCTGCCATAATATAGACAAAAGTAAGAGAAAGTTAGTGGATTAATAAATCCATTCGCATTTCTAATGAATTACTTGTAAAAAAAAAAATGCACTTTGTGCAGTGGCACATGACTGCAATTCCAGGAGCTTCGGAGTCTGAGGCAGGAGGATTGCAAGTTCAAAGCTACTTGGTGAGGCCCTAAGGTTCTATCTCCAGTACCCAAAAAACAACCAAAAAAAAGCCTCCCTCCTCTTTATAATTCATGGATTTTTCACAAATTTTATTATTATACATATATTTTTATATTTTGAATTTGAATCTGTTATTTTTCTAGCTAGAACAGCCTTTGTAGTCTTGGCCTACTTCTCAATGAAATGCTATACTGTCTTATCAGAGATAATTTAGTTTTACTTTTTAAACTTAAATTTGTTTTTAACTGATACACAAAAGTAGAAATTAGAGATATCTATGGACTTCTGTGTGATATTTCAATGCATATATATATATATATATTGTATAATATTTAACTCGAGTTAAACATCTATCTCCTTAAACATTTATCATTTTTGTTTTTGGTAAAAACATGCAAACTACTTTCTTATAGCTTTTTTAAATGTACAGAACATTATGGTTTTCTAAAATCATACTACTGCATAATACCACACAAGAAGTTACTATTAGCTAATTATAATTTTATACTCATTGATCAGTCTTTTCCCCTGATTTTTTACAATAAATTTTGACTGGAGTATTCTTTTCTTTTCACAGTGGAAATTTCCCTCAGTAATGAAATAAGCAATCATAATATCAGGCTTTTTGAGGATGTGAGAACATTTGTACTTAGACAAGACCATCAAGATGCATCTCTGAATTCTGACAGATCCAACTATTTTGCTGCATGGGGAGCACATATCTTCATCTCTGGGCAACACTACTGGGAGCTGGATGTGGATAACTCTTGGGACTGGGCGGTGGGAGTCTGTAAATTGTCCTGGAAAAATATTGGCACTATGCTTGCCACTAAGGAAATATTCCTCCTCCTGTGCATGAAAGAAGGTGATCATTATAGAATTTTGACCTCTCCCCCGGTGACTTGCCAATATATAGAGAAGCCTCTGGGCCGGATTGGTGTGTTCCTTGATTTTAAGAGCAAAAGTGTGAGTTTTTTGAATGTTGCCATGAGTTCCCTTATATGGACATACCCTGCTGGTTCCTTGAATTTCCCTGTCAGGCCTTTCTCTTTAACTGGCCACATGATCAGGGATAAGTCAGGAGCTTGATTGTCTGGGAACTCCATGCCTAAGCAAGTCCTCAGTTGAAGAAAATAAATAATACTGTACACTCTTTTACTGTTTTTCTACTTTATTGTAACCTCATTTTATTATTAAATATGAAGATAATGTGAAATGCAAATTTTGGACTATTTTAAATTCAGAGCATCTCTTTTGGCCCATTATCTAAAGTATAATCTGTGCTCGCTAACCTGGTTTGTGAGCTTACTGGTGTTCTAAATATACAGAGATGTGTATTTCTAGTTTAAGGATCTAATAAAAGGAATGAAGTTTACACATTGTGAACCATCATGTTTTTTCACAATGCAAATGTCAGTCTAAGATCTTATCCCTCATGTAGTAAACACTGCACATCAATTCATCCTTAAGTGAGAGAAAAAAAAATCTATTTTACAGGGAAATCTCCTGACTGCGAAGATTAGAAAAAAAAAATCTATTTTCATAACTCAGAGTAGCTGGTTCTTTTCTTTTATAATAGAATATAGTACAAAAAATAAAATGCCTTATACTTAGTCTACATTCCTAGCAGTTTCACAATGTCTAGAACATAACAGGAACTTAACAAATATTTGATTTATTATTAATGAGTGAACAATTGCTATGTTTTATACAATGGTAGTTTAGCGGGGATGTGGCTCAGGGGCAAAGCAGTTTCCTGGAATGTGTGAGGCCCTGGGTTTGATCCTTAGCACTGCATATAAATAAATTAATTAATTAAATAAAGGTCCATTAACAACTAAAGAAGTATTAAAAAAAAAAAAAAAACAATGGTAGTTCACATTGTGCTGTCCCATAATCTCTGCTATAGCATCACATAAGACTTAATATCTTTACTAAATAACATTTATGAAAGGAAGAAAGCTATTTCTTAAAAAATATTCTTCAAAAGACCAACTAATAATAGAGAACGGTAATGAAAATAAATGCTATGAAATATTAAAAAGGCTTCTAAAACACAGGGTAAACCAATTGAATAAGACATGCTAAGACAATGTGGAATAAACCAATTATCCAGGTTTGTGGTTCTCAAAGTTTGGTGCTTTTAGAAATGCAAATATGTGATGCAAGTGTGGTGTTGCAGACCTTATAATCCCAGGCACTTGGGAAGCTGAGGCAGGAGATTGGAAGTTAGAGGTCAGCCTCAGCAATTGAGCAGTATCCTCAGCAAGTTAGCAATATGATAACTCAAAGTAAAAAAGTAAAAAGGACTAGGGATTTAAAGTGGTGGTAAAGCAACCCTGGGTTTAATCCAAAAATGTTTCAAATTATTATTATTTTTTAAATGGGAATCAAGTGCAACTGATTTCATACGGAATCTTTTCTCTCTTCCTCTCAATACATATAGAAGCAAACTTCCCAGTCAACCCCATGCAATTTTTTGGTGTGTGTGTGTGTGTGTGTGTGTGTGTGTGTTTCTTTTTCTTTTTCTTTTTTTTTTTTTTTGCAAATAGCAAAACCACTTGTGCCTACTTGTACTGGACAAGTTGAGGTAGATAGAACTCTAAATGATCAATAACAAAATTCCTTTATAGAAGTCAAGCTCAGAATCTGCCAAGGTGCCCTGGAGGTAAATCTCCAGGGGCAGATGCAGTTCAAATATAACAGTAATCAGAAGCCAGAAAATCTGGTGAATACAGCTCACTGTACTTACTTTGAAGTTTGTACTTCTCCTTGAGAAACCTCTACTGTCTGATCCTGTCTGCCCCACACCCCCAACACCACCAGAGCTGAAATTCTGTCAGACCAAACCATTCAGATCTTGGAAAAAGAGGACGCAGCAGAGAGCCAAGGGTTTTCCTTACCATCTGTCCAGTGCTTTGCATCTGAGCTGGAATCTTTCTCAGATGAATATCAAGGTAGACGACTTACCTAGTATATGCATCAGAACCACCTGCAAAAGTTGTTTGAATACTTATTGCTGTGCTTTGACCACAAAGAGTCTTTATTCAGTAGATCTGGGATGGGAAAAAAGTTCAAATTTTAAACAAATTATAAGATGCTATTACTGATACTGATCACCGGACCATAATTTGAAAAATCTTTGATTTAGCCCAATATTAAAGATGATACTTTTATATTGTACTTGAATGGAAAACTTTTAAAAAATACATACATAAACACATATGTGTATGAATATGCACATAGTGTGTGTATGTATTTGTATGTATATATTGAGAAAACACAAAAATTGAAATATAGGCTATAGACTTACTGCTGTAGCTTCTTGTTGCCTTTATTTGGGAGAAGAAAGTGATGAAAAAGCATGAAAAACAGCCCCTTTTTTCCCATACAGCTGCAGCATCTTGGGAAGGCATTACAATTCTAATACACATATATACCACAATTTTTCATATCTATGTTTGTATGTAACGTATGTTGACACCAAATTCAAATCTTCATACATGTATTTTGTATGATGATGACCATCACCTTCCACTATTCTTGCTATTCCCCTTACCCCGCCCTTTATCTCCAACCCCTTTCCTATCTAGAGGTAATCTTCCTCCCATGCTCTCCCTCCCTACTCCACTTTGAGTCACCCCCCTTATATCAGAGAAAACATTCAGCATTTGATTTTGGGGATTGGCTAACTTCACTTAGCATAATCTTCTCTAATGCCACCCATTTACCTGCAAATGCCATGATCTTGTTCTTTTTTAGTTCTGAGTAATATTTCATTGTGTATATATGCCATATTTTTTAAATCCATTCATCCACTCAAGGCCATCTAATTGGGCTCCACAGTTTAGCTATTATGAATTGTGCTGCTATAAACATTGATGTGGCTTTTTCCCTGTAGTATAGTTTTGGGGACCTTTGGGTAGTCTAAGAGGAATAATTGGGTCAAATGGTGGTTCCATTCCCAGATTTCCAAGGAATCTTCATACGGTTTTCCACAGTGGCTGCAACAATTTGCAGTTCCACCAGCATTGTATGAGTGTACCTTTTCCCCCACATCCTCACCAACACTTATTGCTTATCTTCATAATAGCTGCCATTCTGACTGGAGTGAGGTGATATCCTAGAGTAGTTTTGATTTGCATTTCTCTGATTGCTAGAGATGATGAGCAGTTTTTCATATATTTCTTGATTTATTGTGTATCCTCTTCTGAGAAGTTTCTTCTCAGGTTGTTGGCCCATTTGTTGATTGGATTATTTATTTTTTTGGTGCTTACCTTGTTGAGTACTTTATACACCCTTGAGATTAGTGCTCTAACTGATGTGTGAGGGGTAAAAATTTGCTTGCAGGATGTAGGTTCCCTGTTCACCTCACAGATTATTTCTTTTGCTGAGAAAAAAAAAAAAAAAACATTTTAGTTTCAATCCATCCCATTTATTGATTCTTGGTTTTAATTCTTGTGCTATAGAAGTCTTATTAAGGAAGTTGGGGCCTAATCCCACATGATGAAGATTAGGGCCTACTTTTTCTTCTATTAGATGCACAATTTAATTCCTAGATCCTTGATCCATTCTGAGTTAACTTTTGTGCATGGTGAGAGATAGGGATTCAATTTCATTTTGTTGCATATGGATTTCCAGTTCATCCTGCATCATTTGTTGAAGATGCTATCTTTTCTCTAGCACATGTTTTTGGTCCTCTGAGGCCTCTATTCTGTACCATTGGTCTACCAACCTGTTTTGCTTCCAGTACCATGCTGTTTTTGTTACTATTGTTGTGTATACTATAGTTTAAGGTCTGGTACAGTGATACCACCTGTTTCACTCTTCCTGCTTAGAATTGCTTTAGCTATTCTGGGTCTTTCATTTTTCCAGATGAATTTCATGATTGCTTTTTCTATTTCTATGAGGAATACCATTGGGATTTTTATCAGAATTGTATTAAACCTGTATAGTGCTTTTGGTAGTATGGTCATTTTGATAATATTAATTCTGCCTATCCATGAGCAAGGTAGATCTTTCCATCTTCTAAGTTCTTCTTTGATTTCTCTCTTTAGTGTTCTGTAGTTTTCATTGTATAGATCCTTCACTGCTTTTGTTAAGTTGATTTCCAAGCATCTTATTTTTCTTGAGGATATTGTGAATGGGGTAGTTTTCCTCATTTCCTTCTCAGAGGATTTGTCACTGATATACAGAAATGCCTTTGATTTATGGGTGTTGATTTTATATCCTGCCACTTTGCTGAATTCATTTACTAGTTCTACAAGTTTCCTGGTGGAGTTTTTTGGGTCTTCTAGGTATAGAATCAGATCATCAGCAAATAGTGCTAGTTTAATTTCTTCTTTTCCTATAGTTTTGCTTTATTTTTTTTTCTTCTGTCTAATTGCTCTGGCCAGTGTTTCAAGAACTATGTTGAATAGAAGTGGTGAGAGAGGGCATCTCTGACTTGTTCCAGATTTTAGAGGGAATGACTTCTGTTTTTCTCTGTTTAGAATGATGTTGGCCTGAAGCTTAGCATAGATAGTCTTTACAATGTTGAGATATGTTCCTGTTATCCCTAGTTTTTTCTAGTGTTTTGAACATAAAAGCATTTTGTCAAATGCTTTTTCTGCGTCTATTGAGATGATCATATGATTCTTATCTTTAAGTCCATTGATGTAATGCATTACATTTATTGATTTCTGTAAGAGATAAGGATTCATCCCAGGTTGGTTGAACCAACTTTGCATCCCTTGGATGAATCCCACTTGATCAGAGTGCACAATCATTTTGATATGTTTTTGTATTTGATTTGCCAGAATTTTATAGAGAATTTTTGCATCTATGTTCATTAGAGATATTGGTCTAAAATTTTCTTTCTCTGAAATGTCTTTTTCTGGTTTTGGAATCAGGGTGATATTGGCCTCATAGAATTCATTTGGAAGTACTCCCTCTTTTTCTATTTCCTAAAATAGATTGAAGAGTATTGGTATTAGTTCTTCTTTAAGGTCTTATAAAACTTGGATGTATGTCTGTCTGGTCCAGGGCTTTTCTTGGTTGGTAGTCTTTGGATGCTTCTTCTCTTTCCTCATTTGATATTGGTCTGTTTAAATTGTGTATATTTTCCTGACTCAATCTGAGTAGATCATATGACTTAAGGAATTTATTGATGCCTTCACTATTTTCTATTTTATTGGAGTATAAGGCTTCAAAATAATTTTTAATTATCTCCTTTATTTCTGTAGTGTCTATTGTGATATTTTCTTTTTCATCACATATGCTAGTAATTTGAGTTCTCTCTCTCCTTCTCTTCATTAGCATGGCTAACAGTCTGCCAATTTTATTTATTTTTTTCAAAGAACCAACTTTTTTATTTTGTTATTTTTTTTCAATTGTTTCTTTTGTTTCGATTTCATTGATTTCAGCTCTGATTTTAATTATTTCTTGGCTTCTACTGCTTTTGCTGCTGATTTGTTCTTCTTTTTCTAGGGCTTTGAGATGTAGTATGAGGTCATTTATTTGTTGACTCTTTCTTCTTTTAAGGAATGAACTCCATGCAATGAATTTTCCTTTGGTACTGCTCTCCTAGTGTCCCAGAGATTTTGATATGTTGTGTCTGTGTTCTCATTTACCTCTAAGAATTGTTTAATCTTCTCCTTGAAGTCTTCTGTAACCCAATGTTCATTCAGTAGCATATTGTTCAGTCTCCATGTGATGCAGAGATTTTTATTCTTTATTTTGTTGTTAATTTCTAATTTCATTCCATTATGATGTGATAAAATGCATGGGCCACATCAATGTTTATAGCAGCACAATTATGAATAGGTAAACTGTCGAACCAACTTAGATGTCCTTAAGTGGATGAATGTATAACAAAAAATGTAGCATTTATACACAAGGGAATATAACTCAGCATTAAAAAGAATCATGGCATTTGCAGGTAAATGGATGACATTGGAGAAGATAATGCTAAGTGAGGTCAGCCAATTCCTCTCCCAAAATGCCAAATGTTTTCTCTGATATAAGGGGGTTGATTCATAGTGGTTTAGAGAGAGAGAGCATGGGAGGTTTAGAATAATTCTAGATAGGAAAGAGAGGTGGGAGGAAAAGGAAGGGGGAAGGGTCTGAGCAAGGATGGTTGAATGCGATGATCATCATTATACAAAGTACATGTATGACAACTTGAATTGGGTGTCAACATACCTTATATACAGAGATATGAAAAATTGTGGTATATATGTGTATTAAGAATTCTAATGTAAAAAATACATGTATAAAACGGCATAAATTGATGTGAACATACTTTATATAGAGAGATATGAATAATTGTTCTCTATATGTGTAATAAGGATTGTAATATATTCCACTGTTGTTGTGTATTTATAAAAAAATAATAAAATCAATTAAAAAATAAAAAGTATCATCAAAATATTTACATATTAATGATGGTCATTGAATTAATTTTGTGTTTTATTTTGCCAAATAGAAAAAAGGATTAATAGGATATTGAAAATATTGAGGTAATAAAATATTTCTTTAACAACAACAACAACAAAAAAGATAGAGTACTAATCTCTAAGGTATATAAAGAACTCAAAAACTAAGCACCAAACAAAACAAAACAATCAATAAATGGGTTAAGGACCTGAACAGACACTTCTGAGAAGAAAATATACAATCAATCAACAAATATATATAAAAAAATGTTCATTATGTCTAGCAGTTAGAGAAATGCAAACCAAAACTACTCTAAGATTTCATCTCACTCCAGTCAGAAGGGCAGCTATTATGAAGACAAACAACAATAAGTGTTGGTGAGGATATGGGGAAAAACGTACCCAAATACATTGCTGGTGGGACTGCAAATTATTGCAGCCAATGTGGAAAGCAGTATGAAGACTCATTGGAAAAATGGGAATGTAACCACCATTTGACCCAGCCATCCCTCTTTTTGGTGTATAAAAAAAGCATACTACAGGGATACAGCCACATCAATGTTTATAGCAGCACAATTCAAAATAGCTAAACTGTGGAACCAACCTAGATGCCCTTCAGTAGATGAATGGATAAAAAAAAAATGTGGCCTATATACACAATGGAATATTACTCAGCACTAAAAAATAACAAAATCATGGCATTTGCAGGTAAATAGTAAATAATGAAAATAATGCTAAGTGAAGTTAGCCAATCCCCAAAACACAAATGCCGAAGTTTTCTCTGATATAAGGAGGCTGATTCTTAGTGGGGTAGAGAGGGAGATCAAGAGAGGAATAGATGAACTCTAGATAAGGTAGAAAGGAGGGAGGGAAGGGGAAGAGGAAGGACAGGGGGTTAGCAAGGATGGTGGAGTGTGATGGACATCATTATCCAAAGTACATGTATGAGGACACGAATTGGTGTCAACATACTTTATATACAACCAGAGATATGAACAATTGTGCTGCATTGCCGCAGTCTGGCTGGGCACAAAATCACGAGCCACTCAAGCAGGAACAAAGTTTATTTTTTTTGAAACTGCCGCCAATGTCCGGTACCGCCCGGGAAGATTTTTTCCACCCACGCCGCCTCCTCTCGGACCGCCGAGCGAGCTCCTCCCCCGGAACTCCCTCCTACTGTACTTCCCCAACCAATGGGAACTCTCCAGGAGTCCCGTAGCCGGCCTAGGTGAACAGCAGGAGTCCAATATCCATATGAATGCAAATCTTAACATAATCATATCATCTCAATGGCTAGCTGGCGTCACCTTTCAACCAAAAATGCCATGCATCATATACTTGGCTCTTAGCACTGTATATGTGTAATAAGAATTGTGATGCATTCCACTGTCACTTATTTTTTAAATATGAATTTGAAACAATTTAAAAAATGTTAATGTTTAGACATGACAGCCATTGCTGCCTATAATCCAGCTACTCTAGAAGTTGAGCAGGAGAATCTCACATTCCATGCCAACCTCAGCAATTTAACCATGCTCTATGTAATTTAGAAGATCCTGTCTCAAAAGAACAAAAAAAGTAAAAGTGCTGGGAATATAACTCTTTGGTTAAGTGCACTTGGGTTCAATTCTCAGGGTAAAAATAAATTTAAAAATACATACAATAATGCTATGTTTATTCAAAAAATGTATCACCCCCTGAAATTATATGATAAAATCCATATGTACTGGAGATTGATAAAGTTTAATGTGGGCTGCTTTCACTGAAATTGTAGATTTTTTTTGTTGGATACTATGTATTTTATTCAGTGACTCATGAATTGGAATGCAATTTTTCATTCCTTATTTATTAGCAACATGTGCTAGCCATCAAGGACAGACCAGGGAGAAAGCAGATTACTACTCTATGGAAAGCTTACTGTACTCATGAAAGCAAACTTGTACTTCTAGAGTAAGGTGTTGAAGAGATAGGTGTAAGAGTAATCACTTGCTTTCAATAAGGTTGAGTGTTATGAAGGAAAATACTAGTGCCTGTGGTCATAAGTGCTGAAAAAAGTGTACTCAGGTGACTGGAAGAAAGAAAAATCTGACCTTAGAGATAAACATGATTAGAGTGTGTTTGGCAGAGATAATTAACTGGGAGAAAGTATAAGTTGAAATGACTAAAGAAAACCATTGAGTCTGGAATGACCCTGACACAAGAGTGAAATAAAGAAGGATATAATGTTAGACACCAGCCAGAATATTCAGGACAATGGAAGGTCCAGAAAGTCTTTTTGTTTGTTTGTATTGGGGGAGGGGTGATCCCAGGACTGAACTCAGTGGCACGTGGACACTGAGTCAAATCCCCAGCCCTACTTTATATTTTATTTAGAGACAGTCCCTTGATCTTAGTGACCTTAGTGCCTTCATGTTGCTGAGGCCGGCTTTGACCTTGCAATTCTCATGCCTCAGCCAACCCAGTCACTGGGATTACAGGTGTGTGCCACCATGACCATCCAGAAAGTCTTTTTATTTTGAATACATTTACCATTTTTTTACATGTATATAAAAATAATTTCTTTATATAATTGTAAACTAGAAAACAATACAGCATATTACAGGTTGAGATCCTTTAACATTTAAATAGTTCATACAAAGCAAAAAGTTAATTGAAATGGGCGAAGGATAAGAAAAAAATTCCAAATACAAAAAAAAAGATGTTCCATCTAATTTGGGAAAGGATTCAGAATTTTCAAACTCACAGAACAGCATAGAGAAAGGAGGACAGTGCAAAGCATGGGTTCCAGTGTCAAGGTGCGCGCAGAGTGCGGGCAGAAATTGCACCCTTCTCATGGACCAGAGATTTGATGCACTTCATCCAAAAAGCTGGGATGGCTCCCCAGTCATAGCTCTGTGAGCCCAGAGGAGCCCCGCTGGCTGTAAGCTTCAGGTGGGAGAACCCAGGAGAGCTCGCGGCAGGAGAGCAGTGCTTGGTTGTAAGATTTAGCAGGGGGGAAAATAGTAATAATAATAATACAGGTAAAGGTTTGACAAGAATATTGCCATATAACAATCCAATCTTATTCTCTCATTTTTGTGGTGGCAGTAGATACTAGTGAAGTGTTTAAAGGAAAGTGAAACAAACTTGAAACTTTTCTCTCCCTCTGTTATCAGCTTTCAGATCCATCTTGGAAGGATCTTGGGTAGATTTTCTGAGGGAAAGGTGGTCCTTGTTTCTCCAGACAAAATGAAAAGTTAACTTTAAAAGCTTTGAAAACTTTAAGTGAACCATTCATTGTTTTTTCCCAAACAAGGCAAAATCATATTTAGATTTTACCTGTATTTTTCCCCCTGCATTTACACAAGAAGCAAACATGAGTTATCAGGATTTTTTAAATAACAAAAACAAAACCAACCAACCAACAAACAAAAAACCCCACAAACTAATAAAATTAAATCATTTCATTTCCAATACCATCAACACCTCTACAGCACCTTTATAAATACTTTGGGAAAATATAATTTCTCTCTCTTTCTCTCTCTCTCTTTTTCCCTTTGAACCCCGGGGTACCTTACCACTGAACTACATCCCCACCTCTTTATTATTTTATTATTTTAAAATTCAATTTAATTGTTTTTTAATTTTTATTTTATGGTACTGGGAATTGAACATGGAGACAATGTAGCACTGAGTTACATTCCCAGGCTTTTTTTATTCATGTATTTACTTATTTTTAAATTTTAAGACAGGGTATAGCTAAATTTCTTAGGTCCTCACTGAATTGCAGAGGCTGGCTTCAAACTTGTGGTTCTCCTGCTTCAGTGTCGCAACCCCTCGCCAGCAAGGGAAAACACGACACAGGATTCTTCTTTCAGCAGTTTATTCAGGCCTTGATTCAAGTATCATCTTCTAGCGACCCCCCGCCGAGCGCCCAAGCACAGCCTAATAAAGCCTCCCACATACCAATCCCAAGCTGCCACGTAGATCTTTCTCATAGGGTGGTAAGGGATTGCATGCCAATTCTCCATAAAAGGAGTTGTTTATCACAGGCCACAGTGGAAGCCAGCGCCATCTTCTAATGGCGGCCACGGTCTATAGGAACGGCTCACCACAGTTCCCCCTTCTGTTTTATAAAACAATGCAGGCAAAAGTAGAGGTCCTATCCCACTGTGCAGAAGTGGCTGCAATGTATGGTTCAGTCCTAAGGAGGGCCCTTCCCTAGACCTGGTCCCATATCAGCCGACGCCTTTTTTCGTAGGGCGGGGCGTGGACGTCAAACCCGCATGCAGTAGGACATGCTTTCCTTGAGGTCCGTTGAGGGATCACTCAAGTGCAGTGCCTTGCCTCGCATCCTGCATCGTGACGACGGTGAGAAGTAGGATAACACAGGTAGCCTGGTAATGATGACAAAATTTAAGTTGGCAACACAATCCCTAAGCCCCAGAGGAAGGTAAAGAGTCTGTAGCCGAGAAGAAAGACCAGTCCTGAAACCCATCTGCGTGCAATGGTAACAAGACCTGCAGAGTGCAAGGGCTATTCAGCACTGAGAAAGCATAGGAAAGAGGGCACGTCAATCCCAGTGCAATGTGAAATTAACTTGGGGTGCAACGGCCATGCCCAGAAATCACTGTTTAAGATGTGCAAGCCAGATTTGTGGAGAAATGCCATTTTCTAAGGCCGCAAGAGCCTGTACAATCATAGCCTTCTCTTGCGCATGGCGAGCTTTAAGGCAACAGAGAAGCCACAAACAAAGTACAACACCGAAGCAACACATTGCCCCAAAAATGCCCACTCCCACCCATTCCTTAAAAAAGGAAAAGGCAGAGGATAGCCAACTGGTGAATTGACCCAAAGTCACTGGTTCGACACAGGTACTATTCAAAACAGCAATCTGAGTTAGTTGAGACTGGATCAAGTTTTCTGCTTCGAAGGACCAGGTTCCGGATAGATACTCCCCGATGATGTGTGAGGCATTCCTGGAATCATTAAATCTGACAGAGGTTATACATAAATGTGCACGTTGATCAACACAACCCAAATGTACTAGATCAGACAACTCCTCAACTTGAGCTTGAAGCAGATCTATCCTTTGATTAGCAGCCAAAATTCCAGATAAAATGTGTTGATTAATTTTACTTTGGGATTCAAGTACGGTGGATGTTTGTTGAATAACCTGATTAATAGTGGCAGCAGTTTGTACTTGGCTGGCCATGGCTACTCCAGCTGTAACTGCTGCAGCAGCAGATACCGCCACAGCTGTCACTATAGCTGCCGTAATTCCAAAATCTCTGTGGGCTCTAATCAATTCAACAATAGGAAAGGATTCTGGATCTGCAGTAAGTGGGATCGGGACAAAGGTTGGAATTTTCATAACCACTGCCGTAGTCCAGGAGCCATTCCAACACTCAGACAAGTAGCAAGTAACATTAGAACAATTAAGCATCCCCTGTAATGTAACATTAGCCAAAAGAAACAGGAACGGAGATTGGAGACAGACTGCTGTGGAGGGTAATGTAGCATTAGATAATTGTGAATTATTTGCAAAAATTTTAAGCCTCCTACCTCGCTCCAAATCTTGGGTACTACCAGAAACATTAAACAGCCAACTTTGGACTCCTCGTAATTGAGCCAAAGCGGAAATATCAGCTGTGGCTCCCTTTTCATTGGAAATCAACCATTGAAACCAGGACCAACCTGCTCCTATAGAGGAATTATTGTTGGAAGAATTATACAAGTATCTTTTAAGAGAGGGGGAAAGGGAGAAACCTTTAGCGACCTGATGTTTCTCCCAAGAATGATCTTGGCAAGGCGTGAATGTTGGGGGGGTATCCTGTTTGTTGATTAGCAAACCTGCCTTGCGCCAAAAGCATATCCTTATCCCAGGCAGGGCGTCCCGCTGCATGATTTTGGGCAGCTTGCTCTACTGCACCCTCTAGCACAAATGCTCTCCCATCCAAATATTTACCTGGGGAAACACAAGCGCGGACCAGACTAGCCCAATCTGAAGGAGTCATACAAAATCTAGTAAGTCCCTCCACCTGAGTGAGAGTGAAAGCGGCATCTATGCCATAAGTGCGGACGGATTCTGCCAAGGTTTTAACTATCTTAAAGTCTAATGGCTCATGATATCTTCCCCTGTTATTGTCCTGAAATACAGGGTATGCAAGTCCCATATCTGTATTAACTGTCCTCCAAACTTGCGCATGAAAAGATCTCCCGGAACCTTGGCTCCCCCCCACATACGGGGGTGGGGCAACCGGCACCATATCTTCTTCTAAATTTTCAACCTCCTCCTCCTCAGAATTTTGTTGACCAATATTAGATCCCTCCCCCTTCTTACAGTAGGCATGCGCGCCTTGTGTCTCCTTTTTCTTCTTTTTCATTTTTATCTTACGTAGTTGTTGTAACAATATATCAAGGTCCTCAGAACTCTCTGAGTCGCTTGTGTTCTCAGGCGTTCTGAATTCGGTCAAGTCTGGATAGAGCCTTCTCCTATTTTTATTTTCAAGCTCTTTTGCCTTCTCACTACTCTTACTCTTAATACTCTCTGCCACTTCACTATGTGATCCTTCAGATTTTTCCTCATGTAGTTGTTCAAGAACGGCCTGACCCTCACTCACAGCTTCTTGGCATTTACCATCTGCTATACATCCTCTAACTAACTTCCAAAGTGGTATAACACCACCCTCTAAGGTGCCTTGCTCACGAGCAAAATCTAGATCTTTCCCTAATTTGTCCCAGCTAGGAATCGTAAGACTTCCTGAAAAGGCAAACCAAGGAGCCGCTATATCAGCTTCTCTCAAAAACATTTGCAAAGTACTCTGCTTTACCTTAAGTCCTTTTGAACGTAACAACCCATCTAGGGCCAACAAAATTGGGCTTGAAGAAGTAGCGCCCATAATGTTTTTAGAGCTATAAAGAAAATGAAAGTACAAAAATCCCCGCTCTCTTCCTTTTACAGGGGAGCGTTCCGTTCTATGAATTCCCCGCTCTCTTCCTTTTACAGGGGAGCGTCCCTTTTCCCGCTCTCTCTTTCTTTACCGAGGAGCATCCCGCTATTAGCTTGCGGATTCCCACTTTACCTGGGAACTTACCGGTGCACCACCCTGACTGCTGAAAGTTCTGGATCCTGGGTTCGAGGAATATAATTCCCCGTCCGGGCCACCAATTGTCGCGACCCCTCACCAGCAAGGGAAAACATGACACAGGATTCTTCTTTCAGCAGTTTATTCAGGCCTTGATTCAAGTATCATCTTCTCGCGACCCCCCGCCGAGCGACCAAGCACAGCCTAATAAAGCCTCCCGCATACCAATCCCAAGCTGCCACGTAGATCTTTCTCATAGGGTGGTAAGAGATTGCGTGCCAATTCTCCATAAAAGGAGTTGTTTATCACAGGCCACAGTGGAAGCCGGCGCCATCTTCTAATGGCGGCCACGGTCTATAGGAACGGCTCACCACACTTCAGCAGCATGAGTGGCTGGGATTACAGGCATGTGCCTCAACACCTGCTCAGATTTCCTTAATAAATATCAATTTTGTACTTTACTGAGTAAAGGATGGTGTTAGAAAATTTGATTTAGTGCTGGAAAGCCCTTAGGTTTACCAATTATGGGTCCCCTGAGTGCAGCTGTGCTTTTAGAATCCAAGATCGTTTCTAAAAAATACTGTTGTGAAAATTTACCAGACCTTGAATTGTATATATATATATATATATATATATATATATATATATATATATATATATATATATATATACACATTGGAAGACTAAAAGATCAGGTAAGAATTCTCATTCCTTCTAAAACCCTTACATTACCACAGCAGAATCTTGGTGTGAAGTATGCCAGAAAAGGGAGTTACCCAAATTTAACAATCAAGTTTGGTAGAGTGGGAATATGATTTATTCCTTTTTAAAACACTATTTCTCAAAGTCAGTAAACAAAGAAACTATTTTACATTTTTTTTTCCATTTTTCTTTACTTTCTGTAATAATAAGCAAATTGGAGCTATCACAGTGGTGTACACCAGTAATTCAGCCACTCAGAGGATGAAGACAGGAGGATGTCAAGTTGAAGGCCAGCCTGAGCAACTTAAAGTGTATCAAAAAACAAAAATAGGGGCTGAGGTTGTAGCTTAGTGGTTGAGCACTTGCTGTGCATGTGTGAGGCACTGATTCAATCCTTAGCACCAAATAAAATAAAAATAAAATAAAGATGTTTAAGTAATAAATAATTATAATGTGAATTATAAATTAAGTTGCCCATAAAGTTCCCTGAGCTAGGAATTTTTGGCCTTTTCCCCATGTATTCTTGAGATGGGGCAGGCAGAGCCAAACTAAATTACTGACCTTACTGGAGGCCTTGGGCAGCGTGATCTACAATGAGAGGCCTGGAGAAATTTCCATTGTAGAGTGGGACCAAAGATATTCTTAGAATCAAATTTTAAAAATCAATAACTGCATCACTCTATACAGGACAGGAAAGAATTAAAGCCAATCTGAAGCAAAACAGTTTTCCTTTGAAGCTGGTAAGATAACTATACAGGCACACTACCTAGTTTCTATGCTGATGTCCTTGTAGAAAAGGGCTCTGTGTTTTAATTAGCCTGTATTTTGTTTCATGTGCAAAATAAATCTTATTCTTTCTAGACATATGCTTATTATTGGTAATAAGTTGAGTAAAATTTTGCTTAGTTCTTTGTCTTTCCAGAGTAGAAAAATGAACTTGTTCTGATTCTCTTCCCTTTAAAAAATAGAAAAACAAGAAAAAATGGACTATATTTAAAAGTCTTCTATAGAGGATACAGTACACTGAAACTCACAGAACATTAGTGACAGTAGATCCAAATTCTGAAACAAACTGCCAAATTACCTAAAGATTTAGTAACCTTTTGTATTTGCCATTTTTCTCCAATAAAATGATTTTACTACATTGTGATCTCATAGTCTGAATCTCTGAATCTCCTAAAATTGAAAATACCAGGCAGGGGAAACACCATCCTTCTGTTGCCCCTAAAGCTTTCTTTCTTTCTTTCTTTCTTTCTTTCTTTCTTTCTTTCTTTCTTTCTTTCTTTCTTTCTTTCTTTCTTTCTCTAACATCACTTAAAATTCTCTATCATTGTCGGTGTGAAACCAAAAGCTACTTGCTTGTCTAGTGCTCAAAGTTTGTTCTCTTACAGAAGAAGCTTCTAAAACAAATGAGATCTGTTTGGAAAAAAGATCCAAGACAACCAGAAAACTCTGAAAGAGAAGAGCAGAAACATCAATCAATTGGTTGTAGCATGAGAGTCTATTTCCCTTAGAAACAACTGACAACAGGAAAGTTTGTCATTAATCAGTTCATTATATGAGTTTGAATCATCAAGTATTTTAAGAAGATCTTTCTTGATGGCTTGTACTTGTGGGAATACAAAGCACTGCTGCTGCTCAGGGAGATTGTTTGCGGTATGGATCAGGGAGTTTTCATATTATTGACATATTTACTAACAGAAATCAAATTGTTGTCTATAATTATTTATGCATAATCTAAGGATGTAAAAACCAATATTTTCTCTCCATTTAGAGAAACCTCTGGGTCATATTAGTGTGCTCCTTGATTTTCATAGTGAATGTGTGAGTTCTTTGAATGCTTCCAATAATTACTTTAATGTAGATATCCTGTAATGTCCCTGAATTTCCCTGTCAGGCTAGATTTTATTTTTAATTATTTAGTTTTTTAAACAGTTCATACATAATTAGGGATAATTCAGGAACTGACTTCTCTGCCTCAGAACTCCATATTTGAGGGACCCCTTCTTAGTTGAATCAAAGCAATGATTCTGCAGATGCATTTTCCTCATATCTTAATCCAACCTCATTTATTAAATTTAAAACTAGGATACAATGTAAATTTTTTTTGGCTCAATTTCCCTTTAATAAAAATCCTCTTTCGTTGCCTATTATCTATAATATAGGGTGTAGTTGATTCAATGTTGTGTTACCTAAGTATGGTTACAAAAACATTTGTTTGTGATTCCAAATAAAACAAATGCAGGAACACAAGAGTTTGCACATTTACTGAGATCTGGCTATCCACAATGCACATGTCAGTTTAAAATCTCCCTCTAGATCTAATAAGTCCTAATAATCAGTTCACCCAAAAGGAGAAAAAGTGTAAGGGTGTGTGTGTGTGTGTGTGTGTGTGTGTGTGTGTGTTACAATCATGGTGGGCACACATAATTTTTTATGTCAATCTAAGGAGCTGAGGCTATAGCTCAGAAGTAGAACATTTGTTCTGCATACAGATTTTGATTTCTAGCAGGGGTGGTTGTGTGGGGAGATTTAAGATTTATGATAATTCCACAGGGCATGAGACATAAGATGGGAAGATAGAGAAAGAGAATACAGACGTGTACTCCCTAATGATTTTCCATAACACCATCATACTATATTCCATTGATTTTTTTTTGTGTGTATGTGGTGCTGAGGATTGAACCCAGGGCCTTATCCATGAAATGCAGGTACTCTACCAACTGAGCTATATGCCCAGCCTCTCCATTGATTTTTAATTGTTGTCATGTCATAATTAATCATATGCTTATCAATGTATTTCTGACATCAAATGCTCTTCCTGAATGTATTGTAGAAATCAACAAATGTTTAATAATAAAAAATGAAAATGTAAAGCAAGGTAGATATTTCTGTCTGTCATACCCAATAATGAGTGTTCACTATGTAGCCTTGATGTTCCCTACATTCACTTTGCCTGGATCATTACTTATCAGTCCTAGTGGAAAGATTTATGGAGTTTACATTTCTTGAGCATTTATTGTGTGCCTTACATGTAAATGTATGCTGTATTTTTTTTTTTTTTAAAGGGAGAGTGAGAGAGAGAGATTTTTAAAAAATATTTATTTTCTAGTTTTCGGCACTCACAACATCTTTGTTGGTATGTGGTGCTGAGGAACGAATCTGGGCCGCAGGCATGCCAGGCAAGCGCGCTACTGCTTGAGCCACATCCCCAACCCAGTATGCTGTATTTTTAAAATACAAAATCACTATATGGCTGGGCTTGGTGGAGCCTGCCTGTAATCTCACTTACTTGGGAGGCTGAGGCAGCTGAGTTGCTAGCTCAAGTCCAGCTTTACCAATTTAGTTACGTCATAAGAAACTTATCAAGACCCTGTCTCCAAGGTAAATAAGAGTTGTGGATGTAGCTAAATGGTGAGGTTCCCTGGGTCAATACCCAGTACCAAACAACACAAAACAAAAACAAGAAAACCACCAGTACTACACTAATTATAAAGAAGAGTCAGGAGGAATTGAAGGGTCTTGAATTAAAGTGATTGTCTCCAAATGAGCTTTAACTTTGGGTTCTGTGTGTTCCCTCTCAGGTGAGTTGGCTTAAGTGATAGACCAACATTCATTCCAATGACTGTGAGCTCAGATAATATAATGCAAATAGAGTTCACCAATAAACTGAAAAGAGCATCCAAAATAAATATTGGCAGCAAATATTAAAATGTTATTAATTAATATTAATTAATAATTAATAAAATATTAATAATTATTAAGCCCTTAATATGCATTCTCTTCACTCCTTTCTACCAATGGCTAATCTACAGTGTCAATTCCTACCAGCATGCCCAGTCTCCCATCTTTATTCTCAGTAGATAAAGTTGCAGCCTACCCTGCTAATAAGATGACATTTATGCAGTTTCTTCCATTCATGTTCATACTCATGTATTCTTAACCTTGACAGTAGCTTCATTACTGCATTTCCATTGCATTCACAAAAAAACTCTAAAATTAGTTTAAATTTTTCCTATAGAGTGCATATTTACAAAAATTCCTTTCTTATGCTTAACATGAGTTTTTATGTCCTAGATCTATAGAGTTTTTAGTATCCCTGTCTCACACTAGAAATGAAAGCATAGTGTAAGCACATACTATGGCAGATTGAGGAAAGTTTTCAAACTGCTACAAACATACTAGGAGAAAAAATTGTCAATGAAAGGCAAGAAAGAGATAGATTTCCAAATTTGCATGTTCAAGAGGGTCCATTATTTTGAAATTTGAAATTATTACCTTATTTTATGATGTAAGGTTGATTTTGACATTTACCCAGAGATAAAATATGTACCAGTGGAATATGAAGATTTATAATGATAAGAAAGCATAAAATTTGACCTAGAATGATGGACACAATCAAGAATGGAATTGACACATTATTTTATCACTTACTAAGCCAAAGTTGCTATAAATTATGTTAAAAACAAAAAGTTTACATTTTAAAGACTAATGCAGATGAAAAAGAATACATATTTTATAACAAATGAGATATCTCTGTTTATAAAAAAAAAGAAAAAAATATCTGTTGTGGGTGTATATCTATGAGAAAAATAATGATTTGTGAAGGAATTGTATCATTTGTAATATGTTCAATTCCACCATGGTGGGTTCATTTCTCTCTTGCTCTCTCTCTCTCTCTCTCTCTGTTGAAACTGGGACTTGATCTCAGGGTAATTAGCCCCTGAGACACATCCCCAGCTTATTTTTATTTTTTATTTTGAGACACTGTCTGAAGTTGCTTAGGGTCTCATGAAGCTGGTGAGGCTGGCCTCAAATGTTCTCCTCCTACCACAGCTTTCCCAGTTGCTAGTATTACAGTTGTGAGCACATGGTCTCAGGGTTTGTTTCTCACTGACACTCAGTGTAAGCACAGGCTAATAAATGCGAATCTTAAAGTAAGTGGACAGTGCATTGTTTTCCTTGGTTTCTGCAAATATAGGAGATGGTCAAAAGGAAGACTTTCAATGACTGGATTTTTATTTGTGTATGCAAAAATGGGCAATTTGTTGCCATGTTCTATCCAGTAGGAAAGCTGAAAAACAAAGGTTACAAGGGGACCTGACTCAGGAAATGACTTGGTGTTTTCCACAGCATATCTGTTTTCATCCTATAGGTTCAAACTTATCTTTATGGTACACAAAGCATCAAGATATATCTGGGTATACTGCAGACTCAATGACTGAGATTTCATTTATTCAGAAAAAAATAAGTAAATGATAGTCTCAACATAATACACATTCAAGATATAACATTCAGTGCAATAAGGTAATCTTTTTATTATTGTTATTATTCCATGGATTAAACCCAGGAGCTTTAACCATTGGACTACAGCTCCTGTCCTTTTTAGTTTTTTGGGGGGGACAGGATACCTGTAAGTCGCGAGGGTCTCACTACTTTGCTGAGACTGGCTTTGAAAATGTGATCCTCTTACCTTAGTCTTCATAGTGGATGGGAAGACAGGTGTGGGCCACTGTGCTCAGATGAATGTAAGGTAATCTTTATTCAGGGATGTGAGGATACTTTGAATTGCAACGAGGAGTGAGTACAGTTCATGAGTGAGTGAACTCTGCTTTTAAAGCCTGGTGTTGAGGGCTTCCTCATGTATTATCTGGGTAAGAAGCACCTTACTTGTTTTTAATCTCTTAAATGGGTGACTAAAACAGGAAAAAAATTCTCCAAATTATTAATTTGTTCAGAAATATTCCCTTGTTCATCTTCTCTGTACAAACCAGAGTTTATAGTTGACTCTTTCTCTCTCTCCTCCTGTTAATTTTATACAGCTCTTTATTAGCTAAGTATATTGTTGAACTTTTTCCTCACTGTGACCAAAATACCTGACAAGAACAACATAGAGGAGGAAAAGTTTATTTGAGCCTCAGAGTTTGGTTTCAGAGGTTTCAATCTATAGATGGCTGACTCCATTACTCTGCATTAAAAGTGAAGCTGCTCTTTGGAGGAAAACTGTTCCCTTTGTGGTGGCTGCAAAATATAAGGAGGGGGAGGGAATGTCACAAGGGAAGATGTATCCCAGGAAGAAATTATATAACTATTTGGTACTTTTTTCCCACCATTATAACAAGGAGTTCTTACTCTAATGATTATTCTGAGTATATTTAATTACATTTATTTCTTAATAATTCTGTGGTACTGGAGATTAAATGCAATGGCACGGGCTGGGATGTGGCTCAAGTGGTAGCGCGCTTGCCTGGCATGCGTACGGCCCGGGTTCGATCCTCAGCACCACATACAAAGATGTTGTGTCCGCCGATAACTAAAAAATAAATATTAAAATTCTTTCTCTCTCTAAAAAAAAAAAAAAAAAAAAAAAAAAAATGCAATGGCACCCTACCACTGAGCATACTGCCCACCTTTGTTTTTGTTGTTATATTTTGTGATAGTATGTCCCTATGCTGCTGAGGTTGGCCTTAATTTTGTGATCTTCCTCCTTCAGACTCCCACATTTTTTTTTTTATAACTTTGGATATAAAACAGAGAAGTGAATTCAAGGTGACAACTTTGGAATTATTAAAAATTCCATCAAAGATACAAGGCTCTCTTTGTTGTTTTCTCATTTTTTTTTCTTTTTGGCATAATTATAATTCTTCCTAGAAATAAGAATAAAAACTGATGTGGCGAACATAGCATGTTTGAGTTATAACAAATCAGATGAAATTGTAAACAACATCATTAATGATACAATGCTGAGAAAGTCAAAATATGAAGGAAACACTGTAGAAAACAAAAAGTCAAGGAACTAATTGAGTTGGCAAATACAGTAGCTAAAAGAAAACAGTGTATAGCAAAATTAAACAAAGGAATGTCTACAGCATAAATGGAGTGCTTTCCATGAGCCCTCAATGTTACCAGCAGTATCCATTTTATGGATCCAATTGTGACTGAGGACCCTGTGAACTTGGGGGAAAATCTTCCCACTACTCTGCGGTCATGTTCACTTTGATTTACTGCTAAAGACCAATGATTCAGGATTATGTGTTAATGTCATTAGGTGATGGAAACTGTACTACTTTTAAACCAGAAAATGTTATTTGTGCTTCTAGCTCAACTAAGTTTAGTGTGTGATTGGGGTCCAATTTTCTCTTCTCTCTCTCTCTCCCCCCCACCTCTCTCATATATATATATATATATATATATATATATATATATATATATATATATATATATACACAATTTTCACTTGTCTCTCTCTCATACACACACACACACACACACACACACATTTTTTTTCTATATTTCTGGATATGTCTTTTAAATACAATTCATGGGAGGCCGTTGATTTGGACTGAGCTCCCACCCTAAACCTAACAGACCAAGCCAGGCACTATGGCACATGCTGGCAATTCCAGTGGCTCAAGAGAGGTTCAACTCGCAGAACCAAATGATAATAACAATAACAATAAAGAAGACTAACAGACCAAGTCATTACAGAGATTTACCACAGTGTCTGAAGTTCAATTAATCACTGAAGCCTTTGTTACCCATTAACCAATTAAGTTGTCCTTATACCTCACTTCCAGTTTCAATAAATGCTGTTAGATCAAGTCCTGGACTGGATTTACCTGAATTTGTTTTAGTTCTGGGGATTGTCTGACTTGAGAACTAGTTTAGTTTTATTTGCAGTGCCCTGTTTTATTTATGATTGCTTATTTAAAGACTTTTGAATTTAATTAAGATTTTCCCTTTGATTCATTGAAAGACAAAATTTGACCAAATTTGGTTAAATAATATAATTGGCTTTATTTGCAACTAATTAATTTCATCTTGTTTATAGAGAGCTGCAAAAAAAAATGGAAATAAAACACAGAAACAAAAACAAAGAGGCACTATGCCACGTTTGGCAAAACAATTATTTTTATAATGTAATTTGAGCAGAAGCTAGGAAATGGTGTAAGACAAGGTGAACTGGTTAACAATCTTATTTTCCTTGTAAGGGTTCAAACACAGAACATTCTCCTCCTGTACTGGCAAAACTTGGCCTGTTTAGATGATTAGCTGTTCTCTCTTGGTTTCTCAAAATGTCCAATGAACAACTTGGTGTTCATTTAGTGATGTGGAACCTTAGCATAAATAGCTCTATTTTGGTTTTAATTTTTGAGGAGTAGTTCAAGTCAGTGGACCTTTATCCATTTTATTTATCAAATAAAATATATATTTTAAAATTACAATTATAATACACCAATTAAATATATGAAAAAAATTAGTTTCAAATTTTCTATGATTTTAAGCATTTCCTTAATTGAGAAAATGTAAGGAAGTAACATTTGAAAAGAGAGAAAAAAAAATAGAGAGAACTGGAACTACAGGGAAATATAATGTGAACACGAGATCAATGATAAGTATTTCCTTGAATTATTATTATTATTTTATTGTACCTAGGATTGAACCCAAAGGCACTCAATTGCTGAGCCCCTTTCCTAGACCTTTTTATTTATTCTTTTTTTTTTTTATTTTTTCAATTTTGTGACATAGTCTTGCTAAGCTGTTTATGCTGACTGTGAATTGCAATTCTACTGTTTAAGCCTCCTTTGCAGCTGGGATTGCAGGCATGCATCACTGTTCCCAGTTTTGTTAATTCAATCTTAGAGAAAGATCATTTGTTCACTCATGTTTTCCCTTACTCTCATGCACTTGGATATCATCTTCTTTCCACATCACTAGTCCATTTCCAAGGAAATTTGGGAAAATTCCATTTCCAAAGGTATTTGGGAAACACCCATGAGTATATTTTCATTATTGTAATTCTTTTTGTTGTTGTTTGTTTGTTTGTTTTCTTTATTTTTTAATTTTTTTATTAGTTGTTCAAAACATTACATAGCTCTTGACATATCATATTTCATACATTTGATTCAAGGGGGTTATGAACTCCCATTTTTACCCTGTATACAGATTGCAGAATCACATCGGTTATACATCCACGTTTTTACATACTGCCATACTAGTGTATGTTGTATTCTGCTGCCTTTCCTATCCTCTACTATCCCCCCTCCCCTCCCCTCCCCTTCCATCTTCTCTCTCTACCCCATCTACTGTAATTCATTTCTCTCCCTTGTTTTTTTTTTTTCCCTTTCCCCTCATTTCCTCTTATATGTAATTTTGTATAACCATGAGGGTCTCCTTCCATTTCCATGAAATTTCCCTTCTCTATGCCTCATTTATACTATCACAAAAACTCAATTCATTATGTTGAATAATTAAATGTTGAAAATAGCTCAAATCTAAGTTATGGGGTCTTAGTAATATCTATTTCCCTTTTGTCTACTTAGTGCAGCCTATAGAACAAACTGACCTCCTATGTCACTCTACAGCTTTCCAGTTGCAAATGTGGGCAACTTGATAACCTATTGTATCTTCTGTATGCCATTTATAAAGTGGAGCTATTTGTGGGTGCAGAGGTGCACACCTGTAATCCTAGAAACTCTGGAAGATGAGGCAGAAGGATCACAAGTTCAAGACCTGTGTCAGTAACTTAAGAAGGCCTTAAACAACTAAGTGAGATCTGTCTCAAAATTTCAAATAAATTAAAATTAAAAGGTGTGGGGATGTTGCTCAGTGGTTAAGCACCCCTGAGATCAATCCCTAGTAACAAAAATTAATTAAAATCATTGTGAAAATTATATTTTAATAAATAAAGTTATTTCCTTATCCAACCTGAAGGATTTCCCTGAAGATTAAACATAATATGTTAGCACTCAGAACAGTAAGTGATTACTAAACACTATTAAAAACAACATAAAAATTAAAAGAAAATTAAGCCAATGAATAAAACAATTATTCTTTTCATAATGATTATTTCTCCTTTGTTAATTAAAGTATGACACAAGTAATATACTGAGTTCAATAATCATTGTTTAATTATTCATGTCTGTTAGATTAATTTTGATTATATTGAATCATTTTTTATTACAACAACAACCAAACACCAGCCTCTGGAATGCAAGCTTTGTGACAGTGTTGGATAGTAGGATTTTCACTACCATTGAAAGAACAAAAAGACACCATGTCTTATGCTCATGAGAAATAATCTTTAATAACAAGAAAATATCATGAGTTGTCACTTGAAAAATATTTATAATTTTCCTAGCACCCGAAAAACATTTTTAGATTGTTTCATTTAAATATTGATATGACTTCCATGAGTAGATAATTAAGATTCCTAAAGTGAAAAAAGTCTTCCCTGCATTTATATTCTTAGATGTATCACTTACTATTTCCACTTACATAAAAATCACTATCACATGATTCCATTGGCACATGTCACAGTATCAATAGGTTCATAAGCCTCAGCAAAACAGAATTTTGCAGGATATCAAAACTATGATAATTACCTTGCTTGTTCTTAATTTGCATATTATAGAATTTTTTATTATTTTGTTTTTTGGCTGGCTAATTAACACACTTGCATTTACTCATACCTACATTAATTCTCTTTTAATCACAATATTATTGAGGATTTTGAATGATCAACTTGCTGGGAGCCATTAGCCAAGTAGGTATGACAATTTCCTTGCCAGCGTACCCCATGTTGCAGTGACATTGACTGTAGGTGATCTTGCTCAAGGACCAAGGCGGATTAGGGTGTTCCCAGTTTAAGATAATTGGGTTTAGGGCGTTCCTGGTTTAGGTTCCAGGTTTAAGGTTTAAGATTATTCCTGCTGGGAATAGGGCGTATCCTGCTGCCTGAGTTCCCCTTGAGTTCTCACGGGATTCAGACAGTATATTTTTGGGAGATAGAAGCCCAGTGGATGTGGATTTGGGCAGAGAATGTGGATTTCCCCAGAACGTGATTGTGTGAGTTTGGGAATAAAGAGTTGCTGTTTGAATCTACAAGCTGTGTGGTGGCTCGTGATTTGTGCCCAGCCAGACAGTGGCATTTGGCGTCCCGTGCGGGGTACTTCTGAAGCTTAGAGGTAAGTGAAATTTCTCACCCTTGAGGAAGAGAGAAAGAATGGGTGAACATTTCAAAAAACAATGTGTTATTGTTTTGATTTATTTTGTTTTTATTTCAAGTTGCCTGTTCCTAGAACTTTCTCAGGCAAACTGGGGAAAATGGTTGACTCAAGGTTTGAAGTTGTTCGCCTCCGAGCAAGATAAATTGTTAGAGGAAGGAGGCGCCCCAGTGAGACCAAGAACAATTAGGGCATATGTTGATACTATACAAAAATGTAGCCCATGGCTTTTTAAAGATGAGTTATTAAGTATATTAATGAGACCATCATGGTATCCTGTAGAAGGATTTTTCTTCAACAAGAAAGAGATGGCTAGTTCTGTTTACTACACTTGTCTAAGATCTTGGTTTTTACAGACATCTGATTAATTTACAAAGCTAAAGTGTTAAAATATCAACCACTAAATATGAAATCAAGTACTCTTTACTTATTAAGTTCCATAAGGTAATATATTTAAACATTATGTGTGTTTTCATAAATTGGTAAATGGAAAAATGTTTAATATTGCTTTGTGTCTGTGTCTTTGCTAAAACAAGGTTACTAAGTGTTAAGATTCTATCATGTGTAATTTATATACAAAGAGTAGAAAAGTTTTCAGTTGGGTTTCAATCATAGTATTATAGTACCATAAAAAAAAATGAAAGTCTTTCATCTTATTAAAGTGGAGTAATTTGTCTAAATCAGAAAGTTTATAAGAGTTGTTCCAAAATGTGAATTTATAAAAAGGGTTAACGGTTAAAAAAGAGATAGAAAAAGATTCAAGATGTGGAAATATATTTTAATATAAAAGGTTAAAGGAAAAAGAAATGTTTCTAGATGAGATAATCTCTGTGTGGTAAAGTAAAAAGTTGTAAAATGCCATTTAAAAAGATTTTGAGGAAACTATACTTACTTTAAAAGCTTGAGAAAGGAAGAAAGAAGAAAAAGGTATTTGTACATGGCAGATTGAGACAAAGCTTCTCAATGGAGTTTAAAAAAAAGCTTTTGGTTGAAGGGCAGCCATGTAAACTAACATTGAAGCGATTTAAACAAAATCTAAGCCTCATTTAAAAGAGTGAAGTTGTAGGTGGTGAAAAAGTACATTTAAAAGTACAGTATATATGATAATTAAAAGGCTTTAAAAGGTTAAATTAAAGGTGGTTAAAATGCCTTCATGATGGAGGAAAGAAGCTTAATCTTAAAGGCATTACTTTAAAAAAATGGGAAGATAATAGGATAAAAGATATTTAGATAAAGAAGATTAAAAATTTAAAGTGAAAAACTTTAAAGACAGAAGTATAGAAAGTTAAAAAGAAAAAAGATAAAGAAGATGTAGAAAGATAAAAAAAGATGTAGGAAGACAAAAATTTTAAACCCACAAAATAGGAAAAAAAAAAAAAAAACTAGGAGGAAAATAAGCAACTAAGGGTAAAAATACAAACCTTAAAAAAAAAAAAAAACTGGAAGATAGAAATAAGATTGAAAATGTCAAGTAAGGTATTACACAGATAGAAAATGCAAAAAGCTAAGACAACTGTTAGATACAGACATACTTATTAAAGCAAAAAGAGGGAATTGGAAAGGGCTATATATCCCCCATAGATAAACTTAAAATATCCCTTTTTACTCTAAACTTTTAAAATTTGGATTCATCAGGACTTAGTGCTGCGGAAAGACATATGTATCCAAAAAATGTACATAAGCCTAAGGTACTTTGGAAAGATATTCTAACAGGACAATGGAAAGGTCCTGACTCAGTGATTGTCTGGAGTTGGGGTTTTGTTTGTGTGTTTCTACAGGGAGAACAGCAGCCGATTTGGATTCCAGAGAGATTAACTAAAACAATTTCTACAGATCAAAAAGAAGATGATTTGACTCAAATCCATAACAGCCGATATCCAGAACTCCAGCTTGGCCATTCTTACATCTGTGACAGTGATTAACCAGTGATGCAATTTTTATTTCCTTGCCAGCGCACCCCATGTTAGTGGTGGTAGTGCTGGCATATCTTTGCTGATGGTGTCACCAGTTATGTAATTTTTCCCAAGGAGCCGTCAATTGGCTTGGTGTCGTGGCATTTCTGTATCCTCCTCCCTTCTACTAGTGATGGTCTAAAATTTGGGGGCCAATGGCTTATGCTGGACCCGTAGTCAGTGACAGGTATGATCCAATTGCAGTGGTATCAACCTAAGACAGGAGGCTGACGCCTAAAGGTCAGTTTTCCGATGACGGGTAAGAACCATATGTTGAATTGGACAACCTACCAGGCTGGGTCCTTAAGCCACATTGCTTGTTGTTTAATTAATCAGAAGGGGGGAGATGCTGGGAGCCATTAGCCAAGTAGGTATGACAATTTCCTTGCCAGCGTACCCCATGTTGCAGTGACATTGAATGTAGGTGACCTTGCTCAAGGACCAAGGCGGATTAGGGTGTTCCCGGTTTAAGATAATCGGGTTTAGGGCGTTCCTGGTTTAGGTTCCAGGTTTAAGGTTTAAGATTATTCCTGCTGGGAATAGGGCGTATCCTGCTGCCTGAGTTCCCCTTGAGTTCTCACGGGATTCAGACAGTATTTTTTTTTTTTTTTTGGGAGACAGAAGCCCAGTGGAGGTGGATTTGGGCAGAGAACGTGGATTTGGGCAGAGAACGTGGATTTCCCCAGAACGTGATTGTAGATGGCTGGTGTGAGTTCGGGAATAAAGAGTTGCTGTTTGAATCTACAAGCTGTGTAGTGGCTCGTGATTGTGTGCCCAGCCAGACTGCGGCATTTGTGCCCAGCCAGACTGTGGCATCAACTGATGTTTCTAAAAATGCATTCATTGATCCTTTCTGGTTACCAGATATGTCATTCTCTTGGTAAGAAAGAAAATATGACTCTTCATTCTAATATAATTTTTAAAATGTTGTGCACTGTGGAAAAAAATATCAAAATTGATTTTTTGCAAGATAATAGTATATTTTAAAATATATGTAGTAAATAATAAAAATATACTATATTGGCTTTTCAAATAACTTAATATGATCCTGAGAAATATTTCTTTTTAGCATTTTGTTCTGATTAAAAAAATATTTATCTTAGGAAATGTAAAAGTTTCAGGAAGACACCACCAGAAAACAAAAATCCCCCAATTACAGTCAAATATAGAATCCAGTTTATATTTTTTATATATAATTTTAGCCCTTGTTCTACTTTTTTTATATATACATATGATAAAAATAAATTTTATAAATATGTATAATGTGTAATGATTATATATTTACTCCTTAGATTTGATATCAAATATTTTCCCCCTACATTTTGGCACATGTGATTATTTCTGAGAAAATACCCACTGACCCCCAGGTTGCCCATACTCTGAGGACTGCAGAATGGATTATGTTATGGAACAGCCAGAAGTGGAGTCACCTTTCCCTGTAGGGACAATCAAAGGGTCAGTGGTTGGGAGAAAAGGGCATCATCCAACCAGAGTAACTATTTTGCCAATGGTAGCATGGTTGTGCCTCTTTATTTCTCTACCTTGTTATTTTGCAAGTTATCCACTTTCAGAGCTAGCACATGACCTAGCTTAGCCCCTTCAGTGAAACAGTCTTCTTCTTAGGTCTTGTAAACATCACAAAATGATTTTAATTGGATCTTCATGCATTAACCTAAGCATTTTAACATAAAATATGACTTTTGGAAGAATAGTAAAACATTGATTGGCTGGTTATAAATGGAACTTTAATGACCACAGCAGTGTTGTAATTCCAGGAGCAGTGTGATTTAGTAAAAGTTAGTACTTTTTTCCCATGCACATTGGGACAAATAGTTTAATTATAGTCAGTTTCCTCCTCGGTAAAATATTAATGTCAACTTTGTAGAATTCACTTTTAAAAATTAGAAAAATTGGCCAGGCATGTTTGTTCACAACTTAATCCCAGCAATTTAGGAGGCTGAGGTAGGAGAATAACAAGTTAAAGGCCAACTTCAGCAACTTGGTGAAGCACTAAGCAATTAAATAAGGTCCTGACTAAAAAAAAAAAAAAAATAAAAAAAAAAAAAAAAAAAAAAAAAAAAGCCAGGGTTGTAAAAAGCTATTTGGATTCAATCCTCAGTACCAAAAAATAAAAATAAATTAAAAAAAAGAATTACACAAATTGTAAGTAAATTCTTGAAGAATACCAAGCATAGTCTATACAAGGTCATCAGCAGTTGTTATCATTGTTGCTACTGGTATTAGGTCTGAATCACTTTGAGCTATCTAGGCAAAGTAAATGTAATCAACACATATTTCATAGACTAGTCTTTGGAGACTATTGAACTTGTAAGTTTGCTTGACAAATGGCTTAATCAAAGTATAAATTTAGGAATATGAGATCCAAGATTGTAGGGTGCTCCTGTTTTGTTCTTATATGTCATTTGTGCAGCTAACACCAAAGTATTTTCTTAAAAAGCATGCCATCTATGCTCCTAGCAGCGACAACAAGTATGCAGGGAAGTCATTCTCAGGAATTTATGATGCTTTGTTTTTGACATTGAAAGCAAAATGAACCGTTCCAAGGCCTGGGGAGAAGTAAAGACACCGATTCTTTTTTTCTTCATGGTGCAGGACGCTGCAGGGACTTTGAGACAAGTCACCTAAGAGAGATCTTTAGATACCCCATGTTGAATTGGTATAATATATTCATTAGTGCATTGATAAATTAAGAAGTAAAAGTGGGATATTTAGTCTCTGTGTGTGTGTGTGTGTGTACATGTGTGAGTGTGTGTGTGTGTGTGTGTTTTACCTGGTTTCTCAATTTTCTCCCTGGGGATCAATAAAGAAGAAATGAAAGATTTTTATTGTATAATTATGCAATTTTGAAATTGAAAAGTTGAACTATTAAAAGTAAAGAGAAAACCTTAATATAAAAAAAAAATGGGCTGGGGTTGTGACTCAGTGGTACAGCGATTGCCTAGCATGTGCGAGGCCCTGGGTTCGAGCCTCAGCACCACATATAAATAAATAGAATAAAGGTATTGTGTCCATCTACAACTAAAAATTAAAAAAAAAATTATCCTCCAGTATTAGGAAATCAAGTCTAGTGAAGCACTTTCAGATCTAATCATGTTACTTCACACATGAAATAACATCAGTCTGTTATGGAGCACATGGGAAAAGTGCATGAGGCTGCTCTGCCCTCAAGCCTTGACCTGCTTCTTATAAGATTCTGATCTAATCATGTTTCTAGTAAATGTAGTCACTCTATACCACACTGGACAATTACTTTTGTATTAGTATTATCATATAAGTATATAAATAAACAAATGAGCATTTGTAAATCCAACAAGATATATTAAGAACAGACCACTTTCAATACTTTTGTAACCCATGTTCTGCTGACCACTTGTGCCTTTTGTGTCAAAAATAATCGCTTTTTAAAATTTTATGTTTACCTTTTCTCCCTCTCTCTCCACCTTCCTCTTTCCCTTCCTTACTGTTTCTCTGTTTTTCTTTAGTTCTGTTGAGGTTTGAAACTTGAACTCAGGGGCATTCTACCTCACTGAGTTACATTCCTGGCTTTTTTTTTTATTTTTCCCAAAACACCTGTTTGGGAACAGGTGTCCCTCAGTTTCCCAGGCTTGTGTTTGTTTCTGAGAAATATCTGAATTGAGTACCAGCTCCAAACCACTGGAAGCTGAATAAAGCGACCATGTATTTTCTTCTCATTCTTCTGCTGATCCCCAAAAGTTGAGAGAATATCTTCCTCTTATCACTATAGACTTCACATTTCCTATGGAACAGACTTAACTATGCCCTGACAAAAGATGAAGCAAAGAAGGTCTGTATGACAGCTCATTAAGACTGATGACAGTGTCTGAACTGATGTGACTTACCCTGATGATTTTATAATATCATCAGCAGTGACAAGATTAGAGATGATTTCTGTCTGATCTGTAACACCAGGGATCACCTTGCTATTCATTGCATTACACCTGAGGAAGCCCAGTATAATTTGTTCAAAGTGAGAAAGATCTTTGTGGGCAAAAAAGAAATCCCTCAACTGGTGACCCACAATACTCACATCACTTGCACCCTGATTTTCCTCATGGAAGAAAATGGCCCTGTTCAGACTGATTTGGAGTACTGAAAAGAATACTAACTCCAACAATTTGACACTGGTTATCTGTGTATAGTGCCTGGAGGTTCTAACCCAGGAAGTCCTGCTGTGATCATAACAGAGATACATGCTGGCTTTTCTGATATGGATCATATGAGTGATGCCACCTATCTTGCCAATATTTTGTTATTGAAAAAGTCAACAAATTATGGATTTTTCTACCCCAAGGAACAGCAATCCTCTGTCCATTCCTAAAGAAAGAAACTGATGGCCAAATAAACCAAAGGGTAAAATGATTTCTGTGTGGAATGTTGGGGAAGTTGCAATACTTAAAGATAATACAGTATGATTAATTGCAATTACAAAAAAATAAAATATAAAGTATATTGGTCAGAAGAAGCCAAAACCATTCTGACCCCAAGCCCAAAGCAAAACTTTGTGCATGCATGTGCATGTGCATGTGTGTGTGTGTGTGTGTGTGTGTGTGTGTGTGTGAGAGAGAGAGAGAGAGAGAGAGAGAGAGAGAGAGAGATTGTAAAATCTCAAAACTTTATATTAGCTAAAAAGCTAAAAACAATCATGGTTTTTATTGTAAAGTGGCACCATCACTAAAGGCCAAAATTATAGAAGAAAAAGAGAACATTGTACTACACAGCCTCCCTAATGCACATATGGAACCTGGTAGTATTGCTTCATTAAAAGAATTTTATGCTAATGCTCAAACCTCCATAAGTAATCAAAATAAATATGGATGATTCTCCATTAAACTTTAGAACAGAAATTTGAAATAAATTCTCCAGGAAGTTTTATGCATGTGAAGTTTTCTATTGAATAGTTTGGCATCTGCCAATATTGTCTTTTCTCTACCAAGGACAACAATGCCACTCCTGAGAACAGTGCCTCACCCAGAGCCAGAGCAACCTATTTTCTTGGTTAGATCAGGTCATAATTTTTTGCCCTTGAGTCCATTGATTCTCATTTTCCCTTCTGGAAAGGGTATGAGTGAGCAGTACACCCACATCAAGAATAGTACTTCACTACAACACAGATTCTCAGAAGGGGAAGTTTCAGATTCATAACCATAAAGGATGACTCTGTTTATTAATTATCACACAGCACCATCTTCAGAGGTCTCTGTTCTGAGAATCAACTAAGAACCCTTGCTGGAATTCTTTGTCCATTAATTGATTACATGACATGTAACACATTTTGGGTCGGCAAATTAATGGCTTTGTAAATCTTTTAGTAGACCACTATTATTTTAATAATAGCTAAACATTAATTGGGTAGGCACTTCTTATATGCCAGGTGTTGAGTTCCTTGACTTTTAAGTACTGCAAGCATAACCTTTCCAAGGTAACTGAGGAACTATCTCCTTCCAGTTGACAACAGGCTTCCAGAATCCTCCTTTGCTTATGGACTTAACTAGGGCATCCTTTGTTAAGCAAAGCTACTGGCCTCAAAGGATTTATAATTCCTCTTCACCCAAAGGTGGAAAGTATTCAAATAGGTAATTAAGTTAAGAAAATATCTTAACTTAATTACCTATTTGAATGCCATTAATTTTGTCACTGAGAGTCCATTTCTAACCTGCACCATACCAGCTAACAGACCAATATTTTCACAAATTGAAGTCTCTTCCTATCATTTACCATGCTATTGATGATGCTGAGTGTATTAATTTAGTTTTTCTTCAACCCAAGACACTGAAAATTATGCTAAGGTGTTGGAGATATAGCTTAGTTGGTAGAGTGGTTGCCTTGCATGCACAAGGCCCTGGGTTCAATCCCCAGCACCACGAAAAATAAATAAATAAAATTGTGCTAAGGACAAAGCATTTTGTGTAAATTGGAGGATCATGTGGAATCAATTTGAAATACAGGTAATGAAGTACACTTTATGTATCTTTAAAACCTTTAATTTGTAGATGCTAATTGGAAAAAATATTTTAAATCTGTTGATTGACAGATCATACTCATGTATAAATAAAATCTCTGAAAAGAAAAAGGGAAAAACAGTGCTTTCCTCTCATAAATGCTAATGGGTCACACTCCCTTTTAAGACAATTTACTACTTTATTTATTTCATTTTTAAAGGGATAATTTGTTACTTGCTTTTTAAATATATATAACTTGTGGTTGTGGGACTTTTAAAAATATGAAGTGGGGGACTTGTATCAGTATAATTTAATGAAGAAAACTGAAAGCATGCAGTGCATTTTAAACAGAGGCAATTTAATGCCAAGAGTTGGTTACACTGGAGAAGGAAGAGCTGAAAGTAAAACCAGACAGTGGGATAAGCCAGAAAGTAGCATTATTGAGGATCCACTACCACCCAAGATGGGAGTAAGAGTGTGATATTAACCAGCCCCTGGGCCAGAGTGGTGGAGAGAGGCATGGAGGAGATGGTGCCCTGTACAGGAAAAGGAGAATCCCAGGGACTTCTCCTTTTTTTCACTGAATATTCTGCCAGTCCCTGTTAAAATCAGCTTATAGAGAAAACTGGCAAACTCAGCCCTCAGGGTCAGGCTACCAGTGACACAGGGCAGAGTAAACTTCTGAGGTCTTACAACTCATTGCCTTGTTCAGTCAATCCTTATTGACACTGGGCACCTATTCTCCCCTTCTAGGTAATTCCCATGCAAACACATGCAGTAAAGAAAAATGAGGTGATATTCTTAATTGACTAATATTAAGAATGCATCAAAACAAAATAAGTGCTTGAAGAAAGTACACAATATTTAATGCATCAATTGTGGGAGATAAAAAGGCTGACTGGATGCTTTCTTTCAGGCACAGTGCTAGGCAGAATTGCATAGTGGAAGTGACTGTCAAAAGACCATAGGATAGATTTGGAATCCTGAGCTAAGGTTTCCTGGTATTCAAAAAGCAGAAGTGCATTTCAAGTTATATGTCAAAACAGACCTTTCTCAGTGCCTGCTTGTTGTCTTTTATATGTGTGGATTTTATAAATTAAAATCTTCCTTGCTAGGTTTCTTACATCTTTTTTGATATTTCTGAGATATTGGGAATTCACTTTCCTCTTTCTACCTCATTTTCCTACATATTAAGTTGAATTGTTCATTAAAGGTGGCCTCTGTCCTATGCTCCAAGCCTCCCAGTTCTCAGGTGGGTGGTCCTTCAGGTGCTTTGCTCTCATACCACAGAAAACTCTTGGCTTACCTGGATTAAATCCACATGTGTGTCCAAGAGGGAGGACTAAGAATTTCTTAAGAGAAAATAAAGTGTTTGCTAACCATGGGGAGAGGGTCCATCACTCTTGGGTTTTTCTTTGTTCATTCTATTGCTAGGAGCCCCATTTCTTCTGTGCTGGAAAGTCAGAGTAAACCTCAAAGGCAGCTCTAACTCAGGCAGGAGGGAAGAGAGGATAAAATAGGCACCAGGAGGTCTTGATTAGCAGAACTCTCACCACCTGACAGAAGCCAGAGGAAAGGGGACTCTGAACAAACAGTATATGAATACTCATTTGCTGAACCCCAGATCACACACACATGTTAATTTTTAAAATTATATTCTTCTAAATTTCTAAAAAGAGTTTATAAGTGTGGAGGTGGAAAATATATCCCAAGCTTATTTAATGGATCCATATGGGTTGGGACAAATTCTTATGTGCATATTTTCTAAAATGATGGAACAGAGTTGAATTGAACCTGGAGTCAAAAAGTACTGAATTCTGGTTTTGATCCTATCCCCCTACTTGTGGTCTTGGTTGCTGGACTGTATACTAACCCCTGTCTCCCAGCAGAGTTGTGAGGTGTGATGTGACTTTGGGTCTCTCACCTGTGTCTGGTGCTTAATAAAGGCAAAACCTGAAACATGAAGAAAAGAAAAGAAGGAGGAAGTGTGGGAGGAGGAGAAGAAGGGCAGAGAGGGAGAAGGGAGATGGAGAGGAGGAGACATGGCTGAAAGAGTTAAAGAAAAGCAAATCCATGTCAAACAAAGTAAAATTCTGCTAATGATTTCAGAAAATTCTAATCTATCTATCGACTTATTTACTTATCTATCTATCTACATACCTATCAAAAAAGACAAAATCTGGCACTTCAAATAGATTAATTCATTGCTAAATCTCTAGTACTCATCTAACAAAGGGATGGGAAATTCTAATTAAGAATATAGGATCAAGAATAAGAACACAAATGTACATGCCCTCACATATTAATAAATCAGTAAGAGGAGTTTTGAAGTATTGTATGCCTACACAGTTGACAATTCAGATGAAATGAGCAAATTCCTTAAAAATATATGAACAAAGCTGACAAAAAACAGAAGATATTAGTGGCATATTTTTTCATAAAGAGAATAGAACCACTATTTTAAAACAAACAAACAAAAAACTCACAAAAAAATTTAGTGATGTATTTCAGTGAATTCTTCCAAACATTTACAAATTTAGAGAAATTCTTGCAGAGAATGGAAAATGAAGTAATAATTCCCTATTTATAACTTTTATATCTTAGTCTGCAAAGGTATTACAAGAAATAAAATCTATTATACAGAGTCTCATGTAAATATAAAGGTAACATTGTAAAATAAATTATTACATCATCAAATTTAGTTACACATATAGGATAAAGATGCTATGATCAAATGGACTTTTTTTTCATAGAAAAATTAACTAACCATCAGAAAGTAGAATCAATGCAAATAATCACAATCACAGGAAGAGCAATTGATATGATACATTGTTAGTACATGATAGTGAGCTTTAATAATATAACAAAGAATGCCTGTAAAAATTCACAGCCATTTATCATATTTAATGGAGAATTTGAAAAATTCTACATAGACTGGGGATGACAGGAGGGTACCCTTATTACCAACTGGGTTCGGCACTATTCTGGATATCTCCATCACTGCAACTAGACCAGAAACAAGTCAGGAGAAATAAATCATGTAAGGACCATAAATAAATAAATCTACCATAATTTATAATTTGTAATATTACAAACAGCTATCATAATTTGTTAAATGGTGGTGCTGCTGTCATTAGATTATATCACATGCTTGTGTTATTATAAAATTTACCCAAATCCATAAACAATTAATTAGAGAAATTAGGAAACAATTTAATCAAGTCTATTCTTATAAATAACAGAAATAAAATCCAAATACATATAAATCTTACTAAGGATATCAAATACATAGAAATAATTATATATATATATATATATATATATATATATATATATATATATATATTGTTTATATTATATATATTGTTTATATTATATATATTGCTTATATATATATTGTTTATATTATATATATTGTTTATATTATATATATTGTTTATATATATATATATATATATATATATATATATATATATATATATGTATTTGTTTCTGACGATTGGCCCCAGGATCACTCATAGAATTTAAGATCCTCCTGCCTCAGCCTACCAACTACCAACCTCCTGGGATTACAGGTGTGAGCCACCACAACTGGCAGCTTGAGAGAAAATTTTAAAAGTAGAACCTAATGAATAGATATCCCATATCTGTGGAGTAGAAGACACAATATGGTCATTCTCTTTAAATGGGCCATTCCAATAAAGGCTCACATGGAATTTTTTGTTTGTTTGCATGTGTATGAATTTTGAGAAGGTGAAGTTAAAATTAAAGTGTGACTGAGTCTCAGAAGAAGTTTTGTAATCAAGAGTAAGGTTCTGATCACAACACATAAGAATTTGTACTGCATTTATTAAGCCTTATCACCTCAATTTTTTTCATACCCAAAAGACACAAACAAAACTGCTACCACACTGTGGAGAACAACATTGTAGAAAAGAAATAAATTCTAGTAGGATTTTGGCATAAAAATCTGTCTTAGAGATCTTTGTCAGGATGGGCGTGGTAGTGCATGCTTGTAATCCCAGGGGCTTGTGAGGCTGAGACCTGCAGATCTTGTGTTCAAAGCCACACTCTTCAACTTACTGAGGCACTCAGGAAATCAGTGAGACCCTGTTTCTAAATAAAATACAAAATGGGGCTGGAGATGTGGCACAGTGGTTGAATGCTCCTGAGTTCAATCCCTGGTACCTCAAAATAAAATAAAATAAAATAAAACAAAATAAAATAAAAGACCTTTGTCAGCTTTTTGCTCTTTCAACAATGAGCCTGAGGTCTTTTAGAGCATGGTGGCTTTAAAGTCTGCAGTGGATTTACATTCTCATGAGTTAACAATTTCATTTCTCATACATAGCCTAACACATGAAATTGTTTTTAAGCTCAAAGAGTGTTGAACACCTTTGTAGTTCTCAGAGAAAACAGAAAACCTATGACAACTCCCAAGTTTCCCCCAAGTGAAGAGTCTTTCACTTCATCCGCTTCCTTATCATACCTTCTCCAAATTGGGCTTCTTGAGTATCTCTGAAACAGTTGCACTTTAAAACTGGTAAGTACAATGTGGTAGACCATGTTCCAAAGAAGCTGTGCCATAAAATACTACATATTTTAAAAGGCCTATGGCTGTGCATTTGAATTCTTGCTATTCAGCCCATCCGTGATATCAAGTTGATTACTGACCTAGGTTATAGTTTTTCCTAAATCTTTTAGTCAAAAGTTATATACAGTAGCTGAAATGCAGATGACCAGGTGAGTCTGAATGGGCTATATTTTCTAAATAAGAGTTCATAGATATTTTTCATTATCTAGGCAGCACTGTTGACAATTTAAAACTTCTTGCTTTCTGGTAAAAACTTTGCCAACACCATATAACCAACTACAATGAGGTGATCCTGAGATTCATCATTCCTTATCAGCAACAAGCTTGTATTCCTCCACTGAAGATTTTAAGATGAAAATGATTGATGAGAGTCTGTCAGCATCTAACTGTCAAACTCCATGTTGCAGGTGAGATGAATGTGTTCATCTCATGTCCTGACTCCTCATAATATCCCCCAACTGTCCCAGTCTGTGGGATTTGAATAAATTCAAGATAAATTGAGAGTTGCCAGGAGAAGGCAGAGGATCAGTAGAGTATAAATATTAATGGGCATGGGGTATTTTCTGGGGAGGTGATGAAAATTTTTCTGGAATTAGATAGTTACAGTGGTTGCACAACTTTAGATATGCTAAAAATTACCAATGAAATACATTAGAAGAATGATCTTCATGGTATATGAATTTATCTCACTAGTATTATTTTTAAAAGCAATTGCTGACATTCTAGTAAATGCTCCATAGTAAATATGCTTATCAAAATGAAATACAATAAGCAAATTAATGCATTCAATGTGATAACTTGTTTTGTAACCATAGAATAACTATGTTTCCTAAAGTTACAAGTGGCCACAGATCTCAGATATACACTTGTTGTCTGACATGAGTGGGTCTCAGTTCTTCAGTTTCCTGGTATGAGAGCTCACCAATTAGTACTCATGAAACTTGACTTCATGGAGAACCAAGGCTGTCCTTGTGAGCACAAGCCTTTTTAAGTTTTTCAAGAAAATGCAGGCTTAATTTTTTGTAGACACTCTGGGTTCCTTCCTGCCTAGGGGTGAACTCCTCATCCTCTGAGTCCTGATCTTCCTCTTGCCCTTCCCCCGCTTCATCCCCTTGATCCGTTTCCCCGCTTCCTCCTCTTGATCCTCCTCTAAGTCTTTGTCCTCAGTCTGGGCGGGCTTATCTGTCTGACTGTGGGTGACTGGGAAGGCGAGAACAGGCCGATGGCGCAGCTTAGCCTTTGTATTAGACCGCCTTGGGCAAGCTCAGGTTGACTCTGTGCCTAAGGCTAATGAGCAGAGCTCAGAGTCAAGGGATCTTAATTCTTTTAAAAGTTGGATCTGTTCCCGTCTATGTTGGAGAGACTCTCGCAAGGGAGCCAGGTTAGGCAAGGGAAGTAGAGAAAAAATATCTGAGGGGGCAGTTGGCCCCTGAAGGGCCAGAGCACAAAAGGCAGGAGGGATATAGGAGGGAGGTGGATGTGTAAGTCCTATAGGCTGTGGCAGGGTCCTGAGAGGTGGCGGGTCTTCTGAATGGTAGCGAGCTGCTTCCTTCTCCAAGGTAGCCTTCTCCCCAGGGGTCAATGTGTCTCCGGGATTTAAAACTGGATAAAGGTGGTTGGTAACCCTTGGAGCCTTATTCATTAGGGTGGGATTTTGAGGGGGACCAGGAAGGTTCCCAGGGTCCTGGGGAGACTGAGAAGTATCTATGTCTATACTAACTGAAGGGCATGCCGAAGGGGGTTGAGAGGGACGAGAGGTCTTTTGCATAGCCTCCTCCCCAATCCTGACAAGTTTTAAGGTACCATTGTCAAAGGGTGAACTTTTAAGAATTTCATTAATTAAGTTCCAGTAAGAAAAGGTGGGAACAGGTACCTTTCCTGGGCCAAAGGATTCATAATACTCTTTTAAACAGTCTCCTACTCTAAGCCATCTTTTACCATCAATGGTCCCTTCAAGGGGAAACCACGGACACAATTCTCCTATGTATGAAAAGAATAATTTTAAGTCCTTTTTCTTAACACATGCCCCCCGTGTCTTGAGGGCTTCCTTGAGGCCTGACAAAAACAAATCATGTGATGAGACTGCTTGTCCCATGGTGGGTCACTCACCGTGCGTCGTCCCCACTCTCCTCCTGGATCTGTCTCTCGGTGGTGTCTGCCGAGGCGATCGCGAGCTCTGCATGGCCAAGTCTTCCCAGAGGATGGCATTCCCCCTCAGTCAAAGGCTCGAGCACACAACGTTGGGCGCCAAATTTCCTGACCGGCAGGACACATCAACAAGGACCACGAACCTAGTTGGGGAGGAATGAAGGGACAAGAGACATGAGGGATGACAGCAAGACAGGAGTTCTGATCAAGCTGCAAACTTTTATTGTTCACACAGGGGTATTTATATGCTGGGGATGGGGAAGCTCTCTAATCAGCAATTGCTGGATGTGGGTGGTAAAACTGCCATCTGCAGGATGTCTGATGATCCTGATAACTGCAGGATGTTTCAGGGAGATAGGTAGCTGCAGGATGTCTCCCAGGCAGGATGTCTCCCAGGGGGCTGTTTCTTGTAAATGTCAGGCTATTCTTTGAAGGAGAATTTCCTTCTAGCCCCTGACACAAGGCAATGGACAGGGTTCAGAGGAGAGGTGAAAGATGAAGGAAGGGAACTATATATGAGGGATCTTTTGTGAACATCATACAAGCTCACAGTTCCATTGTCATAATCCAGAAACACCCTAACCCTACCCAGAGGCTGTCGCCTATACTGAATTAGTGGAGAGGAGATGGTAGACAGATTATAATGATGTTTCTCTTAAAAAAAAATAGGAGAAGTACTTCATCAAAATCAACACTTTTATCAATATTGCTTGCCCTGGAATCTTTACAATCACCCAGAATCCAGTTCGCAGGGTGTGGCACCTCCACCTCCTAGTAGGCTTGCCTGAGTTGAAGGCCTTAGTCCCCCATGCAGCATAACTCTGCACTGTCTGGGTCTCCCCAGGTGCACTATGCTGGTCATCCCCAAATGTCACACGTCTGACATACATAATACAGCTTGTGTAGTGTCAGCCACTTCCTATGTCACAGTATTATTCACTGCAGAAGACAAAACTCCAATTGGCAAATAGTACTATGTTACCTTTTTCTGAGGGAAAGAAGATTTCTGTTTAATTATTTTATTTGTCCCTCATCCTCACTAAAGAATGTTGAATAAGAGGAGCAGAGTTCAACCTCACTCAGGTGTGAAGCAGGACTATGATGACCTCTGCAGAACTCCCTCACATCATGAAAAGAGAGAAAGAAGAGAGAGAGAGAGAAAAGGGATGAAGGGAGGGAGGGAAAGTGGAAAAGAAGGAAGGAAGGTAGATAAGTGTGAGAAGCATCAATTTATTTTTATTGTTTACCTCTAGCTGATTTGTTTCATGAAATACAAAATGTTTCTTCTTTACATTTGTAGAAAACTGTAAGTCTGTTATTTTTAATACTGTTACAAAATAGACATCAATTTGCTATGAAATAAGTAGGATCAGAAGGATCAGCTGTGATTGTTACATTTCCAAACATCAAAAAATAGATGAAGGACAATATGTACACAGTTGAGAAGTTTCTGAAAACAATGTTCTTACTTTGCCTTATTTGAGACTCTGATATTCTCCTAACCTGGGTTTAAGCCTTCTGCTGTACGGACATGTTTTCTAGTAAGGGCTTAACACAATTTTGATATGTTCATAGATCACTTCAATTTCATCTGTTTAGAAATCTATCTGATAGCATTGGGATTGTTCTACTTATGAAAACTGTGTCTCTTTTTTTTTTAATTTTTTATTGTTGGCTGTTCAAAACATTATATAGTTCTTGATATATCATATTTCACACTTTGATTCAAGTGGGTTATGAGCTCCCATTTTTACCCCATATACAGATTGCAGAATTACATCAGTTACACATCCATTGATTTACATATTGCCATACTAGTGTCTGTTGTGTTCTGCTGCATTTCCTATCCTCTACTACCCCCCTCCCCTCCCCTCCCCTCCCCTCTTCTCTCTCTGCCCCCTCTACTGACATTCATTTGTCCCCCTTGTATTATTTTTCCCTTTCCCCTCACTTCCTCTTGTATGTAATTTTGTATAACTCTGAGGGTCTCCTTCCATTTCCATGCAATTTCCCTTCTCTCTCCCTTTCCCTCCCACCTCTCATCCCTGTTTAATATTAATCTTCTTCTCATGCTCTTCGACCCTACTCTGTTCTTAGTTACTCTCCTTATATCAAAGAAGACATTTGGCATTTGTTTTTTAGGGATTGGCTAGCTTCACTTAGCATAATCTGCTCTAATGCCATCCATTTCCCTGCAAATTCTATGATTTTGTCATTTTTTAATGCAGAGTAATACTCCATTGTGTATAAATGCCACATTTTTTTTTTATCCATTCATCTATTGAAGGGCATCTAGGTTGGTTCCACAGTCTTGCTATTGTGAATTGTGCTGCTATGAACATCGATGTAGCAGTGTCCCTGTAGCATGCTCTTTTTAGGTCTTTAGGGAAGAGACCAAGAAGGGGAATAGCTGGGTCAAATGGAGGCTCCATTCCCAGCTTTCCAAGAAATCTCCATACTGCTTTCCAAATTGGCTGCACCAATTTGCAGTCCCACCAGCAATGTACAAGTGTACCCTTTTCCCCACATCCTCACCAGCACTTGTTGTTGTTTGACTTCATAATGGCTGCCAATCTAACTGGAGTGAGATGGTATCTTAGGGTGGTTTTGATTTGCATTTCTCTGACTGCTAGAGATGGTGAGCATTTTTTCATGTACTTGTTGATTGAATGTATGTCCTCCTCTGAGAAGTGTCTGTTCAGGTCCTTGGCCCATTTGTTGATTGGGTTGTTTGTTATCTTATTGTCTAATTTTTTGAGTTCTTTGTATACTCTTGATATTAGGGCTCTATCTGAAGTGTGAGGAGTAAAGATTTGTTCCCAGGATGTAGGCTCACTATTTACCTCTCTTATTGTTTCTTTTGCTGAGAAAAAACTTTTTAGTTTGAGTAAGTCCCATTTGTTGATTCTAGTTATTAACTTTTGTGCTATGGGTGTCCTATTGAGGAATTTGGAGCCCGACCCCACCGACTGTAGATCGTAGCCAACTTTTTCTTCTATCAGACGGTGCGTCTCTGATTTGATATCAAGCTCCTTGATCCATTTTGAATTAACTTTTGTGCATGGCGAGAGAAAGGGATTCAGTTTCATTTTGTTGCATATGGATTTCCAGTTTTCCCAGCACCATTTGTTGAAGATGCTATCCTTCCTCCATTGCATGCTTTTAGCCCCTTTATCAAATATATGGTAGTTGTAGTTTTGTGGATTGGTTTCTGTGTCCTCTATTCTGTACCATTGGTCCACCCACCTGTTTTGGTACCAGTACCATGCTGTTTTTGTTACTATTGCTCTGTAGTATAGTTTGAAATCTGGTATCGCTATACCGCCTGATTCACACTTCCTGCTTAGCATTGTTTTTGCTATTCTGGGTCGTTTATTTTTCCATATGAATTTCATGATTGCTTTCTCTATTTCTACAAGAAATGCCGTTGGGATTTTGATTGGCATTGCATTAAACCTATAGAGAACTTTTGGTAATATCGCCATTTTGATGATGTTAGTTCTGCCTATCCATGAACAGGGTATATTTTTCCATCTTCTAAGATCTTCTTCTATTTCTCTCTTTAGGGTTCTGTAGTTTTCATTGTATAAGTCTTTCATCTCTTTTGTTAGGTTGATTCCCAAGTATTTTATTTGATTTTATTTTATTTTTTTTTTTTTTGAGGATATTGTGAATGGAGTGGTTGTCCTCATTTCCATTTCAAAGGATTTGTCGCTGATATACAGGAATGCCTTTGATTTATGTGTGTTGATTTTGTATCCTGCCACTTTGCTGAATTCATTTACTAGCTCTAATAGTTTCTTTGTAGACCCTTTTAGGTCTGCTAGGTATAGAATCATGTCAGCTGCAAATAGTGATAATTTAAGTTATTCTTTTCCTATTTTTATGCCTTTAATTTCTTTCATCTGTCTAATTGCTGTGGCCAGCGTTTCGAGAACTATATTGAACAGAAGTGGAGAGAGAGGGCATCCCTGTCTTGTTCCAGATTTTAGAGGGAATGCCTTCAATTTTTCTCCATTCAGAAAGATGCTAGCCTGAGGCTTAGCATAGATTGCTTTTACAATTTTGACGTATGTTCCTGTTATCCCTAGTTTTTCTAGAGTTTTGAACATAAAGGGATGCTGTACTTTGTCGAATGCTTTTTCCGCATCTATCGAGATGATCATATGGTTCTTATTTTTAAGTCTATTGATGTGGTCAATAACATTTATTGATTTCCGTATATTGAACCAGCCTTGCATCCCAGGGATGAGTCCTACTTGATTATGGTGCACAATTTTTTTGATATGTTTTTGTATCCGATTCGCCAGAATTTTATTGAGGATTTTTGCATCTAGGTTCATTAGAGATATTGGTCTGTAGTTTTCTTTCTTTGAAGTGTCTTTGTCTGGTTTAGGAATCAGGGTGATGTTGGCCTCATAGAATGAATTTGGAAGTTCTCCCTCTTTTTCTATTTCCTGAAATAGCTTGAAAAGTATTGGTATTAGTTCCTCTTTAAAGGTTTTGTAAAACTCTGCTGTATACCCATCCGGTCCTGGGCTTTTCTTAGTTGGTAGTCTTTTGATGGTTTCTTCTATTTCCTCAATTGATATTGGTCTGTTTAAGTTGTCTATATCCTCCTGACTCAATCTGGGCAGATCATATGACTTAAGAAATTTATCTATGCCTTCACTATCTTCTATTTTATTGGAGTATAAGGATTCAAAATAATTTCTGATTATCTTCTGTATTTCTGAAGTGTCTGTTGTGATATTGCCTTTTTCATCCCGTATGCTAGTAATTTGAGTTCTCTCTCTTCTTCTCTTCACTAGCATGGCTAAGGGTCTGTCGATTTTATTTATTTTTTCAAAGAACCAGCTTTTAGTTTTGTCAATTTTTTCAATTGTTTCTTTTGTTTCAATTTCATTAATTTCAGCTCTGATTTTAATTATTTCTTGCCTTCTACTTCTTTTGCTGTTGTTTTGCTCTTCTTTTTCTAGGATTTTAAGATGAAGTATGAGATCATTTATTTGTTGTTTTTTTTTCTTTTTTTAAGGAATGAACTCCAATCAATGAATTTTCCTCTTAGAACTGCTTTCAATGTATCCCATAGATTCCAATATGTTGTGTCTGTGTTTTCATTAATCTCTAAGAATTTTTTAATTTCCTCCTTGATGTCTTCTATAACCCATTGATCATTCAGTAACCTATTGTTCATTCTCCAAGTGATGTATGCTTTTTCCTTCCTTCTTTTATCGTTGATTTTCAGTTTCATTCCATTATGATCAGATAGGATGCATGGTATTATCTCTACTCCTTTATATTGTCTAAGAGTTTCCCTGTGACATAATATATGATCTCTTTTTGAGAAGGATCCATGTGCTGCTGAGAAAAAAGTGTAACTGCTTGATGTTGGGTGGTATACTCTATATATGTCAATTAAGTCTAGGTTATTAATTGTGTTATTGAGTTCTATAGTTTCCTTGTTCAACTTTTGTTTGGAAGATCTGTCCAGTGGCGAGAGAGGTGTGTTGAAGTCTCCCATGATTATTGTATGGTGGTCTATTGGACTCTTGAACTTGAGAAGAGTTTGTTTGATGAACATAGCTGCACCATTTTTGGGGGCATATATATTTATGATTGTTATGTCTTGTTGGTGTATGGTTCCCTTGAGCAGTATGTAGTGTCCCTCTTTATCCCTTTTGATTAACTTTGGCTTGAAATCTATTTTATTTGATATGAGTATGGACACTCCTGCTTGTTTCCGAAGTCCATATGAGTGATATGATTTTTCCCAACCTTTCGCCTTCAGCCTATGTATGTCTTTTCCTATCAAATGCGTCTCCTGTAGGCAGCATATTGTTGGGTCTTGTTTTGTGATCCATTCTACTAGCCTGTGTCTCTTAATTGGTGAGTTTAAGCCATTAACATTTAGGGTTATTATTGAGATATGGGTTGTTCTTCCAGCCATATTTGTTTATTTATGTTACTAAACATGGTTTGTTTTCCTCTTTGATTATTTTTCCCCCCTTTACTGTCCTACCTCCCACTGTTGGTTTTCATTGTTATTTTCCATTTCCTCTTCCTGTAATGTTTTGCCAAGGATGTTTTGAAGAGATGGTTTTCTAGCTGCAAATTCTTTTAACTTTTGTTTATCGTGGAAGTTTTTAATTTCATCTTCCATCCTGAAGCTTAATTTCGCTGGATACACAATTCTTGGTTGGAACCCATTTTCTTTCAGTGTTTGAAATATGTTATTCCAGGATCTTCTAGCTTTCAGAGTCTGTGTTGAAAGATCAGCTGTTATCCTGATTGGTTTACCCCTAAATGTAATCTGCTTCCTTTCTCTTGTAGCTTTTAAAATTCTCTCCTTATTCTGTATGTTGGGCATCTTCATTATAATGTGTCTAGCTGTGGATCTCTTATGATTTTGCACATTCAGCATCCTGTAGGCTTCTAGGATTTAGGATTCTGTCTCATTCTTCATGTCTCGGAAGTTTTCACATATTATTTCATTGAATAGATTGCTCATTCCTTTGGATTGGAGTTCTATACCTTCCTGTATCCCAATGACTCTTAAATTTGGTCTCTTTATGTTATCCCATATTTCTTGGATTCTGCTCATGGTTTCTTAACAGTCTTGCTGAGCTGTCTCTGTTCTTTTCAAGTTGAAATACTTTGTCTTCATTGTCTGATGTTCTATCTTTTAAGTGTTCTACTCTGCTGGTAGTATTCTCAATTGAGTTTTTAAGTTGGTTTATTGCTTCCTGCATTTCTAGGATTTCTGTTTGTTTGTTTTTTATAACCTCTATCTCCCTGTATAGTTGATCTTTTGCTTCTTGGATTTGTTTATATAATTCATTGTCGAAGTGATCTTTCATTGTCTGATTTTGCTGTCTAATGTCTTCCTTGAGACTCCAGATCATCTGAAGCATGTATATCCTGAATTCTTTATCTGACAATCCATCTGCTGCAGCTATTACCTCTTCTAAAGTTGAGTTGACCTGCATTGCTTGTGGTCCTTTCTTTCCTTGTCTTTTCATACTGCTCACGTTTCTTTCTGCTAGGTGAAACTCTTGTGTTATTGAAATTTTCCCCCTATATACTTACATTGCTCTTGTATAGTTGAAAAGTCTCCCTTGCAGGGGTGGGCGGCGGCTGTGCTCCTCCTCCAATTGGGGTGATCTGTCTACCATGCTGACGTGCCTCTGGGCCTGTTCTGCCGGTCAGTCGCAGGTCTGCCTACCTTGCAGGCGCGGGCGGCGGCTCTGCTCTGCCCCTTCTCCAATTGGTGTGACGTGTCTACCATGCTCGCGGACCACTGGGCCTGTTCCGGGTGCGGGTGGTGGCTCTGCTCTGCCCCTACTCCAATTGGGGTGACGTGACTACCATGCCGGCAAGCCGCTGGGCCTGTTCCGCCGGTCGGCCGCAGGTCTGCCTACCTTGCGTGCGCGGGCGGCGGCTCTGCTCTGCCCCTACTCCAACAATAATATTTAAATCAAAGGGTTAAAGATGCAGCTCAGTAATAGAGCATGTGTCTAGTATATACAAGGTCCTGTGTCTGATCCCCAGCATTTTAACTAATAACAAACAAATAATACCTAATACTTAGCCAGCAATTAGAGAGAACAATTAGTAGAAGTCCTACATAAATTGCAAGCTCATGCCAAAAGCCAAAATTAGAGCAATTTAATTTAGTAACTAATACTTCATTCCATAAAACACAGAGTAAGTATTCCAAAGAGTTGATTAGAAGAGTTTAGTATTTTGTATAGAAAAAGGCAAAAAAAAAAAAAAAAAAAAAAAAAGCAGAAACAAAAAGCAGATTGATGTCTTCAAAATTACCTACCTTGTAAGGTAGGGACAGAGACATGGAGCAATAGAGAAATAGCCTATTGTTTAATATCAAATTACTTAAGTTTACTTACTTTGTGTAAGGATTAAGGTGGAGAAAGTTCATTTTCATGAGCATGAAATTGTCCTCTATAGGAAACTTAGCCTTTTTTCCTTAATTCTTTATTAGGGAGGAGTAGGTACCAGAGATTCAACCAAGGTATATTTCACTGCTGATCCAAGTCTCTAGCATTTTGTGATTTTTATTTTGAGTCAGTGTCTTCCTAGGTTTCTAAGGGCCTCACTAAATTGCTGAAGCTGTCCTTGAACTTGTTGCTCTTCTGCCTTATCCTCCAGAGCCACTGGGATTACAGGCTTGTGTCCTGGAACTCAACTCCTTTAATCCTATTTCAGCAGGAATCAGATTAGGCAGTTTAGTCTCACTCTGATGAGGTGTGGGTCTATTTTGTTTTTGTTTTGCTCTGTTGGTGATGTAATCCACATAGTGACACCCTCCTCCACAGAGATAATTATTCAGACCCCCCATTTACCTTAAATTCTGGTCTCTGGGATGACAGTGCAGGAGCTTAAACCAAAAAGTGATGGAGCTTAGTCAAAAATGATGGTCTCCTGTGATTTCTGTTTAATATTAAGAATTTGAGTAAAATACTTTTGGTCTAAGATTTTTATAATATTCCCTGAAATTATTCTAGATGGTATTCTAAATTCATATATATTAGAAAATGACACTCTAATGTGATTGTTGCTACTATTATATGATACTCTGTTTTTTATTTGTCAATATGTTTTCAAAATTGTGAATAATGATTCTAAGTATATTTGTAAATTTTTTTTATTGTATATTTTTTGGTACTAAGTGGCAGCCATGATCAGGCAACAGTCTAACTCATTGAGTGTAAAGTCAAGTCTCCTCAGGGAACAGAGTATGAGACATACAAATATAGAAATTAGTTATGATTTTTTCTATGAAAACAGCAAGTAACTAAGAGAATATATATAAAGAACATAAAGTTAGGCTAGAGTAAGAATTTGAAGATAGACTTAAAGGGTGGTTAAGGTGTGGTAGGTGGGGATTGCAAGGTGGGAAGGTCTTCAAGTGTCTGAAAAAGCTATTGAATAAGAAAGGTAGAAAAAATGCAAGTGGAATAAGGTACCAGTATGTTTGAAGTATTGTAAATCTTAAATATTCTTTCTTTTATAAATACCTTTATAACTATTGTAATATTTGTACAAATTTGTGAGTAGGGTACTGTGATTTCACACATACACACAATGTATGATGACCAAATCAGGGCAGTCAGCATTCCTTTTTTTTTTTTTTTAACTCTAATTTGTTATATATGACAGTAGAATTCAGTCTTGTTAAATATAATTATTTCTCTGTTGGCAACCTTCAAATTCCTTCTAGTTATTTTGCATCAGATCAATATTTTAGCATTAGATTCACCATTTTAGGTTGGTAGCCATTTTATCTAGAGGCTCCACAGTTTGGTTTCTGAGGCAATGGTGCTCACCTTCCCATCAGAACATGTGCCTCCTAAATAGTTAACAACACCCCAGTTTATGACGTAACTCCTAAGCAGCTTATGAAATTCCTTTTGCAGGCTATAAAGCTGCTCTGTGTGACCCGTGCACTGCTGCTCTCCTCAGAAGCACAACCTGGTTTGTTTGCCTCATTCTTCTAACAATAAATCTCCTGCATGAGATTTCAGTGTGTGTTGGGGTCTTTGTACTTTGTGTGGACTCTGAGTGTACTTTTATTTAAGATTAAATGTATAATTAGTCTTCAATAAATTTTCTTACCTGTTTTCTCTTTTTTCTAATGATTTGTTAATATATAAGTTTTTCCCTCATAATTATTCCCTACAGGTAAGCAATATATCAACAATTTTATGTTCTTCTTACCAATATCATAATTTTCTTTTTCTTTTCCAATGATTTTTCCTCTCTTTTTTTATACAGTGCCAGATAGGATGTCCTGACAGTATTTTATTTATTTATTTTTAGTCTTAGGGATTGAGCCCAGAGGTACTTTACTACACCATCAACCCAAACCCACTTTTTTTTAAGAGAAATTCTTACTAAGGTGCTGAGTGTCACCCTAATTTGCTGATGCTGGTCTCTTATGTGATCTTCCTGCCTCAGCCTCCCAAGTTGTAGGTTTACTCCAATGAATGGAAGTATTAATAATGAATATCCTTATTACTCTTTTAACTGATTTTAAAGAGAATGATTTTTAAGAACTCCACATATATAGTGACATTAATCATATTCTCTTAAATATACCCTTATTTTTTGGGGGGAGGGATACCTGGAACTAAACCCAGGGGACTCTATATTGACATCAGATCAATATTGGCATCAGATTCATCATTTGAGATTGGGAGCCATTTTATCCACAGTTTCCAAAGTTTCAATTCTGAGGCAAAGCTACTTAACTTTCCATAAGAACATGTGCCTGCTGAAAGATCAACCCCACCCCAGTTTATAATGCAATTATTAAGTAGCTTATAAAATTCCTCTTGAGGTCTATGTGTGTGTCCACTATGTGTGTGCCCACATGCTGCTGCTCTCCTCGCAGGAACAGCCTTGCCAGTTTTTCTCATATTAACGAAAATAAATCTCTTGGTGTGATTCTGTTGTGTGTCCTGGTCTTTGGACTTTGTGTGGACTCTGTGAGTGTCCTTTAACTCTATAGCTGAGTTTCATTCTCACAGTTTTTATTTTATTTTGAGACAGACTTTCCCAAAACTGCTGGGACTGTCCTTAAATTGTCACCCTCCTGCTTCAGGCTTCAGAGTAGCTCCTATTGTTGTGTGTGCCACTCAATTCCCAGATAAGAACACATTTTATTGGATTAAAAATATCCCTTTTATTCATGGTTTATTAAATGTTTTCATTGTGATAGTATATATGCTGTATTAGGTTAGAATTTAGGCCCTAGAATATGATCAACATATATTTGGGAATGAATTCAGTAACTATTGGATTCAGTGTTTGCTGATCAACATAATCTTATTAAATGAGTAATTCAGCTGGGCATGGTGCTGTGCCCCATGCAATCCCAGAGGCTCTAGAGGAGCCAAGGTAGGAGGATTACAAGTTCAAAGCTGGCTGCACCAATACAAGAAGACCACATGCAACTTAGAGAGACCCTGTCTCAAAATTTAAAAAAGAAAATGAAAAGGGCTGGGCATGTGACTTACTGGTTAAGCCCAGGTACAAAAACAAAAACAAAAACAACAAAAAACAAAGGAGCATTTTTTTATGTGAGAGCATATGTCCCTGATCTTTTGAGTTTGACTTAAATTGCCTAACATAATAGTTTCAAGTTTTATCCACTTTCTTACAAAGAACATATTTGCATTTTTGTTTGTGAACAAATAAAACTTCATTGTTTATGTATGTATTTTTTTTTTATCCATTCATTTCTTGGTAGACACCTTAGTTGGCTCCATAGCTTGACTATTGTGAATTTTGCTGTTGTGAACTTGATGTGTCTGTGTTACTCTAGTATGCTGATTTTAAATCTTTTGGATATATACGAAGGAGTGGTACAGTTGTGTCAATTATGGTTTTATTCCTAGCTTTTGTGTCTCTATTGAACTTTGTGTGTGTGTGCTTGACTTACCCATAAGGAAACTCATTTCCTAACACAATGGGAGTTTTTCAGATATCTGCATTTTTATCAGTTCTCTGCTTTTAATTTTGAGGCTGTTTTTCAAGTGTCCATTATTTAGAATTGGAATAGATTATTGAATTGACCATTTTTACTTGTAGAATATCTTTTTAAAACCAACATTTTTTTTTTTTTTTTTATGGTACTGGAGATTGCATCCAGAGGTTCATGCATGCTAGAAACACACTCTACTACTGATCTCTATCCTTAGATCTTTTTTATTTAATTTCAAGCCAGGGTCTCAATCAATTGTTCAGGCTTACTTCAAACTTTACATCCTCCTGACTCAGTCTGCCTCGAAGCTGGATTCCATGACCAATTGCACTTCATCACATAAAGTTTTAGCTGGAAGCAAGCCAGATACAAGTTTTTTTTTGTTTGTTTGTTTCTGTGTGTGTGTGTGTGTGTGTGTGTTTGCATTTTACTAGAAAACACAAGTTTTCTTTTTATTTTGTAGTCTTTTATTTTCAAATTCCCCTTATCAAAATGCCTTAGTGTCTCTTGTATGCAATAACTTGCCATTCATTATTTTTTGTTCTGATATGAAAATATGTATTTCTTCACTGTAAATTTAATCTATTTATGTTAATTTTCATTGTAATCAGTTTGATTTTTAAAGTCAAATTTTCCTGTATCAATTCTATTATTATTATTATTATTATTATTATTATTATTATTATTATTATTATTATTTTGTCTTACGGATTGGATCTAGGGGTGCTTCATTCCTGAATTCCTGACGTGCATCCCCAGTCACTTTATTTATTTATTTATTTATTTATTTATTTATTTATTTATGTATTAATGTTGAGACAGATCTTATTAAGTGGCTGAGGTTGGCTTATATCTTCCAGACCTTTTGCTTCAGCCTCCTGAATCACTAGAAGTACAGGGGTGCACCACCTTTACTGTTTTTTTTTTGTTTTGTTTTGTTTTGTTTTTTAGTGGTGGCATCACTCAGGGCACACTTTCATGTCTATTTCCAAATTCTTTTTTTTTTTTTAATTATTTATTTATTTACTTTTACGTGGTGATAAGGATCAAACTCATGGCCTCACATGTGCTATGCAAAAACTTTTCCTATTTCAAAGAGCGATTGTGCGATTAATTTTTACAAATGTACATTCAAATATATATGTATATATTAGTTTTCTTTACTTTTATCTTCAGTTATATTTTTTTCTATGATAAAATTTAAGGCATTTGATTATTTTTTTCACATATTTTGTGTATCCTTTGATTTTGTTCTAATTTGAATGCTCCCACCCAAAGCATTGACAAATCTTTTTGTAGCAAACTTCTGAATGTAGCACACTTGAGACTATATGAACTATGCCCTCACATTTAAATGGAATTTGGTGAATTTATAATTCTACTAATTTGAACCCTACTCTCTCTTCCATTGGCAGGCTGATACTATGTCAATGTTTGATGCTAATCTAATTCTCATTCTTTCAAGATAATCTCTGTTTCACTCTGGAACTTTATGTACACTTCTTGCTGCCTTTGATATACTTATAGTACACCACAATATTTTTATTATTTTTTTAAAGAGAGAGAGAGAGAGAGAATGAATTATTTATTTTTCAGTTTTCGGTGGACACAAAATCTTTATTTTATTTTATGTGGTACTGAGTATGGAACCCAGCACCCCAAGCATACCAGGCGAGCGCGTTACCACTTGAGCCATATTCCCAGCCCTTTACTATGGTTTTTTTTTTTTTAATAATTTTTTTGAGAAAGAGAGAGAGAGAGAGATTGAATTTTTTAATATTTATTTTTTTAGTTTTCGGCGGACACAACGTCTTTATTTGTATGTGGTGCTGAGGATGGAACCTGGCTGCACGCATGCCAGGTGAGTGAGCTACCGCTTGAGCCACATCCCCAGGCCCCCTTTCCTATGTTTTTGTAGGAGAATTTGAAACTGTGGAGGTTTAATCTCTAAGCCACATTATCAAACCTTTTTATTTATTTATTTATTTATTTATTTATTTATTTATTTATTTTATTTTGGGGCAAGGCTTTCAAAAAGTAAACAAATAAATGCTCAATTCATAAATGGTAGAAAAATGTCCACAGATATGACAACTACGTAATGCAGACCAGTAAAAAAGTTAAAGCAATGCTATGATATTCAGTGATTAAGAAAAGTCTATTTTTCAATGAGATCTTATTAGAAATCAGAAATATTATATATTAGCAACCATTTTCTAAAATTAATTTATTATTATTTAACTATACATTTTGTTTTCCAAATTCCTCAAGTAATAATATAGCATATGGCCCATTTTTAATCTCTAAGATTATGTAATTTAAAATACAATTAACATCTAAGACCAATGGAAGCTGAAGATTTTTAGACCTTTTTTGATTATGAAAGATTGAAGCAGTATCCTGTTGAAAAGTATACAAGGCATGTTTTCAAAGGTTCTCACAAATCTCATCTTTTGTACACTTCATTTTAATAAAGCTGTTTAGGGGGAATTTTTGTGATAGTAATTCTATCTAGAATTCATGGGATTCTTTCTTTTAAAAAGCACATTTAACAATTCAGTGTAATCAAATTTTTAAAATAAAATAATAACTTTTAAGCATAAAATTTAAGAAATGTATTCTGTTCTTTCATGTTTCTTCACCCACCTTTTTTTCAGATTTACAGTAAAATGTACTAACTTAAAAATGCACATTTTTTGTTATCTTCTACATTTTTTTTTTTTTGCCTTTATTCAAACTGAGAACTGGGTGTTTTTAACCTAAGAAAGGTTATGATGTATGTACAGTTAATTGCATGTCTTAGTTAATTTATTGCATTGGAGGTGCATTGGAGGTGCACATTTTCAGGGTGGAAAATGGCCACTGGGTACAAGAGGGGTCTGTGTTTTATAGGATATAATGAGGGTGACTTAATCATTGGAGACAAACAGAACTTGTTGGTTTGAGCAGTCAAGAAACTAGTAATAAAAGTCTGAAACCCATTGTTACCAGGATGGGATGAAAATTCAGAACCTGGAACTCACTATTTACTTTTTCCCTTTGGGACTCATTGTTATGGAGGGCTCACTGTTTGCTTTCTCCCTCTAGGACCCATCCTCACTGGAAAACTCTTTAAAGTCTAAAGCCCAGGTCAGTACTTACCTCATCCCCTCAGGATCTATTGTCCTCTTTTTTTTTCTTTGGGGGCTGTTATTTTTCATAAACTTCATCTATCAAAATACATTTTTACTGGGAAAAATAAACAAATGGATCCATGCAAAGTGAACATTAATTTTGGTAGATGTCAGTGTAGAATAGCCTATAAAAAACACATTTGCCCTTATTCCCCAAGATCTGCTTAAATTTCAATTTAAGAAATTTAAAGAGGCTAAAAAAAATTTGAGGTTTTATTATGTCAACATTTGTTTTCCCTTTCACGTGTTCATCAACAAAGCTCTAGCACTTAAAGTTCTCTGACTTTAAGTCATACAAATAAAGTAAAGATGTTGTGTCCACATACGAATAAAGTAAAGATGTTGTGTCCACCGAAAACTGAAAAATAAAAATATTAAAAACTTCTCTCTCTCTCTCTCTCTCTCTCTCTCTCTCTCTCAGAAAAGGGAGAGAGAGAGAGAGAGAGAATTTTTTTTAATATTTATTTTTTAGTTTTTTGGCAGACACAACATCTTTATTTGTATGTGGTGCTGAGGATGAACCCAGCGCTGCGTGCATGCCAGGTGAGCGTGCTACCATTTGAGCCACATTCTCAGCCCCAGTCTGGAATCTCTTTACACATTCTTCTTTGTACCAATATTGAACTTTCTCAAATGATTGAAAAGTTGTTTTTAAAGTAAAGATCATGCTTCTCTCATTTTGTCAGTGTGTCAGAACAAACTGAGCCTATATTTTCCAAATCTAGTTTTGTGTTGCAGGAAGTTTATAGAAAGGTTAGGCACAACTCGACCTAACAAGGAAGGCTATCCACAGCACTTTTATGGTTTTTTTTATTCCCTCATCAAAACAGAAAAATAAGTCTCTTTTGTCTCCTGTTTTTCTCTCACCCCCTCCCTCTATATTTTTGGTTTCAGTAACATAGATTCACATGCCTTGAAAGACTTCCAAAGTTAACTCACATGCTCCTTTTGCATGAATTACTTCTTAGAACCCATCACCATAGACTGTGGGCACACTTTTTGCTGACCCTGCCTCTGCCTCTGCTGGGAAGAAGCCCAAGTGCCCAGGTGCTGTCCTGAGTATAGAGAAATAGCAGAGAAGACAGACTACAGGACCCATTCTCAAGAAGCTAGCCTCCTTTGCAAGTGAGGCCAGATCTCACTCAGACAGCAGCTCTGGGAAGCAACTCTGCAGGACATATGGGGAGACAAAGGGGCTCTTCTGTAGGGTCAACAAGAGCCTGCTCCGTGCGCCCTGCTCTGAATCACCCAAACATTCAGTTCACAGCTACAGCCCAGTGTCATGTGTGGTGGAGGAGTACAGGGTGAGTGATGGCCATGAAGTAATTTAGATCTTGTAGTGTACAGATGAGATAGAAAGATGAGAACCTATGCTAATGGGGCAAATGATCATGCAGATAGAGGTAGTGGTGTTTCAGTATAAATTTCAAGATACAAATATTTCACATGCTTCCCAGTTTTGACACTATGATCATAACTAAGTTCAATGCTCATGAAGAAAATATCCTTAGTAAGAATGTCCAATAACAGGATATGGTGCCCATTCCATTCTAGGTATATAGCAAATAGAGGCAAGAGAATCTCAAGTTTCAGGCAAATCTGGGCAACTGAGCAAGCACTAGCCTTTCAATTGTTTGTTTGTTTAAGAGGCTGGGGATATAGCTCCTGGTAAATGCTTGCCTACCATGTGTGCAACCTTGGGTTCAATCTCCAGTACCTAAAATAAAATTAAATCTATCATTCAAATATATAGAATTGGGGCAGCAGTAGGGCAGATGGCTAGCACTAGGAACATGGGCTTCTTTTACTGCAGGCAGGACCCTCTCATCATGAAGTTATGTAAAAACTGCCTTCTCAGGAATAGGACTTATTATCTATGATATCTTCAAACCCTTACTGTTTTTAATTATTTATTTTTTTATTTTTTTCTTCTGATATTTCAAATAGTAAAATTAATTAAGATTGATTCGTAAAAATATGACTTTTCTAACTCAAGATTGCTCTTCTCCAAAACACTACTTTTTTTCCAGTACACAAAGGATGAAACCTATAAGACTGTCTTCCCTCAGACTAAAGCCTATGGTTATTTGTCAGGAAAAACTTTTAAAGGAAATGGATCCTTTATGGAAAATAACTCAGGAGATGCAAGATAATCTAAATGAAGAAGTTGGGAAATCTCAGTCCTTTGTGGCAAGTATGAAAAGGTGTTCTCTGTTTTTGTGCAGACTAAAATGATCCTATCAGGTAAGTTTGAGTTGCCATTGGAGGATAGCATTTTCCTCTCAGAATAAGCAGGGAATTCTTGTAATATTACAATTATACTGGCTAACACAAGCTCATGTGAAGAATACTAGTAGGTGTGGTGAATGATGCATGACTAGTATTACTTGTCCAACTTTGGAGGTTTGTGTAAATCTTCCCAAACATGGAGGATAAGACAGTATTGAAATACTTAGTTGGAAGAAGAGGAGAGAGAGTTTTGACTATGGGTGAAGTGGAGCATTTTTGTTTTTGTTTTCTTTTAATGTTTCATACAGTATGTATGTAAATATTTAAAAATATTTAAAAGAATCAGACAAAGGAACAGAAGGAAAGGCAGAAGATTCAGTTAAAAAATGAAATAATGCAGTGAGAACCCTAAAAAGACAGACATCATAGGGTGATAGCCTGGGACCTCTCAGGTATCTTGATTTAAAAAGGAGAGAGGCAAGAAACTGAGAAAGGATGGTAGATAGGATTAGTAAATATTTAAGACATTTTGCAGGCATGAGACAAAAAGTACTTGAAGTACTTGCTTGATGCTAAGACAATAATATTTGAAGTTTTATATTTTCCTTTGAATGTAATATTTTTAAATGAATATCTCTGCAAGACTATGTAGCCTTAAGGAAGAACATGATCAGAGTTCAATATCAGATGATGCATTCTGGAGGAAGAGTGATTTCAACTGGAGACACTAGAAAGAGAAGCACAGGAGATTTTGCAGCAACTCAGAGACAGTGAAATCAGAATGGCCCAACAGAGGGAAAGGCTAAAGGAAATTTACAGGGAGCTGACTGAGATGTGATACAGGCCCGACCATGGAATCGCTGCAGGTGATAATGGAGGGTCCATCATGAGAGAGAGGAATTCTTGTCTTGGCAATGTTGCCTGTAGAGACCACTGTGCTCAGCTGAGTGACACATGTGTGCTCCTTCAAGCTCATCATTGTCCAATTACCTGTTTCTGTATATTCTGGTAATCTTGATAGATTGTATGTCTATTAGAAGATAAATAATATAAAATTCTAGTGTTGTTAAGAGTACTATACAAACAGAGAAATTATCCAAAGTTTCAGTGGTCATAGAAGGTTAATTTTGTTGAGGAAATATTTAATTTGTTTTCCAACTCCATAATCACCCTCTGTTCTCTTGCACAAAAACAGTTGAGGCCTTCCCCCTCTCCTAGGCAAGGTATACAGAATTTGCTAATCAATTTTAATGCACTATTTTTCAAATAGTTTTCTGTTTAGTTGTAATTGTTAGAGGGGGTCAGAACTCTCCTGGGACTAAGCCTGGGAGATAACTGACACGGGAACCCAGATCCTGTTGCATCACTGCACAGACCCTTTCTAACCTCCATCCTCTCAGTGCACACCAAGGCTGTCTTTTATGTTTAGTGAGGGCTTTGGTATTAACATAGCCTCAGGTGATTTCTTAGAGGGACTGAGGAAAAGAAAATGTCACACAAACCAAATAAATAAATAGGCAAGCCAGAGTTCCAGAGATGATCCTTCTCTATCTCATTATTAATAATATATATAGACATATATATATATATATATATATATATATATATATATATATATATATATATATATATACATGTATATATGTATATATATGTATGTATATGTATATGTATATTTTAGGATTTAGGGGATGTATTTGAAAGGTGAGATATATAATCCTCTCTGGTTTATGAGAATTTTTTTGGTTGTTGTTGAAAAGAGAATGTTCATGATTTCAGTCATTAACATCTTTTTCTGTGGTTACTTAATGTTGTGTTTGAAAAGAGGCTCCAATGCAACATGTTCCTTGGCCTCAAAAATATCCTTCTTATGTGGATGAATTCAATTATACCTACAAATGTTTTTGTGTTCTGGGCTTTGTTTCACCCATTCCTTCTATCCTCTTCAGCCCAGTCCCAATAAATCTTAGAAAAGAAATTTTTCTAAGGTATCCCAGAAAAGCATTCTATTCTAGTAAGGTAGAAGGGAAACAAGACAGGAAAGAGTAATACTCCACAGGGATAGGAAAGGGAGGAGGCTTCATTACCATAAGTAGCAAGAGCATATTCTGTTTCATCCTGGCACAGCCCAGGTGGACAGAACTCAGAGGGCAAGAGCTGCCAGAGAACTCTCAAAATCAGTACTGCCAGGCTACACTGGATCCCCTCAAGGGGTAGAGATGATCAAAATCACTGGTTCAAGGTACTTTCCCCTTTAGAAATCAGTGACTATATCATTGTTGACCTCTGTGGAATGATGTTTCAAAGGTTGAACTTTCTGGTCTCTGTAAGATTCCTAGGATCTATGTACTCCCAAGGGGTGGGTTCACAAATAGAGGGAATGACACTTATTCATGTTTTAAGTTGGATAATGTTTGAGAAGAATAATGAGATTGGATTTTAGTACATTAATATTAGAAAAAAGTAGCATATCTTATATCCTCAAGAGTGTTGAATAAAATGTACACTTCATTCACCAAAATGGGAGATTTGTAAAATGTCTTGGATTAAAAATTGGTATTTCTGTAATGATTTTATGTTTAAACTTTGGTTTGAAAGTATAATTGATGTCATTCTTCCAAGGATTGAGTTGGTGCAGATGCAGAAGCCCCAGCCAGTGAACCAAGAACTCTCTTCATTACATATCATCACTGGAATCCTGATCATGCTAAATAAGTTCACAGCCTTTGACAGACAGGTTCAATTTGAGTAGGTTCCTCAAATAAGAGGCTTCCCACTTTTAATTTTTTGACATGAAATCATTTATATCTTCTTTCCCTGTCTAATCATAATAAACTGATCAAGAGCACACTTGTTAACTTATTGATAATATCCATATTTTAGTTCTGATACAGGTAGTACAAAACAAGGTATACTATTTGTGTTTTGTGGTTATCAAGCAATACAATGCTTCCTTCTTATAGAAGCAATCAATATTTTGTGTTATTTCAGTACATTATAATTTTGAAGATTTAAAAATTATATTGATGGTTTTTAATCTATTCTATATCTCAAGTGTATTTATGCTATGTATTGGGAAATAGTAATTATTATTTATAAAATTCAAGTTTCAAAGAACAAAAAAATAACTAAGTTTGTCATAAATAGAACAATTTCAATACAGTCAGATGGATTTCAAAACCACTGAAAAGTGAATGATCTCTGAACATGACCCAGCCATGTTTGTGCCCCAATAGAGAAAAGGTCTAGATAACAGCAGGCTGAAACCCAAGTTAGATTGAATGCATGGTCTCAACAGATCATGCAAATCAGAGATTCTTTTCTGTAAAGTGTGCAGTTGTTGCTTTTCATCAAAGGTTTTGATGTTTGATAGTGGATCAGGCACAATCAGAGCAAAGTGATGTCTATTTATTAATGACATCAAAAACATCTCAAGAAGAGATTACTACTAAAAAAAAAGACTTTTGGGCACGTCCCTACTTTTCTATTGAAAAGTAGATATTAATTCGCCCCTTCACATAGTACATGATACCTTCAGTTCTCTCTCTCTCTCTCTCTCTCTCTCTCTCTCTCTCTCTCTTTGGTGCTATAGTTTAAAGATTTCTGTGTGCTAGTGAGGGCATAGGAACCCTTCTCTATATGTGAGTCAGAACTCTCTCTGCTCTCCACCATTCCTCACAGGCAGGACAAAAGAAGGGATTGATTAGGTAGTCAATTTTTGCCCCACAATATGTAAATGTCATTTACTGATTTGATTTTCTTTGTCCAGTAGATAATAGAATGATTCAAGGTTGGGCCAACAACTATAAGAGCCTTCTGATGAAGTCAGAAATAGAATATTTGGAGATGATGGTGTAACTGAAGAGTCACAGAGAGTGGGATGCTATGTCACATGGGGTGCTGAGGCCTTTACCTCCAGTAGGCACCTCAGGGAGGTGGATGTGTCAAATATCCCCAACTGGATTATTGGCACCTGCAAAGATTTTACAAGTGACAGTTTTGATTGTGAGGAAGCATTTCTTCTATTTTCCTTGAAGATGAACAACCACTGTAGTCTCTCCACCAACTCCCCACGCTTATCTCATTATGTACAAAGGCCTGAGGGTCAGTTTGGGGTACTACTAGATCATGAGAATGCATACAACAGCTTCTGTGATGTTTACCAAGGTTCCTTCATATATAGTTTCTTTTCTTCCTCCTTAACCTCCCCTCTGAATCCCATTTTTTTTTTTTTTGATTCTCTATAAAATTGAAGTTTCCCTGGGCATGGTGTCAAATGCATATAATCTTAGCTACACAGGAAGCTGAGACAGGAGGACCACAAAATTTTGAAGCCAGAATGAGCATTTTCAAGAGATTTGAAAGGGGAGAAGTGAAGTAGATGTAACCCAGTAGTAGAGTACTTGCCTGCCATGTTTGAGGCTTTGGGTTCATTCCTCAGTCCTGGAAAATAAAATGGAAAAGAAAAGAAAATGCCAATTCATTGGTGAATGCCCATGTCTAATGAAACCATTCTGGGCATCTTCTCATTCATTGTCAGAAGTCCACACAAGATATTTGTGGGCCTGTTTTAACTTAAGAAAATATGGTCATTTTAATATCATCAATTGTGAATTTATATGTCTGTTTATTAACTTTTATTTTAATAAAGAGTCATGAAAGCACCACTATGGGATTGGAGCTTGTTTTTCAGTCCTTCAAAGAAATACCATACCTATTTATGTTTACTTCCCATTTATTTCCACTCCCCAGCACCCAAAAATCTCCTATTTAGGTCTTTATGGATTTGTATTCTAGAAAGTTCATGAAAATGGAATTATATCTATCACTGTCTGTGTCTTCTTTGTATCATTTAGTGTAAAACTGTCAACATTCATCCACATTTCAAAATAAGTTTTTTATCTACATATTTGAGGCAAGCACTTGCAGAAGGATGAAGTGACTTATATCTTAGTTAAATAAATAACAAAAAGCACCTAAACATGCTTAGATTACTCTCAAGTCTGACATAGCTGGGTAGATCCTGGTATCTGATAGATTATCATCTCTTCAAGTCCTAGTCATTCATCACATCTCAGCTCAAAAGTTTTTCAGGGAAGCCATCCCTGCCTCCATGAACCAGGGAAGTTCCTCTTATTACACACTCCAAGCATTGTATACCATCTCCTAATTTCCATCAAATTCTCATCAAATGATAGATACTTATTACTATTATACTCTAAATTCCAAGATCAAAAGGTAGTGTTTGTCATGTTTACTAGCATATTACCATTATGCAAAATGCAATTCTTAGAAGGTAGAACATGATACAAGTGGAGTGAAAGAATGGATTAATAAACTCATAAAGTTAGCACCAACAAACACTATTATAGCATTAGAATGCTCCCCAAATTGCAGCTAACAAGTAAGGGCAGAAAATACCAATGAGTAATGTCAACAAAAGACAAGACAAGTAATAGATTGATTTCCGGGTTCATAATCTGCTATAGGTGGGATCTGAAAGTCCCTGCAAGGGCCACATGTTTAAACGCTTCTTCCTGAGATGAGGTGTTGGTTCATCAGGTATACAACTTGTGTGATATGAATGGTAAAAAATGGTTCCTCAGATGGGTTGCCCAGCACTGTGCATAGACACAGATTTTTGTCATGGCAGTGAGTCTGATCCCTGAGCCCCTCCTCACCTGGGTGCATATGTGCATTTTTTTTTTTTTTTTTTTTTTAGAAATCCACATTCAATGAAGAAATGTACCACTTCAAAGTGATTTTGATTGCTTTGAAAGGAGAAGGCCACAACACCTCACATTTGCTTCCTCCTTTGCTTCTGGACCCACCCCCCACCCCCCACCCCACCCCCGCTCCCAGTCAAATGACTTCTCTGCACCTTGTTCAGAAAATAGATATATAAATAGAAGCATGGGTAAGACTGAGAAGGAATCTGAGTTGCTGTTCCAAGAGAACCACCTAGAGGAGGCTCAGGCCATCAAAACACAGGGTAAAAGAGTAATGACCAGGAACATATATGGAGGTTTCCCTGAAGAGGTTAAGTGTCATATTCAGGAGGAAATTGATTTGCTTGCACAGTTTGGACAACAGAGTGGATGGTATCTGGCACTACCCAGATAAAAGAGTGTTTGGGCTTCAGAAGACTTCCAAGAGGAAACTAAAGTCTGATGGCATACACAGGGCCAGCTTTCAGAATGTCCTGAAATTGGCCATGGTTGTGCTCAACATGTGGAGATATATATGCTAACTTGTAGATCATGGACCTCCCTTTCATGATCACATCTGATCACCAGAAACATAGTATTAATATGGATATGAATGTAGTTATATGCCCAAAGGGGACTGATTGTAGAACCCAGGATGAAATAGTGATTTTGAAAAAGTATCTTTTGTACTTGTGGTAACAAAACACTAGGGGGCACCTGGATACCATGACTTTTGAAATGCTGATCTCATTTTTAGTTTCTTTTGGATCATCTGTAGGCAGAATTCTTTTTCCAACAGATCAGAAAGTTATGTGAATTGTATGACTGTCAGAAGTCATGCACATGGAAACTACACTTTGAGTGCTTTATAAGCACATTAAAATAAACAGTGTCAACAATCTAATTTTGTAATCATTTAAATAATGGTAGGGGATGACAATGAAAACATGATCTCCAATTTATGATTAGAAAAGCTGTGGATGAGAAATATAATAAAGAAAATGTCATGCTTCCAACTGCATCAAACCATTACTTTTCATTCAGGAGCCATTCTATGCAATGGAAAAATTACATACATATATATATTTAGTGGTGCTGGGAATGAATTCAACTTAGTCCCACTAGAAATCAGCGCTCCCTAATTTACAAAAGTTCTTTACCAATGAGCCTCAGCCCCAGCCTTTCCTGTGCAAATTTAAGAAATTCATCCAAGCTGGGTGCAGTGGGGCAAGCCTGTAATCCCCAGCTGCTTCAGACTCAGAGACAGGAGGATTACAATATTAAAATTAGCCAGAAGTTAACAGGGTCCTGAGCAACTTCTTGAAATATAATTTTATAATAAGAAATATAAGAAAGTTGTAATTTTGTGGATTGGTCTCTGTGTCCTCTATTCTGTACCATTGGTCCACCCGCCTGTTTTGATACCAGTACCATGCGGTTTTTGTTACTATTGCTCTATAGTATTGTTCGAAATCTGGTATCATTATACCACCTGACTCACACTTCCTGCTTAGAATTGCTTTTGCTATTCTGTGTCTTTTATTTTTCCATATGAATTTCATAATTGTTTTATCTATTTCTACAAGAAATGCCCTTGGGATTTTGATTGGCATTGCATTAAACCTATAAAGAACTTTTGGTAATATCGCCATTTTGATGATGTTAGTTCTTCCTATCCATGAACAGGGTATATTTTTCCATCTTCTAAGGTCTTCTTCTATTTCTCTCTTTAGGGTTCTGTAGTTTTCATTGTATAAATCTTTCACCTCTTTTATTAGGTTGATTCCCAAGTATTTTATTTTATTTTTTTTTTTGAGGATATTGTGAATGGGGTGGTTGTCCTCATTTCCATTTCAGAAGATTTGTCGCTGATATACAGGAATGCCTTTGATTTATGTGTGTTGATTTTGTATCCTGCCACTTTGCTGAATTCATTTACTAACTCTAGTAGTTTCTTTGTAGACCCTTTTGGGTCTGTTAGATATAGTATCATATCATCCGCAAATAGTGATAATTTAAGTTCTTCTTTTCCTATTATTATGCCTTTAATTTCTTTTGTCTGTCTAATTGCTCTGGCTAGTATTTCAAGAACTATATTGAATAGAAGTGGTGAGAGAGGGCATCCCTGTCTTGTTCCAGATTTTAGAGGGAATGCCTTCAGTTTTTCTCCATTCATAATAATGCTAGCCTGAGGCTTAGCATATATAGCTTTTACGATGTTGAGGTAAGATCCTGATATCCCTAGTTTTTCTAGTATTTTGAACATAAAGAGATGTTGGACTTTGTCAAATGCTTTTTCTGCATCTATCGAGATGATCCTGTGGTTCTTATCTTTAAGTTTATTGATGTAGTGAATAACATTTATTGATTTCCGTATATTGAACCAGCCTTGCATCCCAGGGATGAATCCTACTTGATCATGGTGCACTATTTTTTTGATATGCTTTTGTATTCGATTCACCAGGATTTTATTGAGGATTTTTGCATCTAGGTTCATTAGAGATATTGGTCTGTAATTTTCTTTCTTTGAAGTGTCTTTGTCTGGTTTCGGGATCAGGGTGATGTTGGCCTCATAGAATGAATTTGGAAGATCTCCTTCTTTTTCCATTTCTTGAAATAACTTGAAAAGTATTGGTATTAATTCTTCTTTGAAGGTTTTGTAAAACTCCGCTGTATATCCATCCGGTCCAGGGCTTTTCTTGATTGGTAGTCTTTTGATGGCTTCTTCTATTTCCTCCTTTGTTATTGGTCTGTTTAAATTGTGTGTATATTCCTGACTCAATCTGGGCAAATCACATGACTTAAGAAATTCAGCGATATCTTCACTATCTTCTATTTTATTGGAATATAGGGTTTTAAAATAATTTCTAATTATCTTCTGTATTTCTGTAGTGTCCGTTTTGATATTGCCTTTTTCATCCCGTATGTTGGTAATTTGAGTTCTCTCTCTTCTTCTCTTCATTAGCATGGCTAAGGGTCTGTATTTGATAAAGGGGTTAAAGGCATGCAATGGAGGAAGGATAGTATCTTCAACAAATGGTGCTGGGAAAACTGGAAATCCATATGCAACAAAATGAAACTGAATCCCTTTCTCTCACCATGCACAAAAGTTAACTCAAAATGGATCAAAGAGCTTGATATCAAATCAGAGACTGTGCACCTGGTAAAAGAAAAAGTTGGCTCCGATCTACATATTGTTGGGTTGGGCTCCAAATTCCTTAATAGGACACCCATAGCACAAGAGTTAATAACTAGAATCAATAAATGGTACTTACTCAAACTAAAAAGTTTTTTTCTCAGCAAGAGAAACAATAAGAGAGGTAAATAGGGAGCCTACAACCTGGGAACAAATTTTTACTCCTCACACTTCAGATAGAGCCCTAATATCCAGAGTATACAAAGAACTCAAAAAATTAAACAATAAGAAAACAAATAACCCAATCAATAAATGGGCCAAAGACCTGAACAGACACTTCTCAGAGGAGGACATACAATCAATCAATAAGTACATGAAAAAATGCTCACCATCTCCAGCAGTCAGAGAAATGCAAATCAAAACCACTCTAAGATACCATCTCACTCCAGTAAGATTGGCAGCCATTTTGAAGTCTAACAACAACAAGTGCTGGCGAGGATGTGAGGAAAAGGGTACTCTTATACATTGCTGGTGGGACTGCAAATTGATGTGGCCAATTTGGAAAGCAGTTTAGAGATTCCTGGGAAAGCTGGGAATGGAACCAACATTTGACCCAGCTATTGCCCTTCTCGGACTATTCCCTGAAGACATTAAAAGAGAGTACTACAGGGATACTGCCACATCGATATTCATAGCAGCACAATTCACAATAGCTAGACTGTGGAACCAACCCAGATGCCCTTCAATAGATGAATGGGTAAAAAAAAAAAAAAAATGTGGCATTTATACACAATGGAGTATTACGCAGCACTAAAAAATGACAAAATCATGGAATTTGCAGAGAAATGGATGGCATTAGAGCAGATTATGCTAAGTGAAGCTAGCCAATCCCTAAAAACCAAATGCCCAATGTCTTCTTTGATATAATGAGAGCAGCTAAGAACAGAGCAGGGAGGAAGAGCAGGAGGAAAAGACAAACATTAAACAGAGACATGAGGTCAGAGGGAAAGGGAGAAAAAAGGGGAATTGCATGGAAATGGAAGGAGACCCTCATTGTTACACAAAATTACATATAAGAGGTTGTGAGGGGAATGGGGAAAAAAACAAGGAGAGAAATGAATTGTAGTAGATGGGGTAAAAAGAGAAGATGGGAGGGGAGGGGAGGGGGGATAATAGAGGATAGGAAAGGTAGCAGAATACAACAGTCACTAATATGGCATCATGTAAAAATGTGGATGTGTAACCGATGTGATTCGGCAATCTGTAATTGGGGTAAAAATGGGAGTTCATAACCCACTTGAATCTAATGTATGAAATATGATATGTCAAGAGCTTAATAATGTTTTGAACAACCAATAAAAAAAAGAAATATAAAGTCCGGGTGCGGTGGCATACGCCTGTGATCCCCATGGCTTGGGAAGTGGAGACAGAAGAATTGGGAGTCCTTAGCTATAAGCAAAGCACTAAGGAACTCAGTGAGACCCTGTCCCTCAACAACAACAACAAAAGACTGGGGATGTGGCTCAGAGGTTTAGTATCCCTGGGTTTAATTCTACTACCAACAGGTGTGTGTGTGCGGGTAGCATTCATCCATCATGCAACTTATGAAACTTATATTCCATGGTTCTCCCAAGACATTCCAGAGATGAAGAATAATACATGACAGAAGAAACTTTCTGTTCTATCACAGCACACCCAAGGTATAGGCAGAACTCAGAGCAGAAGTTTGCCTGAGAACTCAGAGGATCATGGACTCAATTCTATATTAGATCCTCTCAATGAGCAGAGATCATCAAAGCCTCTGATCAAAGGAACATTCCCCTTTAGAAACCAATGACTATATCATTGGTGACTTCTGTGGACTAAAGTCCCAAAGGCTGAACTTTCTTCTTTCTTTAAGATAACCAGGATCTTTGTATTTCCCAAGGTCTAGTGAGGAAGAGATACAGAGAGAATGACATTCAATAATTTTAGAAGCTAGATAATGTCAGAGAAGAATGGGGAAATTTGATTTTCATATAAAATAAGTGTTAAAAAATGTCAACAGTTCTTATATCCTTAGGAGTGTAGAATAAAATGTATATCCAATTAATCTAAAATGAGAATTTTTGTCATATTTATAGGACTGAGTTGTTGTAGATGCAAATGATCCAGGCAATGAGTCCAGAGCTCACTTTAAGGCACATCACTGGAATCCTGCACATGTCAATAGCTTCAGAGGTAAGAAACAGTCCTCTGGCAGTCAGCCCTCAATTTCTTTCTTCAGTGGTTCTCTGAAAGAAGCAATCCCAATTTTTAATTTAAAAAATTGATATGAAAGCATATATGATTTTCTATAATATTTGTACCTTCTTTCCTTGTATACTCATATTACAATGACCAAGATTGACCTTTTAACTACAGATTGTGAATGCAAAATTAAGACCACACTTTAGGTACATCTGAACACAGCCACGGTAAGGAAAAACAGAATATTAGCTTCTGTGAATATGATGAGATTCAATGCTTACTTTTCGGAGTAGCAATTAAAAGTTTGTGTTTATAGAGTTTAGTTTTGGAGTTTTAAGTATGGCATAGAGGTTTTTAATTTGCCCAATATTCCAATTTATCATGAATTGTACTAAACATAAATTATTCAGATATCTCAAAGTTTTGACCAAAATAATGGATATGCACAAAAAAGAGACACAGAGAGCAGGCCCAGCGGCCTGCTGAGGGGCAGAACCGCCCCCCACCCCCCGCGCCTGCCAGGTAGGCGGAACTGTGACCACTGACAGAAAAGGCCCAGTGGCCCGCGGGGGGACAGAGCTTCCAATCACTCCTGCAAGGTAGGCGGGCATGCAACCCACAGGCAGAAGAGGAGCAGCGGCCTGCTGAGAGGCAGAGCCACCCCCTCCCCCTGCACCGGCAAGGTAGACAGAACTGTGACCACCCACAGAGCAGGCCCAGCGGCCTGCTGAGGGGCAGAGCCGCCCCCCACCCCCCGCGCCTGCCAGGTAGGCGGAACTGTGACCACCGACAGAAAAGGCCCAGTGGCCCGCGGTGGGACAGAGCTTCCAATCACTCCTGCAAGGTAGGCGGGCCTGCGACCCACTGGCAGAAGAGGAGCAGCGGCCTGCTGAGAGGCAGTGTCGCCCCCTCCCCTGCACCAGCAAGGTAGATGGAACTGTGACCACCCACAGAACAGGCCCAGCGGCCTGCTGAGGGGCAGAGCCGCCCCCCACCCCCCGCGCCTGCCAGGTAGGCGGAACTGTGACCACCATCAGAACAGGCCAGTCCTGCAACCGACAGACAGAAAAGGTCCAGTGGCCTGAGGAAGGGTAGAGCCGCCCCGCCCCCCGCACCTGCAAGGTAGGCGGACCTGCGACCCACTGGCAGAACAGCCCCAGAGGCCTGCAGAGGGGCAGTGCCGCTGCCTGCGCTGCAAAGTAGGCAGAACTGTGACCACCGACAGAATAAGCCTAGCGGCCCGCAGAGGGACAGAGCCGCCGCCCGCGCCTGCAAGGTAGGCGGACATGCTACCAACCGGCAGAGTAGGCCCAGTGGCCTGCCGGCGTGGTAGGCACATTGCCCCAATTGGAGGAGGGGAAGAGCCGCCGCCCATGCCTGTGAGGGAGAATTTGCAACTATACAAGACCAATATAAATATATAGGGGGAAAATTCAATAGCACAACAGTTTCACCAAGTAGAAAGGAATGCGAACAGTATGAAGAGACAAGGAAAGAAAGGACCACAAGCAATGCAGGTCAACTCAAAGTTAGAAGAGGTAATAGCTGCAGCAGATGGAATGTCAGATAAAGAATTCAGGATATACATGCTTCAGATGATCTGGAGTCTCAAGGAAGACATCAGACAGCAAAATCAGACAACGAAATATCACTTCAGCAATGAATTACATAAACAAATCCAAGAAGCAAAAGATCAACTATACAGGGAGATAGAGGTTATAAAAAACAAACAAACAGAAATCCTAGAAATGCAGGAAGCAATAAACCAACTTAAAAACTCAATTGAGAATACTACCAGCAGAGTAGAACACTTAGAAGATAGAACATCAGACAATGAAGATAAAGTATTTCAACTTGAAAAGAACATAGACAGCTCAGCAAGAATGTTAAGACACCATGAGTAGAACATCCAAGAAATATGGGATAACATCAAGAGACCAAATTTAGGAGTCACTGGGATACAGGAAGGGACAGAGTTTCAAACCAAAGGAATGAGCAATCTATTCAATGAAATAATACGAGAAAACTTCCCAGACTTGAAGAATGAGACAGAATCCCAAATCCTAGAAGCCTACAGGACGCCGAATGTGCAAAATCATAAGAGACCCACACCTAGACACATTATAATGAAGATGCCCAACATACAGAATAAGGAGAGAATTTTAAAAGCTACAAGAGAAAGGAAGCAGATCACATTTAGGGGTAAGCCAATCAGGATAACAGCTGATCTTTCAACACAGACTCTGAAAGCTAGAAGATCCTGGAATAATATATTTCAAACACTGAAAGAAAATGGGTTGCAACCAAGAATTGTGTTTCCAGCGAAATTAAGCTTCAAGATGGAAGATGAAATTAAAACCTTCCACGATAAACAAAAGTTAAAAGAATTTGCAGCTAGAAAACCATCTCTTCAAAACATCCTTGGCAAAACATTACAGGAAGAGGAAATGGAAAATAACAATGAAAACCAACAGTGGGAGGTAGGACAGTAAAGGGGGGAAAAATAATCAAAGAGGAAAACAAACCATGTTTAGTAACATAAATAAACAAATATGGCTGGAAGAACAACCCATATCTCAATAATAACCCTAAATGTTAATGGCTTAAACTCAACAATCAAGAGACACAGGCTAGTAGAATGGATCACAAAACAAGACCCAACAATATGCTGCCTACAGGAGACGCATTTGATAGGAAAAGACATACATAGGCTGAAGGCGAAAGGTTGGGAAAAATCATATCACTCATATGGACTTCGGAAACAAGCAGGAGTGTCCATACTCATATCAAATAAAATAGATTTCAAGCCAAATTAATCAAAAGGGATAAAGAGGGACACTACATACTGCTCAAGGGAACCATACACCAACAAGACATAACAATCATAAATATATATGCCCCCAAAAATGGTGCAGCTATGTTCATCAAACAAACTCTTCTCAAGTTCAAGAGTCCAATAGACCACCATACAATAATCATGGGAGACTTCAACACACCTCTCTCGCCACTGGACAGATCTTCCAAACAAAAGTTGAACAAGGAAACTATAGAACTCAATAACACAATTAATAACCTAGACTTAATTGACATATATAGAGTATACCACCCAACATCAAGCAGTTACACTTTTTTCTCAGCAGCACATGGATCCTTCTCAAAAAGAGATCATATATTATGTCACAGGGAAACTCTTAGACAATATAAAGGAGTAGAGATAATACCATGCATCCTATCTGATCATAATGGAATGAAACTGAAAATCAACGATAAAAGAAGGAAGGAAAAAGCATACATCACTTGGAGAATGAACAATAGGTTACTGAATGATCAATGGGTTATAGAAGACATCAAGGAGGAAATTAAAAAATTCTTAGAGATTAATGAAAACACAGACACAACATATTGGAATCTATGGGATACATTGAAAGCAGTTCTAAGAGGAAAATTCATTGATTGGAGTTCATTCCTTAAAAAAAGAAAAAAAAACAACAAATAAATGATCTCATACTTCATCTTAAAATCCTAGAAAAAGAAGAGCAAAACAACAGCAAAAGAAGTAGAAGGCAAGAAATAATTAAAATCAGAGCTGAAATTAATGAAATTGAAACAAAAGAAACAATTGAAAAAATTGACAAAACTAAAAGCTGGTTCTTTGAAAAAATAAATAAAATCGACAGACCCTTAGCCATGCTAGTGAAGAGAAGAAGAGAGAGAACTCAAATTACTAGCATACGGGATGAAAAAGGCAATATCACAACAGACACTTCAGAAATACAGAAGATAATCAGAAATTATTTTGAATCCTTATACTCCAATAAAATAGAAGATAGTGAAGGCATAGATAAATTTCTTAAGTCATATGATCTGCCCAGATTGAGTCAGGAGGATATAGACAACTTAAACAGACCAATATCAATTGAGGAAATAGAAGAAACCATCAAAAGACTACCAACTAAGAAAAGCCCAGGACCAGATGGGTATACAGCAGAGTTTTACAAAACCTTTAAAGAGGAACTATTACCAATACTTTTCAAGCTATTTCAGGAAATAGAAAAAGAGGGAGAACTTCCAAATTCATTCTATGAGGCCAACATCACCCTGATTCCTAAACCAGACAAAGACACTTCAAAGAAAGAAAACTACAGACCAATATCTCTAATGAACCTAGATGCAAAAATCCTCAATAAAATTCTGGCGAATCGGATACAAAAACATATCAAAAAAATTGTGCACCATAATCAAGTAGGACTCATCCCTGGGATGCAAGGCTGGTTCAATATACGGAAATCAATAAATGTTATTGACCACATCAATAGACTTAAAAATAAGAACCATATGATCATCTCGATAGATGCGGAAAAAGCATTCGACAAAGTACAGCATCCCTTTATGTTCAAAACTCTAGAAAAACTAGGGATAACAGGAACATACTTCAATATTGTAAAAGCAATCTATGCTAAGCCTCAGGCTAGCATCTTTCTGAATGGAGAAAAATTGAAGGCATTCCCTCTAAAATCTGGAACAAGACAGGGATGCCCTCTCTCACCACTTCTGTTCAATATAGTTCTCGAAACACTGGCCACAGCAATTAGACAGATGAAAGAAATTAAAGGCATAAAAATAGGAAAAGAATAACTTAAATTATCACTATTTGCAGCTGACATGATTCTATACCTAGCAGACCTAAAAGGGTCTACAAAGAAACTATTAGAGCTAATAAATGAATTCAGCAAAGTGGCAGGATACAAAATCAACACACGTAAATCAAAGGCATTCCTGTATATCAGCGACAAATCCTCTGAAATGGAAATGAGGACAACCACTCCATTCACAATATCCTCAAAATAAAATAAAATACTTGGGAATCAACCTAACAAAAGAGGTGAAAGACTTATACAATGAAAACTACAGAACCCTAAAGAGAGAAATAGAAGAAGATCTTAGAAGATGGAAAAATATACCCTGTTCATGAATAGGCAGAACTAACATCATCAAAATGGCGATATTACCAAAAGTTCTCTATAGGTTTAATGCAATGCCAATCAAAATCCCAACGGCATTTCTTGTAGAAATAGAGAAAGCAATCATGAAATTCATATGGAAAAATAAAAGACCCAGAATAGCAAAAACAATGCTAAGCAGGAAGGTGAATCAGGCGGTATAGCGATACCAGATTTCAAACTATATTACAGAGCAATAGTAACAAAAACAGCATGGTACTGGTACCAAAACAGGCGGGTGGACCAATGGTACAGAATAGAGGACACAGAAAGCAATCCACAAAACTACAACTACCTTATATTTGATAAAGGGGCTAAAAGAATGCAATGGAGGAAGGATAGCATCTTCAACAAATGGTGCTGGGAAAACTGGAAATTCATATGCAACAAAATGAAACTGAATCCCTTTCTCTCGCCATGCACAAAAGTTAACTCAAAATGGATCAAGGAGCTTGATATCAAATCAGAGACAAGGCATCTGATACAAGAAAAAGTTGGCTACCATCTACATACTGTGGGGTCGGGCTCCAAATTCCTCAATAGGACACCCATAGCACAAGAGTTAATAACTAGAATCAACAAATGGGACTTACTCAAACTAAAAAGTTTTTTCTCAGCAAAAGAAACAATAAGAGAGGTAAATAGGGAGCCTACATCCTGGGAACAAATCTTTACTCCTCACACATCAGATAGAGCCCTAATATCCAGAGTATACAAAGAACTCAAAAAATTAGACAATAAGATAACAAATAACCCAATCAACAAATGGGCCAAGGACCTGAACAGACACTTCTCAGAGGAGGACATAAAATCAATCAATAAGTACATGAAAAAATGCTCACCATCTCTAGCAGTCAGAGAAATGCAAATCAAAACCACCCTAAGATACCATCTCACTCCAGTTAGATTGGCATCCATTATGAAGTGAAACAACAACAAGTGCTGGTGAGGATGTGGGGAAAAGGGTACACTTGTACATTGCTGGTGGGACTGCAAATTGGTGCAGCCAATTTGGAAAGCAGTATGGAGATTTCTTGGAAAGCTGGGAATGGAACCACCATTTGACCCAGCTATTCCCCTTCTCGATCTATTCCCTAAAGACCTAAAAAGAACACGCTACAGGGACACTGCTACATCGATGTTCATAGCAGCACAATTCACAATAGCAAGACTGTGGAACCAAACTAGATGCCCTTCAATAGACGAATGGATAAAAAAAAATGTGGCATTTAAACACAATGGAGTATTACTGTGCATTAAAAAATGACAAAATCATAGAATTTGCAGGGAAATGGATGGCATTAGAGCAGATTATGCTAAGTGAAGCGAGCCAATCCCTAAAAAAACAAATGCCAAATGTCTTCTTTGATATAAGGAGAGTAACTAAGAACAGAGCAGGGACAAAGGGCATGAGAAGAAGATTAACATTAAACAGGGATGAGAGGTGGGAGGGAAAGGGAGAGAGAAGGGAAATTGCATGGAAATGGAAGGAGACCCTCAGGGTTATACAGAATTACATACAAGAGGAAGTGAGGGGAAAGGGAAAAAAATACAAGGGGGAGAAATGAATTACAGTAGAGGGGGTAGAGAGAGAAGAGGGGAGGGGAGGGGAGGGGAGGGGGGATAATAGAGGATAGGAAAGGCAGCAGAATACGACAGACACTAGAATGGCAATATGTAAATCAATGGATGTGTAACTGATGTGATTCTGCAATCTGTATACGGGGTAATAATTGGAGTTCCTAACCCACTTGAATCAAAGTGTGAAATATGATATATCAAGAACTATGTAATGTTTTGAACAACCAACCATAAAAAATAAAAAAAATGTATTATTGTTAACTTATGTTAAAATTCAGTAGTTCACAACTTTTCAACAGCAGCACTAGGTACCTTAAAACTGGGATGTTCTTTTCTGAGAGGCTGTCCAATACCTTGTGACATGTTCAACAAAATAACTGGTTTCTTCTCACTAGATACAAGTGGAAACCACCAAACTATGGCAATCATAAATGTTTTCAGACTACTACAAATATACCCTGGAAAGAAATACTACTCCAATTGAAACTGCTACACAACCTATTCAGAAAAAAATAAATAAATAAATAAGGATGAGACATTTATAAAGTCTTAAAAACAGTTTAGACATGTGACCTGGTTCTTCAAATTTAGATGAACATATAAGGCAGTAACACATAAGAGAGTTAGTAGATTCTTTACAATATAAAATTATAAGTACAAGCTTTGCTTGCAAAATATAAGAATACCAGGGATAAGCATAATTATCAAAGAAAAATACTAAGCCTTATTTACCTACAACTTAGGAAAACATTTTCTAGGAAATAAAGTTTCTGATGCATAGTACATAGAATTACAGATAAGTATTTAAGAAAAGGATATTGGGGAAAGTAACAGCCTCCACATTTTGTTCTTGCATGACTTTGCAAAATGAATGTAACTAAAGATGTATTAGAAATGATGTCAGGTTGCTCTGAATTTCTACTGAAGCAGTCCTTCCTTTACTTCATAGAGGAATCTTCCCTAGCTGGGTGAGGTAAGTCACACTTGTATTCCCATCAACTCAGGAGGCTGAGATAAGGTGATACCAAGTGTAAGGCCAGCCTTACCAATTTAGGGAGAGCTTATTACAAAATACAAAATAAAAAGGACTGGGGATGTAACTCAGGAATTACCATTTGGAGTTCACTCCTCAGTAGTACATAACAGGACAAAATTTCCCTGAACTACTGAACTGATTCAGCTCTTTCTAAAAACAAAGTGGATCTTTAAAGAACAGGACTACAAAAACCATAGGAATTTCTCTTCATAATCCTTTTATAATCCCTTGCAAAATACCTCCATTCTTTTTTTTTTAACTGAAGATTATACCCAGGGCCACTTTACCACTTAGCTCCATCCCCAGACCTTCTTAGATTTTATTTTGAAGTAGGGTTTTTCTAAATTGCTGAGGCCCTCTCTACATTGCCAAGGCTGTTTCTGAAATAAGTGATGCTACTGTCTCAGTCTCAATTCAACAAGATTACATACATGTGCCACTGGGACCCACTGATTATTTTCTCATTTCTTAATAGCCTTACAGTAATGTAAATTTACTTATGAGGGCTTCCAAAATATCTTTTGAATTGGATGTTTCCCAAATTTCTTTGGAAATGGACTAGTGATGATGTGGGAAGATGAACAACATCCAAGTGGATGGGGGATAAGAGAACACCTGAGTGAACAAGTGATCTTTCTCCAAGATTGAATTGAAGGAGCTGAGAGCAGTGGCACATGCCTTTAATCCCAGTTGCAAAGACGCTGAAGCAGGAGAATTGCAAGTTCAAAGTCAGCATAAGCAACTTATGAAGATTCTGTCACACATGCACACACACACACACACACACAAAAAAAAAAAAAAAAAAGATGGGATGTTGGGAAAAGTAGCTCAGTGGTTGAGTGCCTCTGGGATTAATCTCTGGTACAAAAACAAACAAGTAAACAAAAAACAATAATAAGTGAAGGAAATAATATTGATCTCTTTTCTACATAATATTTTCCTCCAGTTCCAGTTCTCACTGAATTTTCTTCCTCCCTTTCAAAATGGTACTTCCTTGGATTTTTCGATTAAGGAAATGCTCAATTTAAACTCCCAAACTAGATCAAAGACATCCTTGCAAGTTTCTGAGATTTCAATTGAAAGACTTTGAGGCCTCAAAAACTTATATGCATAAGGTTACTGGCCTCAGACATTTTTTCCTCTTAACTTTTCAAAGGAAAAAACAGAAGAATCAAAGATGGAAAGTTAAACCTCATAAAATAATAGAAATTTGACACTAAAATATTTTCTCATATTTCTAATTGGTGTGCTATAATTGTACACAATTAAATGCTTTTTAAGTGTATATTTGGTTAAATAAAATCAATAGGTTTCCACTGATTTGAAATAGTCTTCAACAGTCCAAACGAAAATAGAGCCACTTTCATTAATGTTGCAGATCACCAAATGAAAACCAAGTTTTTGTGTTTTGTTTTGTTTTTTTACCTTTTGAGAGACTAGAATAGCCAGTTACCTATACAGTCCAGTTTGGGCCAACACAGTAAGAGAATGTTCTGAGCATTAACCTTTACAAGGAAAATAAGCTGATGTTCACTTTGTCTTATGTCCTGGTTCACTTTGTCTTATGTCCTTCCCTAGCTTCTTTTCAAACTACCCATTGTTTTGCCAGATCTGGCATAGTGTCTCTGTTTTCCTTCTTTCTTTCTTTCTTTCTTTCTTTCTTTCTTTCTTTCTTTCTTTCTTTCTTTCTTTCTTTCTTTCTCTTTCTTTCTTTCTTTCTTTCTTTCTTTCTTTCTTTCTTTCTTTCTTTCTTTCTTTCTTTCTTTCCACATCTCTACTTATAAATGAGACAAAATTCATGAGTTGCAAATAAAAGGCAATTACATTATTAATCAAATTTCTTGGGATTTTTTTCTTTCAATTAATTAAAATAAAAATCTTACTTAAATTCAAAAGTATTTATTTGAGCAATTATAAATAAAACAGAGATTACAAAACAAAAGCAGTTCTCAAATCAGACAATCCCCAGAACGAAAACAAATTCAGAGAATCCAGCCCAGGACATGATCTAAATACATTTGTAGAAAATAGAAATGAGGTATAGAGACAACTTAATTGATTAATGGGTTATAGATCCTTCTGGGAATGAACTGAAGCTCTGATACTGTGGTTAAATTCCATAATGACTTGCTCTGTTTTTTTTTTTTTTTTTTTTTTTTGTGTGTGTGTGTGTGTGTATGTGTGTGTGTGTGTGTGTGTCTGAGAATTGAATCCTTCTTCAGGCACTGGAATTACCAGTATGTGCCCTGGGCCCAGTCTTGGTCTGTTAGGCTTAATGTGTGAGCTCAGTTCAAATTGGTAGCCTCCCATGATTTTTTTTTTTTTTTACCAGACATATTTACAGATATAAGCACAAAATCAAAGAGAAATGAAGAAATTGGATCCCAATCATGCACACAACTGGTAGTTTAGCTGGAAGCCAAAATTACATTTTCTGATTTGAAAGTTGTACAGTTTTCATCATCTAATGATACCACCACATAATCCTGAATTATTGGTTGTTAGCAATAAATTAAACTGAACATAAACGAAGAGCAGTGGGCAGATTATCTTCCAAGTCCACATTATCTTCAGCCACAGTTGGAGAAATCAACTAGATACTTCTCCTAACATTGAGGGCTCAGGGCAAGCACTCTATTTATGATCTTATAATTCATTTGCTTAATTTTCCTACACACCATTTTCTTTTAGTACTGTATTTACAAACTCAACTATTTCCTGGACTCTTTTTCACAGTGTGTTCTTCATTTATAAATTTATCACCATTGTATCATTAAAGATGTTCTATTCCAATTGTAACTCACCCTTTTACAATTTCATCTGCTTTGTTTAGCTCATCACAGGCTATATCCCCCACAGCAGTTTTTATTCTTATTTCTATGAAGAATTATACTTCTTCCAAAAGAAAAAAAAATAGTAAATGAATAAACAACAAGGACAGCCTTGTATCTTTGATGTAATAGGCAAGGATTCCAGTGTTTTTGTCTTGATTTCACTTCTCTGTTGTGTATCCCAGGTGATAATTCTAATATAGATCTTCAAAATTGAAAGATAGTAAATATAACAAGCGGGGTGCATTGGTACATTTTTATGCTAATGATTTGGAAGTCTAATGCAAGAGGATCACAAAATTGAGGCCAACATCCAAAGCATAGTGAGATGCTGTCTCAAAATTAAAAAAATAAAGAATGAAAATGGCCAGGATAGGGCTCAGTGGTAGGGCGCCCTTGTGTTTAATCTTTACATACCACAAAAATGTTAAAAAATAAAAGCAATTAATATTTTCAGAAGCATCATTAGAGTAAGAAGTGTCGCGACCCCTTGCCCGCAAGGAAGACACAACACTCGGGAATCTTCTTTCAGCAGTTTATTCAGGTCCCTGATATTTCTTATTCTTTCTTCTTCTTCTCTTCTCCTTCCCGGATGCCCCTCCCAGCCTTAATAAAGCATCTCAAGCCCCAATGCAAAGCTGCCGCGTGGAGCTTTCTCACAGGGTGGTGTATAGGGTGGTGAAAAATCATGTGCCAACTCTCTCAGATAAGGAGTTGTTTGTCACATACCACAGCGGAGCCAGCGCCATCTCGTAATGGCGACCATAGTCTGCAGAAACGGCAGAAGCGGCTCACCACAGTTCCCCCTTTCTGTTTTATTAAAACAATACAGGCGAGAGTAGAGGTCCTATCCCACTGTGCAGAAGTGGCTGCATAGTATGGCTCAGTCCTAAGGAGGGCCCTTCCCCAGATCCGAGGCCATATCAGCCGACGCCTTTTTTCGTGGGGCGGGGCGTGGACGCGTCTAACCCGCATGCAATAGGACATGCTCTCCTTGAGGTCCATGTCAAGGATCACTCAAGTGCAGTGCCTTGCCTCGCATCCTGTATCGTGACGATGGTGGACGAAGGGGGATAGCTGAGGCTGAACTGTGGCTGTTTATAATGACAAACAAGTTGACAGCACCCTGAAAGAAAGGCACGGACTTTAAAGTGATAGTAAAGCACTAGTGTGGAAACCCATCTGCGTGCAATGGCAGCAAGACCGGCAGAGTGCAAGGGCTTTCCAACACTAAGAGAATAACAAGGAAAGTCATGTCGATCCCAGTGCAATGTTATAATAACTTGGGGTGCAACGAACATGACAAAGGTTTAACGTTTAAGATGCGCAAGCCAGACTTGAGGTGAGTTGCCATTTTCTAAAGCTGCAAGAGCTTGTATGATCATAGCCTTTTCTTGTGCATGGCGAGTTTTAAGGCGACAGAGAAGCCACAAACAAAGTATAACACTGAAGCAACACATTGCACCAAAAATGCCTACTCCCACCCACTCTTTGAAGAAGGAAAAAGCAGAAGATATCCAATCGGTGAATTGACCCAAAGTCACTGGTTCAACACGGGTACTATTCAAAACAGCAATCTGAGTTAGTTGAGACTGGATCATGTCTTCCGCTGCCATGGACCAATTTCCGGCCAAATATTCACCAATGATGCGGGAGGCATTCCTGGAATCATTAAATCTGACAGAGGTTATACATAAATGTGCACGTTGATCAACACAACCCAAAAGCACCAAGTCAGCCAATTCTTCTACCTGAGCTTGAAGTAAATCTATCCTTTGGTTGGCAGCTAAAATCCCTGACAAAATATGTTGATTAATTGAATTTTGGGATTCAAGTATGGTGGAAGTTTGTTGAACAACTTGATTAATGGTGGCAGCAGTTTGTACTTGACTGGCCATGGCTACTCCAGCTGTAACTGCTGCAGCAGCAGACACTGCCACAGCTGTCACTATAGCTGCCGTAATTCCAAAATCTCTGCGGACTCTAAGTAGCTCAACAATGGGGAATTTATCTGGGTTCGCAGTGACTGGGATTGGGACAAAAATTGGAATTTTCATAATCACTGCCATAGTCCAGGAGCCATTCCAACACTCAGACAAGTAGCAAGTAACATTAGAACAATTAAGCATCCCCTGTAATGAAACATTAGCCAAAAGAAACAGGAACGGAGATTGGAGACAGACTGCTGCGGAGGGTAATGTAGCATTAGATAATTGTAAATTATTTGCAAAAATTTTAAGCCTCCTACCTCGCTCCGAGTCTTGGGTAATGCCAGAAACATCAAACAGCCAACTTTGGACTCCTAATATTTCCCTGGGGAAACACAAGCGCGGACTAGACTAGCCCAATCTGAGGGAGTCATACAAAATCTAGTAAGTCCCTCCACCTGAGTGAGAGTGAAAGCGGCATCTATGCCATAAGTGCGGACGGATTCTGCCAAGGTTTTAACTATCTTAAAGTCTAAAGGCTCATGATATCTTCCCCTATTATTGTCCTGAAACACCGGGTACGCAAGTCCCATATCTGTATTAACTGTCCTCCAAACTTGCGCATGAAAAGATCTCCCGGAACCTTGGCTCCCCCCCACATATGGGGGTGGGGCAACAGGCATCATATCTTCTTCTAAATTTTCAACCTCCTCCTCCTCAGAATTCTGTTGACCAATATTAGATCCCTCCCCCTTCTTACAGTAGGCATGCGCGCCTTGTGTCTCCTTTTTCTTCTTTTTCATTTTTATCTTATGTAGTTGTTGCAACAATATATCAAGGTCCTCAGAACACTCTGAGCCGCTTGTGTCCTCAGATGTTTTGAATTCGGTCAAGTCTGGATAGAGCCTTCTCCTATTTTTATCTTCAGGCTCTTTTGCCTTCTCACTACTGTTACTTTTGATACTCTCTGCCACTTCACTATGTGATCCTTCAGATTTTTCCTCATGTAGTTGTTCAAGAACGGCCTGACCCTCACTCACAGCTTCTTGGCATTTACCATCTGTAAGGCAACTACGGACCATTTTCCAAAGGGGTATCACCCCACCCTCTAATATGCCCTGCTCAGATGCAAAGTCAAGATCTTTGCCTAATTTATCCCAACTAGGTACAGTAAGGCTGCCCGAAAATGCAAACCACGGTGCAGCGATATCTACCTTCTGTAAAAATCTCTGTAAAGTACTATGCTTCACTTCCAGTCCCTTGGAACGTAACAGGCCATCTAGGGCCAGAAGAAGCGGACTTGAAGATGCGGCACCCATGACACAATGACAAAAAAAATACAGACAGCAGAAACACACTGACACAGCGAAAGAAACACAGAAAACGAAAGCGAAAGTACACGGTGCAGCTGCAATAAAATGCAAGGCTTCCTCTTTCATTACAGAGGAACTGCCCCGCTTTAGTCGCGGGTCCCACTTACTAGGGACTAACCCCGCTTTGATCGCGGATCCCACTTACCTGGGACTAACCCCGCTTTGGTCGCGGATCCCACTTACCTGGGACTAACCGGTGCACCACCCCTGACTACTGAGAGTTCTGGTTCCCGGGTTTCGGCACCACTTGTCGCGACCCCTTGCCCGCAAGGAAGACGCAGCACTCGGGAATCTTCTTTCAGCAGTTTATTCAGGTCCCTGATATTTCTTATTCTTTCTTCTTCTTCTCTTCTCCTTCCCGGATGCCCCTCCCAGCCTTAATAAAGCATCCCAAGCCCCAATGCAAAGCTGCCACGTGGAGCTTTCTCACAGGGTGGTGTATAGGGTGGTGAAAAATCATGTGCCAACTCTCTCAGATAAGGAGTTGTTTGTCACATACCACAGCGGAGCCAGCGCCATCTCGTAATGGCGACCATAGTCTGCAGAAACGGCAGAAGCGGCTCACCACAAGAAGTTCTTGTTATAATGGCTGAAAAATATTGCCAAAAGTATATACATTTTTCTCTTGGAATACATCTTCCCTGTGTGCCTGCCTCTCCTCACCTGCTTCTTTCTTGCAGCCACCTACAAGGGGAGCAACTTCCCCCTGCTGGGCCCTTCTCCTTTGTTGTGCTGCTTCACTCTTAACTCAGAGCAATGGAGTTAGCCATCCATGGATTGAAACCTCTGAAACCAAAGTTTGAGCCTCAAATAAACTTTTCCTGTTCTAAGTAGTTCTTTTCAGGTATTTTGGTCACAGTGAGTAAAACATTTAAAAATGCAATCCCAATGACTTGGCAGACTGAGGCAGGAGGAGCACATATTAGAGACAAGCCTCAGCACCTTAGTGAGACCCTGAGCAACTTGAGAACATGTTGCCAAATAAAAAATAAAAAGGGCTGGGCATAAGGCTAAGGGGTAAGGTATCCACTTTATTTGGTACTGAGTACATTTGATTCAATTCCCAATAACAACAGATAGAGAGAAAAAAGAATGAAATAAACTCACAATTGGGTGGAATTGAATATGTTTCAAATCAAACAATTTCTTCACAAATCATTATTTTTTTACTCATGGATATGCCCACACAATAGATATAGTCTCTGTTTTTTAAACAGACAGAGATATCTCATTTGTTTAAAAATGCATATCCTTTTTCATCTATTTTAGTCTTTAAAATGTAAAAGTATTTTGTGTTTGCCACAATAAAGGGGATTTATAGCACCTTTGCCTAGTAAGTCACTTAATAATTTGTTCATTTTATTATTGATTTTCTCCATGACTTATGCCCAATTCTATGCATCTTTAGCAGTAGAGATCTCCATATTCCACTGGTACATATTTTTAACCCTGGGAAAATTTCAAAATCAATTATATGGCATAAAATAATGATTTTAAATATCAAAATCATGGACCCTCCTTAACATACAAATCTGGAAATCTATCTCTTTCTTGCCTGTCATTGATATTATCCTCTTATATTTTTCTATCCTATTATGTTCTCAGCACTTTGAAAACTTTCAAGCTAGCAAATTACGTACCTACATTTTTCTTTCATTCTAATGTGAAAAGAGGAATATTAAAAACTGTGTATATCTGGGACATAAAAATCAATGTTAAGATGAAGGCAGGCATTTTCAAAAATACATACTCTATATGAAAAATATAAACTACCTTTAAGTTGCTCTTTGTGCATACAAATGAAATGCAGTAATGAAGTTCCTGTCAAAGGTAAGAATACATGAGTATGAACATGAATTTACAAAACTGCATAAATTCCATCTCATTAACAGGGTAAGCTGCAAGCTCATTGACTGAGAATAAAAAAGTTAGGCTGGGCTTGCTGGTAGCCCTTGACATTGTAGATTAGCCTATGGTAGAAAGGAGTGAAGTAAATGCAAACAAGAATACTAAAGTAGTGAATCATTTATATTTATAATATTTTAAACCAATATTTATTTTCAAAACTGTTTGGTAATAAGATAAGCACTATTTGTATTATATTCTCTGAGGTTTGCCATTGGAATGAACATTAATCAATCACTTAAGCCAATTCAACTGAGAGGGAAAACACAGATCCCAATGCTAAAGCTCATTTGGAGACCATCACCTTATTTCAACTCTCTTCAATTCCTTCTGGCTCAGCTTCTTCTCCATAACTATTGCAGTATAGGTAGTTTTCTGTGTTTTTTTTTTCTTTTGTACTGGGTATTGAACATACAGCACTTAACCATTGAGGTACACCCCAAATCCCTTATTTACTTTTGAGACAAGGTCTTAATTGTTTAGGACTTCACTAAATTGATAAAGCTGGTCTTTAGCTACCAATCCTACTGCCTCAGCCTCTCCTGTTGCTGGGTTTCCAGGTAATTTCCACCAATCTCAGCAGTATGAGTGTTTTTGTATTGAAATCATACAGGTATATTTTTATGTAAATCATATATTAAATGTTCAATAAATATGTATCTCCATAAGTCTTTTCTTTTTTTAATTGGCTTTAAAAAATAAATGGCAGTGGAATGCATTACAATTCTTATTACACATATAGAGCACAATTTTTCATATCTCTATTTGTATATAAAGTATGTTGACATCCAATTTGTGTCTTCATACATGTAATTTGGATGATGATGTGCAACACATTCCACCATAATTGCTAATCCCCTGCCCCCTTCCTTTCCCTCCCACCCTCTGCCCTATCTCAAGTTTGTCTATTCATCCCATGCTCCCGATATCTACCTCACTATGAGTCAGTCACCTTATATCAGAGAAAACATTCAGCATTTTTTCGGGGGGAGGATTGGCTAACTTCACTTAGCATTATCTTCTCCAATGCCATCTATTTACCTCCAAATGCCATGATTTTATTCTCTTTTATTGCTGAGTAAAATTCCATTGTGTATATATGCCACCTTTTATTTATCCATTCATCCACTGAAGGGCATCCAGGTTGGCTCCACAGTTAATCTATGGTGAACTATGCTGCTATAAACATTGATGTGGCTGTGTCCCTGTAGTATGCTGATCTTAAGTCCTTTGGGTATAGACTGAAGAGAGGGATATCTGGGTCAAATGGTGGTTCCATTGCCAGATTTCCAAGGAATCTGCTTTCTATATTGGCTGCACCAATTTGCAGTCCCACCAGCAATGTATAAGTGTACATTTTCACCCACATTCTTACCAACACTTATTGTTGTTTGTCTTCATTTAGCTGCCATTCTGACTGAAGTGAAATGATATATTACAGTGGTTTTGGTTTGCATTTCTCTAATTGCTAGAGATGAACATTTTTTCATATATTTGTTGAATGATTGTATAGCCTCTTCTGAGAAGTGTCTATTCAGGTCCTTGGCCCATTTATTGATTGGTTTATTTTTTTGTTTTGTTTTGTTTTGGTGCTTAGTTTTTTGAGTTCTTTACATACCCTAGAGATTAGTGCTCTATCTGATGTGTGAGGGGTAAAACTTTGTTCCCAGGATGTAGGTTCTCTGTTCACTTCACAGATTGTTTCCTTTGCTTAGAAGAAACTTTTTAGTTTATTCCATCCATTTATTGATTCTTGGTTTTAATTCTTGCACTATAGGAGTCTTATTAAGGAAGTTGGGGGCCTAATCCCACATGATGAACATTAGGGCCTATATTTTCTTCTATTAGATGCAGATTCTCTGATTTAATTCTGAAGTCCTTGATACACTTTGAGTTGAGGTTTGTGCATGGTGAGTGGTGAGAGATAGAGGTTTCATTTCATTTTATTGCATGTGGATTTCCTGTTTTCCCAGCACCATTTGTCAAAGAGGCTATCTTTTCTCCAGTGAATGTTTTTTGGAGACTTTGCCTAATATAAGATAATTATAATTTTGTGGGATAATCTCTGTGTCCTCTATTCTGGACCATTCGTCTATCAGTCTGTTTTGGTGCCAATGCCATGCTGTTTTTGTTACTATTGCTCTGTATTGTAGTTTCAGGTCTGGTGTAGTGATGCTATCTGCTTCACTCTTCCTGTTAATAATTGCTTTAGCTACTCTGGGTCTCTTATTTATTCCAGATAAATTTCATGACTGGCTTTTCAGTTTCTATGAGGAATGCCATTGGGATTTTGATAGGAATTGCATTAAATCTGTATAAATCTTTTGGTAATATGGTCATTTTTATAATATTAATTCTGCCTATCCAAGAGCAAGGTATATCTTTCCATCTTCTAAGATCTTCTTTCATTTCTTTCTTTAGGTTTCTGTAGTGTTCATTGTATAGATCTTTTATCACTTTTTTTTAAGTTGATTCCCAAGTATCTTTTTTTTTTTTTTTGAGGTTATTGTAAATGGGGTAGTTTTTTTTTTTTTTTTTTTTTTTCACTTCCTTCTCAGAGGATTTGTGAATGATATACAGAAATGCCATTGATTTATGGGTGTTGCTTTTATATCCTGCTACTGTGCTGAATTCATTTACTAGTTCTAGAAGTTTTCTGGTGGAGCTTTTTTGGGTCTTCTAGGTATAGAATCATATCATCAGCAAATAGTGCTAATTTAAGTGCTTCTTTTCATATACATATCCCTTAAATTTATTTTGTCTGTCGAATTGCTCTGGCCAGTGTTTCAAAATCTATGTTGAACAGAAGTTGTGAAAGAGGGCATCTCTGTCTTGTTTCAGTTTTTAGAGGGAATGCCTTTAATTTTTCTCCTTTTTTAGAATGATGTTTCCCTGAGGCTTAGCATAGATAACCTTTACAATGTGGAGATATGTTCCTGTTATCCCTTGTTTTTCTAGAGTTTTGATCATGTAAACGTGCTGTAATTTTTTAAATGTTTTTTCTGCATTTATTGAGATGATCATATGATTCTTATCTTTGAGTCTATTGTTGTGATGAATTACATTTATTGATTTTCGTATGTTGAACTAACCTTGCATACCGGGATAAATCCAACTTGATCATGATGCATGATCTTTTAGATATGTTTTTTATTCAATTTGTCAGAATTATTTTGAGAATTTTTGTACCTATATTCATTAGAGATATTAGTCTGAAGTTTTCTTTCTTTATTGTGTCTTTGCTTGGTTTTGGAATCAGGGTGATATTGGCCTCATAGAATGACTTTGGAAGTACTGCCTCTTTTTTCTCCAATGAATGTTTTTGGAGCCTTTGCCTAGTATAAGATAATTGTAATTTTGTGGGTTAATCTCTGTGTCCTTCATTCTGGACCATTGGTCTATCAGTCTGTTTTGATGCCAAAATTGAAGAGTATTAGTACTAGTTCTTCTTTAAAGGTCTTGTAAAACTCAGCTGTGTATCCATCTGGTCCTGGGCTTTTGGATTCTGATGACATCTTCTATTTCATCACTTGATATTGGTCTGTTTAAATTGTGTATATCTTCCTGGTTCAATCTGGGCAAGTCATATAACTTAAGACATTCATCAATGCCTTCAATGTCTTCTATTTTATTGGGGTATAAGTTTTCAAAATAATTTTGAATTATCCTCTGTATTTCTGTATTGTCTGTTGAGATATTACCTTTTTCATCACATATGCTTGTAATTTTTTCTCTCTCTCTCCTTCTCTTTGTTAGCATAGCTAAGGGTCTCTCAATTTTATTTATTTTTTCAAAGAACCACCTTTTTGTTTTGTCATTTTTTTCAATTTCTTTGTTGTTGTTTCCATTTCATCTCTAATATTTAATTATTTCTTGATTTTGCTGTTGAATTGTTCTTCTTCTTCTAGGATTTTGAGATGTAAAGTGAGGTCATTTATTTTTCTTCTTTTAAGGAATAAACTCCATGCAATGTACTTTCCTCTTAGAACTGCTTTCATAGTGACCCAAATATCTTTGATATGTTGTTTCTATGTTCTCATTTACCTCTAAGAATTTTTTAAACTTCTCTTTGATGTCTTCTGCAACCCATTGTTCATTCAGTATCATATTGTTTAGTCTTCAGGTTTTGAAATATTTTTTTTTTTAATTTTTCATTGATTTCCAGTTTCATTCACTTATGTTCTGATAAAATACATGGTGGTATCTCTACTTTTTTTTTTTTTTTACTTGCTAAGTGTTGCTTTCATCAAACAGATTCTTCTTAGTTGTAGATTGACTTAAGTGAAAATAATTGTCTCACAGAGAAAATTTGCCAACACAAGACATAAAAACAATAATCAATGAGGAAAAAGTAAATTGGTGACTTTTTTTCTTAAAGATAGTATTTCACAGGAGTTGGATGATATAAGCTGTGCCTATAGTTTCAGCTACTTGGACGCCTGAATAAGGTGGTTGGTTTGAGTCCAGGTGTTCAAAGCAACATAGGAAGATACTGTCTCAAAAAATATAATCTAAAACTAGGCATGATGGTAGATGCCTATAATGCCAGCAACTTGGAAGGGTATGGCAGTAGAAGTTTAGGCTATGAACTACATAGTGAAACAAATTCTCAAAAAATAGAAAAGACTGCATATGTGACTCAGAAGTATAGCACCCCAGGTTTAATTCCCAGTCCCTCTCCCCTCACAAAAATAATATATTTACCAAACATGTATCAAAGATCATATATATATATATATATATATATATATATATATATATATGATGCTATGATGGTTAATCTGAATTGTCAATTTGGATTAAAGGATTCCTAAGACTAAGAAACTTCTGGGTGTGTCAATGAGAGTGTTTCTAGCAATGATTGGCATATAGGACAGCAAACTGAGGAGATTTACCCTAAGAGTGGGCAGTATAGGCTGAGGGCCTGGATGGAACAAAATTTGGAAGTACAAGTGTGATAGTAAAAACAAATGTGACTCCATTTTATTTTGTGACTCCATTCTGTAAACAACCATGCCAAGTAGAAGGGTCATGACAGGGGCAAGATGTTCTTTCCTTTTTCTACAGAAACTTTAAGAACACAAAACAACCTAATGGGGCATAGTTTCTATAACTATGGTAACAGGGCTCTGTTTCTGTACCTGGGGTGATTGGGTTAACTGTGATTGGTTAGGCTTCCTGCCACTTGACTGCACTCTCCCGCTTCTGTAACCTGGCTCTCTTGCATTGGCTAGACCCATGAACATCCCTTTTGCAGTTTTCAGGTTATAAGAAGCACCCTTGCAATTCTTTGGGCTGATCAGGGGGACAGCTTTATGTTCTGGTCAGTCACCCCCAGTGTGCTTCAATAAAGGCTTGATTCAATTATACATCAGTGGTCTGGAAGTCAGTTTATTAAACCCCCAGGGATGAAGCTTTAACTATAACACAAGGAGGCAGCAGTACCCTCTAGTTTGATTCTCTTTTAGGGATTCTGGATTGCTGCTGCAAACTCTTGAGGACATTAGACTCCAGCTCCTTTACTCTTTCACAGTGGACTCTAACAATGACTATCAGTTTGTTTTCAGGCCTTTGGTCCTAATGGGGCTATATCAAAGATCTCTGTTATTCTGAGGCTCCAACATGTTAGACTGTAAGGAAAATAAAAGGAGACAGAAGCAAAGTGCAGAGGCAAAAGCAGAAAACTGCTCACCTGAGCTGCTAGCTTTATACATAGATTACTTTAGGTCATTAGCATCATTAGTAATAATGTTCTTTGTATTACTAGGCAAGTTACAGACCTAACAACATTATACAGCTTATTCCTCAGTTACATACTAAGTTGCAATGTGCAATGTTAGGAGGTTTGTGTAGCTCTCAAAAAAGTACATTGTATAAAGTTACTGTTATGTGCACAAATTTAAGCTCAGTGAAACATTATTTTTGTCCAACAAGAAAGTTACTTTATTCTCAGGAACTGTGTGCCTGAGATCAAGGTTGAGGCTGATAAGACTCTAACACAGAGCCTCCTCATGAAAGACATTTCTATGGCTACTAGGAATTTTGTGTCTTTTCACAGAAGTTTTCCCAGCAGCCAGGCATTGCATATGCATTAGTTATGTTACTAATTCCTAGGAGAAACTGCAGGCCATTCTAAGAGTGGGAAACAGAGTGACTGTTACCCTCTGGGAGTTTGCTAACCAGAGGAATGCTTCCCTGTGTATTTCCATGGTGAGAATCTCTACATTAGACTGAGAATCTAGTGGTGCCTTCAGCTCTCCAGCCTGCAGACAGCCATTGTGAGAATATACAGCTTCGATTTCTGTAAGGCAATCTAACAAAACCCCTTTTTATAATCATATATATCCTGTTGGTTCTGTTCCTCTAGAGAGCCTAATGCTACAAAGGCATTAGGCTGCCAAGGAGGCCCTATTTCTTCCTCAGATTATCAGAGTGCTAGATGAGGGAAATACCTCATTTAAGGGACCTCAAATATTCATATTTGCCAAACTTCCTGCCAAAAGCAGAAATCAAGAAGATACGAACTCTCAGACCCTGGGTTGGGCAGCAATACTTTCCCTCTGAAAGATACAGTGTGGTCACAGTGATTTCTGACACCTAGGATAAAGCAGTTACATAGGTCTACCTCAGGCAATAATTTTAAGACAGCTCTTCCTAGGCAGCCTAATGCCTTTGTAGCTCAGGATCTCAGGGCACTGACTTCTCCTAAACATTTTTCTTTATAGCCCACTATTCTTGTATCAGAAATCAAAACTCATGCTTCCATAACAATAGGGTATTTTTTGAAGTCTTTTTTGTTGTTGTTTTTACATCCTAAAATTATAATTAGTAACTACTGGAAAAAAATAATCTTCGATACTAATCTGTGTACAAGGTAGGTTCTAGGAAAGCAAGATTGCATCTGACTAATACAGATGCATTATATTTGATCAACAAACAAACTCAACCTGCAATAAAAGTTAATTTTTGAAAGATAATATCACAAAACAGAATATATTATATATGTAGTATATAATATATATAATATTATATATTATGTATATATTATATATATTCAGTCAAATATGAAAATGTACTCAACTTTATGAGTCATAAGATTAATGCAAATTCAAACCATATATTAAACTGCTAGGCCTTAACAAGAATAAGCAAAATTTAAAAATAAATATGGACTGACAAAAAAAGTAGAATAAATGAAGTTTACTCAAAGCTGGAGAAAGTATTATAAAAAAAAATGGCACACTTACATAAAGCATTTCCTAGGGCCTAGGTATTCCAGTAGAAATAAGAAAATTCTTGCTAAATTGCCCAGATGGCCCCAAATTTGTGATTCTCCTTCCAGAGACTCCTAAATAGCTAGGATTGTAGGAGTACACCACCATGCTGGCTAAGAAAATGAAATTTTATAGAATGTTTTGTAAATAGATCAGATTATACTTATACTTATTTTTCTGTTTAATTTCAAAATGACAAATTTTAAAATTTAAGCAAGTGATATAAACTTTTAAAAGTATAAACTCATGGGGATGAAACACAAAGATTAAAGTGTGTTCCAAAGGTTCATGCTGTTAGCTACATGTGACAGGTTTAATAATATCCAACCTGGTTGCCTATGTAGAAGGTGTGGGTCTTCAGTTTGTAGCCTGAAGCTCCCGCAAGCAGTAAGACTCCATCCCCAAAAGAGATAGAAGAAGTAGCTCAGAGGTTAGGTATACAGACCACCAGAGAATCGAGTCTGCTATTTGGCATTTTTTGCCCATTTCTACCCCAAAAAATCTCCAACAGAAAATGGTGAATGTTTCGCTGGTTCGCTGGTGAAACTCAAGCCCACAGCTTACATTTTAGTGGCATTAACACTGTCTCAGCCCACCCCACCCCCACTTTTTTAGATAGTCTTGCTCAGTTTCCCAGTCTGTCCTTAAATTTCTTATCCTTCCAAGTAGCCTCAGCTTTCTGACTAGCTGGGATCATTGACATAAACCCTATGTACAGCAGCTGTCTCAAAATTATTGCCTGAGCTAGACCTTATGTAACTGCTTTATCCTAGGTGTCAGAAATCACTGTGGCCACATTGCATCTGTCAGAGGGAAAGTATTGCTGCCTCACCCAGGGTCTGAGAGGTTTTATCTTCTTGACTTCTGCTTTTGGGAAGAAGTTTAGCAAATGTGAACATTTGAGGTCCCTGGAAATGAGGTGCTTCCCTCATTTAGCACTCTTATAATCTGAGGAAGAAATAGGGCCTCCTTGGCAACCTAGTGCCTTTGTAGCTCAGGAAATCTCAGGGCAGTGACTTCTCCTAAACATTTTCCTTTATAGCCCAGGATTCTATTACTGGAACCCAAAACTCATGCTTCCATACCATACCATTTAATATAGTACTTTTTGAAGTCTTGGTTTTACATCCTAAAATCATAATTAGTGACTACTGGACAAAATCATCTTTGATACTAATCTGTGTAAAAGGGAGGTTCTAGGAAAGTCTACCAAAGCTAGAAAGAGCCAATAGAGGCTTCCAGGTGACAAATTTTCTCTGCCACACAGGATGGGGTATGGAGGATGTGGCTATCTTTGCTCTGCAGTTCATGCTGTGAATGTGGCATTACTTAAGAAGCAGCTCCAAGGAAGGGCCCTGGGTCTCCTTTAGGAAAGCATGAGATTGAGGTGAAAAAAAAAAAAAAAACAAAAAACTATTTTCTTTCTTTTTTTTCTTTTTGTAAGAGAAATTTAACTCAGGGAGATTTTACCACTGAACTACATTCTCAGCCCTTTTTAATATTGTACTTAGAGATAGAGTCTTGCTGATTTGCTTAGGGCCTCACTACATTGCTGAGGCTGGGTTTGGACTTGTGATACTCTTGCTTTAGCCTCCAGAACTGGGATTACAGGCGTGGGCCACTTCAGCTGGTGAGGAAAACAAGATTTCTAAACTAAATCCTTTTCCACATGGGAGAATAAAAATAAAGACAACATCAGAAAAAGAAATGTATATAAATGTTCAAAAACATTTACTAAAAAATCACATATGATGACACCCTCTTCCTGTTTTTAAAGGTAAAAAATGAAAGAACACAACTGAAAATCTTTAGATATAATCTGAATTTGGGGATTTTTTTTTAAGTTAGTAAATGTTGGTGAGACTCTAGATGTTTGTTTATGAAGATTAGAGAAGGGATTACATCAATATTTTCTACCTGAATACTAATTATGCACTCACCCAAACCACTCAAACTAATCTAATCACCCATGATAATCCAATTACTACACTAACACTGATAGGAAGCATCCTGAAAAGCAATCAAGGAAGAAGTGGGTGTGGTCTTCAGGGACTCAATAAAAGTGCACTCCAGGAGCAGCCTGGTATGCAGTCAAAGAGATGTAGGGGGAAGGCGTGGATCCTGCCACCACCAAGCACAGGGACTGCTGCCTATTGCTGTCTCCCAACTCCAGGTTTCCTGCTCGCCTCTGGCCTCCTGCCTAGGCTCTTGTGCACCTGCCTACCTGGGACACAGCTTCAGGTCTGAAGTCATAGCCAGAGCCTGAGCCTGCGTCATGCCAATGGAAAGGAAGGAGTTAGATGGGAAGGAACAGGACACTATGAACGAAGAAGGTGACTTCTCTGTTCGCTCCAGGAAGAGGAAGGCAAATGTGGACATTTCTCTGCAGGATCCAGATGAAGGAATTGCCAAAATTGACAAGACTGTGATAGACCAGTGTGGCAGTCAGCCTTGGGACAATAATACATGGGCAAATCCCTGCTCCTTGATCCCCACACATGACAAAGATGCGCTGGTATACACAAATTCTACATTTGAGCCTCAGAGATCCACACCATCCAGAGCCTCACCGCTTCCTATACTGAACTGGGAAAACAGAGAGGAAGTTTGGAAAATAATGCTAAACAAAGAAAAGATGTACTTAAGGGATAAGCACTTTTTGCAGCGACAAAAGCCTCTTCTGCAGCCTAAAATGAGAGCAATTCTTCTGGATTGGTTAATGGAGGTGTGTGAAGCCTATAAACTTCACAGGGAGACATTTTACTTGGCACAAGATTTCTTTGATCGGTATATGGCAACACAAGAAAATATTGTAAAAACACTTTTACAGCTTATTGGGATTTCATCTTTATTTATTGCTGCCAAACTTGAGGAAATCTATCCTCCAAAGTTGCACCAATTTGCTTATATTACAGATGGTGCTTGTTCAGGAGATGAAATTCTCACTATGGAATTAGTGATAATGAAGGCCCTTAAGTGGCATTTAAGTCCCCTGGCTATTGTGTCCTGGCTGAATGTATACATACAGGTTGCGCATCTAAATAACATATATGAAGTGCTACTGCCGCAATATCCCCAGCAAAACTTTTTACAGATTGTAGAGCTTTTAGATCTCTGTGTCCTTGATGTTGGGTGCTTAGAATTTCCCTACGGTGTACTTGCTGCTTCTGCCTTGTATCATTTCTCTGCATCTGAATTGATGCAAAAGGTTTCAGGGTACCAATGGTTTGATATAGAGAAGTGTGTCAAGTGGATGGTTCCATTTGCCATGATTATAAGAGAGACAGGATGTTCCAAACTAAAGCACTTCAGGGGGGTTCCTGCAGAAGATGCCCATAACATACAGACTCACATCAACAGCTTGGATTTGCTGGACAAAGCTGAAGCAAAGAAAGCCATGTTGTCTGAACAAAACAGGATTTCTCCTCCCCCCTCGGGGGTCCTCACCCTACCACAGAATAGTAAGAAGCAGAGCAGTGAGCAGGAAAAAATGTGACCACACTAGCATTCTCCACCAAAGATAGTTGTGAGGAAGTGCCTGCTCATAGTTCTCTCCTGTCTACTGCAGTGGAGGCGTGTACTAGCTTTTACAGATATATAAGTGATGAGTATCTCACTTCTCCAACAGAAGTATTTCTGTGGATGGCATTGGACAGGGAGAAGTGTTTTTTATTGGATACTTAGATTTTTATAAATAAGTGGGTCAAGTATACCAGCCACCTCCATAACACCAATGAGTGCTCCAGATGCTGCTAAGAAGGGTGATACTTGACTTGATTGACTATTCACACAAATAACAAAGGCTTGAAGTTGAGGAGTGCCCTGTTGCTGTTGGTCTCCCCTTGGATGCTCTGGGTTGCCTCATGTTTGGTGGAACAGGTGGTTGTGAGCAAGCATTGTGATGCACAGCCTCAACAAGCAGGGCCTACCCTTTACACACTATCAGTTGACAGTGTACCCATGCCTCTTATGAACTCTTGTTTTGTAAGTGCTGCTATGTCTATCTGTTTTTAATAAAGATAATACTGTCTTTGAGACAAAAAAAAAAAAGTGCACTCCAGGAGAAAAGCTCATTCTTCTCCAGAACAGAGTTTGAAACTCACCTGGCTGAAAGACATCAGAATCAACCACCTCCATACCTTGAGCACCTAATCGTGAAGCTTAATTCATATTTTCTCTTCTGTAGCAAGAACTGGTAAAACCATAGAGTCATTCTTAAATAGGTAAGCATACAATTGACACACAAGATCTAGCTACTTTCTCAAATGAAATCGAATGTGATTTCGTATTTTCACGTTTTTTAATTTTTGTATTCTTTCTTTTTTCTATCTATCTATCTATTTATTTATTTATGTATTTATGTATGTACATATTTATTTATTTGTTTGTTTGTTTATTTATTTATTTTTGTACTGGGGACTGAATTCAGAGGCACTGGACCACTGAGCCACATCCCCATTTCTATTTTGCACAGGGTCTCACTGAGTTGCTAAGAGTCTTGCTTTCGCTGAGGCTGGTGATGAACTTGCAGTGCTCCTGCCTCAGGTGTGTGCTACCATGCCCAGTGCTTCTACATACTTATAAGCACTCTGAAATACATTCCCAAATAATGTGTAATTTTGTGCTTGTATATCCAAAAATATTTTTAGAAATATTTCATTCCTTCCATTCTTAGAAATTCAACTAGAGTAGAAAAGAGAACCCAGATTTTTAGCTAAATAAAAATTGTAAAGGCTTCTTTGTTTGCTGGAGCAGATTAAAATAATCACATATTTTCACAGTGTGAAGGGGTGCTTGGTAACAGTTCAGCCTTGTATAGAGAGCTATTTACTTAAAAATTTGATTTATTTGAGTTCTTTCTTTATTCATTTTTCTGTTTTGTCATATACAAAAGCAAATTTATTATTCCTAGACAGAAATGTGTTACTCAGTGAGAATATGGGTAAAAGTTTGTTCAGGTCTTTATCTCTTCAAGGGTAGATGAATAATAAATCCTCATGGTCTTCTTCCCTCAGAATAATAGACTCAGAAATTCCACAAATCTTCAGAAGGAACTCACCTGCTCTTTCTGCCTTAACTACCTTAGTCACCATAGGCTGTGGGTACAGCTTTTGTTGGCCCTATTTCTGCATTCCCTGGGACAAGGCCAAACTCTTGCCTGTTGCCCTGTGTGTAGGGAGCCATCACAGCAGGGAGATGTCAAAAACAATATTCTTCAGAAGAATCTGACAGCCATCGCCAGAAAGGCCCATCTCAGGAAATTCCTGAGCTCTGAGAAAAATATATGTGTGACCCACCAGGAGACAAAGAAGATCTTCTGTGAAGAGGACAAGCACCTGCTCTGTTTGTTCTGCTCCAACATTCAGGAGCACAGGGCTCACAAACACCCTTCAGTAGAAGGAGCTGCTGAGGAATACCAGGTAAGTGATACCCCTGAGAGCACTGTGAATGCTGAGCAGTGGAGCTAAGAGATTACAAAAGAGCTGAGGATCTCGATGATGATAATTGCTCTATTCTTTTCTGCATGCTAGGTAATTTTCTAAGTATCAACAAAGAAGCTAAGAATCAAAGGTGTAAGTTATAAATAAAATATGCAAGCATGCCTGCCTTCCTGGAGCTTGATTCCACAGGGCTAGTGATAAAGTAGTTGGTCACTTTTAGTTTTATTTTCACAGTTAAGGCATTAGAAACTGCTCATTTTGAAAAAAGTTACTGGCTACCAAAATGACAAATGCAATATGTTTCTATACAGAATGGATGTTTACTAACACTAGAAAATAAATAAGATAAAATGCTTTGGAATTATCAGGGTAGAGCATCAGGAAATCAAAATTATTTTTTTTAATATTTATTTATTTTTTTAGTTCTCGGTGGACACAACATCTTTGTTTGTATGTGGTGCTGAGGATCGAACCCGGGCCGCACGCATGACAGGCGAGCGCGCTACCGCTTGAGCCACATCCCCAGCCCAGGAAAACAAAATTCTGATGCCAATTGCCACACTATCTAAAAACTATTCTTCTTTATCACTATCTGTAGGCAAATGGCTACATTATACACTTTTGCAGTTTGAAATCTCCTAAAATTCACAATCATTAATGGTAAAAAGGAAGCATTATGATTTTTTTCTTCTCACTAAAGTACTTATATCTTACTTATTTTTTATTCTATCATTGTGAGATTAAAACCAAATGTGCTTTCTTCTCTATTGTTTGAGTTTATATTTCTTTTACAGGAGAAGCTCCTAAAGCAAATACAATCATTAAGGGAAAAGATCCAAGTAAATCAGAGGAATATAAATGAAGACAACAAAATAATCAGTGCATGGATTGTAAGTATAAGTCTATTTCCTTGAGACTCAGCTTGAAACAGACATACTAGAAATCCATCCATTATTCACTATAGCATCATGGTGTAAGGATACTAGGCACATCAATTCTGGTAGCTTCTAGTCCTAAAAGTAAAATTCAACTTTGTTGATCAAATAAATGATCAGACAGTGTCACAGGGAGGTTTGAGATTAAAATTAATTTACTAACCAGAGATCAGAATATTACATATAGTAATTTATTTTAAAGCTATAAATTCTAATGGCTTGCATATAGACATTGAGATTTGGAGGATAAATTGTCAATCAAAACCTTTTCTTCAGATATTTCAGGCATTCATGAAGCAGATAAAAGTGGTTGGAGGGAAGGATGTGTTTTGTTCCTTGCCATTGTTATAAAGAGTAGAGAAAGAAAGAGGATAAAAGAGGAGTGAATTTCTAATTTCTGAAATGTGGGTGCATGTAAACATGGTGCATGTAACATATTGATAAAAAGACAATGGACAAAGAGAGAGGTTTAGGTGGCAGAGGATAAAATCATGTTAGAAATGTGATCTAGATAATCTATCCCTACAGTACTACATGTATCTCAGGAAGAGATGATCAAGGCTGAGTACAGGAAACTACATCCAGTTCTTCATGAGAAAGAAAAATGACATCTAGACATTCTTAGAAAAAAAAAATAATAATTTTAGAGGAACTCAAAAAAAGTAAAGCCAAAATGGTTCAAAAGAAGAAAGACCTAAGAGAAATATATGAGGAGCTGGTGAAAATGTCCACAAACCATATGTGGATCTGCTCCAGGTAAGAACTGAGCTGTGCATAAAAGTATTTTATATGATTTGAGGTTATTAACTCTGACCATATTATCTGGTAGTTTTTATATTTCTTGCATCAATGATGGGGTTCTTTCCTCTTTGGATATAGTCTAGTTAAAGTTTACCTTCTATCCTGACTATAAATAAGCAAGATTTATGAAACTTTGTAAGTAAGGTCTCCTAGGAATTTTTTTTTAATTTTCCTATTGTATCTCGCTTCTCTAAGAACCAGAAGATAACCATTTTTTACATGAACATTCCATTTTTTGCCTCCCATTTGACAATATACCGACATATTGGAAAAGCTTATGTTTCCTTTCATCTTTTTAAAAGTTATGGGATTGAAATGCCCTCACTGGGGACAATACACACTGTGTACTACCAATGTCCTTCATTCTCATACTTTTTAGACCCTCTGAATTCTAATTTAATCACAAATTTGGAATCTTTAAATATGCTTTACTGGTACTGTCCTGAGAGATGAAAATGAATTCATAGGAAGTGTTGATGTGATGATATTTGATACTACATGATCTTTCCAAACACAAAATACTGTCCAATTTCTTAAGAAATCTAAGCCTTTTTTTCTTTTCTTTGCAGGACTTGAGAGATCTATTGACAAGTAAATTTTGACTTTAGTGTAAACTGGGACACCATTGAGAGCTATGAAAGTGTTTAAGTTGTTTCTAAAAAAGTGAAGGCATAGTTTATGTAGAGAGTAATCAACTGTGTGTTCATGTGTTTGTTTGAATATGATTTTCTGTTCCCCTTTATGAGAAGTCAGACTCTATTTCCCCTGTTGGTTGAGGAATATGTCATAGTGGGCTGTATGCTGACGTTCATAAACACAACCATATATGATTTGACAATGTAAATCAGAAACATTGAGGTGCATGGGATCCTTTTCCTAGTTAGGAAATGAGAGAGATGGGAACCTCTGAGAAATGGGTTTTTAACTAGCAGATTAAGTAAGAAAGATTCCTAGAAACAGCCCCTTCTCATGTTCACAGAGGTACACTCAAGAGAAAAGGGTTTCAAGAAACATTTTCAGTGGAATGTTTTTTTTAGTTCCTTAAAAACTGTGATGACATCTTTGTCACCAGAAGATTCCTGTCCTCTTCCTACTGCAGGAGTGAATCAGTGCAGCTGCACATGCCTCAGCGGAAAAAGCCAGCACTTCCTGCCTAGACCATCACTGGACTGATAGACAGTCTCAAGTGTTTCCAAGGTGAGTGTCAGCCCAGTGATGGGAGCATAGTGTAATGACTTTCAGTAATGATTTTCTTTGGGAAAACTTTCCATTTATTAACCTTTAATATACCCAATGGGAATATCCTGCCAATTGGTATTTATAATTATATTTAGTAATCTGATCACCATGATTAAATAAGGAAAAAAGAAGTGATCACTGGTCTAATGATAAATGTGATTTGGGCTATACATACAAAACCATTTCAATCAGTAAGACAATTATAAGTTAGTTCAGGATGTTCCCATTTTAAATTATGTGCACTGAGTGATGGAGGTTATTTAAACATTACTCTTATTTTTTTCTAATATTTTTTTTTTTTTTTTTTTTTTTTTTTTTAGTTTTCGGCAGACACAACATCTTTGTTTGTATGTGGTGCTGAGGATCGAACCCGGGCCGCACTCATGCCAGGCAAGCGCGCTACTGCTTGAGCCACATCCCCAGTCCCTAAACAACATTACTCTTAAATGTCTTAGAAATTGAATGTGTGGTACACATTTTATTAAATGTAATATATATTAAATGCATTAAATTTAATACACTAGCATGTATGTTTGTTCATACAAACATAAAATAACTGAATGCACAGAGCAATATTACACAACCATCAAAAAGAAAACAATTTGGTGTATGATGAAGCAGTTTTTAGATTTCCATGGTAGACCTAAATAGGAATCATAGCAAGGAATTATTGCTTTGGAATGAAAGGGAATGCAGACCTCCAATTTCTCAGATAAAATGAAAAGTAACAAGCTGGAAGTAGACATGCCCACCTTTTCTTTACAGTCTCCATATATTTAGCAGTGTTTTCATTGGGGTTGGACTATTGTTTCTTCTGCAGTATTCTAGAAACCTTGAGTGCAATTCACTTTAGCCACAATTACCCCTTTTCTTCTGGATCCCCCCCACAATAAGACTCAGGTAGACCTTCTCATCTAACAGCAATTTAAAAGTTGGTTTTGATTTGAATATTCTTTTCATTCTACAGTGGAAATATCCTTTGAAAATACAGTATCCAGTGATAACATCAAGCTATTTGATTATGTGAGAAGTTTGAGGTTTGGGCATGTCCTTCCAGACTCATCTTTGAATTCTGATGGAATTAACTATTTTGCTGCATGGGGAACAGAGAGTTTCAACTCTGGAAAATTGTACTGGGAATTAGATATGAAGGACCCTTTGGACTGGGCTCTAGGAGTCTGTAAGGATTTCTGGATAAGGAGGAATGGCACAGTGATGGAATCCAAAGACATGTTTCTTCTCTTTGTGAAGGAAGATGATGACCACAGTATCTTTACAACCTCCCCAGTGCTTTCTCACTACATAGAGAAGCCTCAGAGCCTGGTTGGTGTGTTCCTTGATTTTGAGAGTGAAAGTGTGAGTTTTGTGAACATTGCCAAGAGTTTTCTCTTATGGTGGTACCCTGCTGGTACTTTGAATTTCCCAGTTAGGCCTTTTGTTCACTCTGGCCACAAGTGAGAAGGGATAAGTCAGGAAAATCTATGCCTGGGGAATCTGCATTACAGGCAGTCCTTCCTAGTTAAAGTTTACAATACTGTACTTTAGTGCTTTTTAAGTACTTTGTACTTGATCCAGACATGGTGACACATGCCTATTAATTCCCACAATTTCGTTAACATGGGAATCTGATGTTGAAGGACTTCAAGTTTGAGGCCACCCTGGGTAACTTAGCAAGACCCTGTCTCAAAATAATTAAAAAAGAAGGAGGAGGAGGAGGAGGAGGAGGAGGAGGAAGAGGAGGAAGAGGGAGAGGGGGAGGAGGAAAAGGGAAAAAGGGCTGGGAATAGATTTCTATGTTAGAATACCCCTGGGTTTAATCCCCAATGAAAAAATAAAAATGGCATTTTGTTGTATATAACTTTATTTTCTTTTTAAATATAAAGACAGTGTGAATTACCAAATTGTGTTGATTCAATTTTTTTTCTTTTAATGAGAATCATCTTTTATGGGACATAAAATGATTGGTACCTATGTGTTCAAGATGAACTACATGCTGTGACTGCTTATATGTTTTGTGAGTTTGTTAGATTTAAGATTTCATAATTTTATGACTTAAGCTCAATGATTTTTGTAGGATGAATTTTCACATCATTGTCTGCAATAAACATATCATTTTGATGTTTTCACCTTTCTGTTGATCTAAGAAATTATAATTTATTCAACCTTGGGAAATTAAAAAAATGAAATTCTTTCTCACTCAGGACAAGGACTCATGTTTTCATTGAAGCCAGTAAATTTGGCCTTTTCTCTTTCCCTTCTATTTTTAAACTATTTTAAAGCAGTTTTATGTTAACAGCAAAACTGAGAGGAAATTTTAAAAAAATTACATACATTCCCTGCCGCCTCTCTATATATACAAGTGTGTAGCTTCACTCTTTACTAACATCCCTAGTCAGAATGATACATTTGTTAAAACCAATGAACCTAATTTGATACACAGACTATGTGGATATCCTATACTTTTAATATAATATAATGAGGAAAGAAGGTTTTTTTGTGTGTTCTTTCTCTCTAAAAATATATCTCTAGTCAATCCACGAGAAAAATAGCTGCAAACCAAAATTGAGGATCATTTTACAAAAGACCTATGTAGTATTCCTCAAAATTGTGAAGGTTATGAAAAGTAAGAAAAGAAGCTCTTTCAACTCAAACCAAAGAAGATGTGAGAGTGAATTCAGTGCTCCATTCTAGGTTGGATCGTGGAATAGAACATAGGATATTCATATAGAAGCTGGTGAAATCTGAAAACTGACTGCAGTTTGTGACAACCTCTCAATGTAGGCTTCCTATGTTTGTAAATTGTGTCATGGAAATGTATGATCATTTTAGGAGAGAAACAAACTGGGCATGGGAATACAAAATAAGTTACTCTATCACATTTTTAACTTCCCTTTAAATACAAAATATATTCTGCTGAGAGCCATTGCCAAGTAGGTATGACGCATGGCATGACCCAGGTCATTTGCAGTGACATTGCATGTAAGGTGACCTTGCTCAAGGACTAGGGAGGTTCCAGGTTTAGAGTGTATCCTGCTGGGATTAGGGAGTATCCTGCTCCTTGGGTTTAGGGTGGTTTCAGGTTTAAGGTGTACCCTGCTGGGAATAGGGCGTATCCTGCTGCCTCAGGCGCGCCCGCTCCTTGAGTTCCCATTGAGTTCTCGTGGGATTCAGAGAGTATTTGGGATTCAGAGCCCCCGGTGGAGAGTGTGGATTTTGCCCAGAACGTGGATTTGCCCAGAACGTGATTGTAGAGTGCCGGTGTGAGTTCGGGAATAAAGAGTTGCTGTTTGAATCTACAAGGTGTGTGGTGGCTCGTGATTTTGCGCCCAGCCAGACTGCGGCAATATTCAAGTAATTTTTGAAAAGTTTTAGGACAAATATCTATATGTCCATGCTCCATGACATGCTTATGTTGTGAACAAGGCAAATTTTAGAAGAACATATATTGTAATTAAGTTTTTGAAAAAAATGTCCACTTACATGGATGCTTCATCCATCAGAGTTGGTCAGTGGCTGAAGTGAGAAGCCCCATGCAATTCTGAGCCTCTGAATATGCAGAGCTTGGACGACTTTCTTTCTGAGTTCTGCTGTTTGTCCTATTTCTCAGTTGCAATAGAAGTTGTGGTTGTCAGTTCAAGTGGAGCATTTTGTGCTTGACCTTGATGGTGCTATGTGACAATTTGATGACAGATCTGGATGAAATAACACCTTCAGAGCTTGCTCCTCACAGTGAAATCCTCAGAGGAATGATTGTGTACACCTTGGCCTGACAAATGTAAAACTTGGTCAATTTTCTTCAAGGAAAGAGATGTGTGTGAAGGATGGAAGAGAACATATGGGAACTCAACTTTCAACTCAATTTCCTGTGGATGAAAAATTGCTCTAAAAATAAAATTATTATTAAAATATGAAGAGGCCCAACTGCTGTACATGGTGAATTTTGTTTTAAGTAGTGTCATTTTGTGGTGTCTCAACAAATGAATAATATTTACATTTTACACACACAATGAATATTTGAATATAAAAGACCGGATTCTATTATTCTAAATAATCCATTTATGAAAAGTATGGCTACAATCTCTTGATGAAAGTTTAGAAAAATGAATTTAAGCACAAGCTTATATATTATTCTGTATTCAGAATTTCAAAAACTATTTTCTCAAAGCATCCAAATAAAATTATGAGGGTCAAAATAGGTGCAAATGTATCACCCCATAATCATGAACTGTGCTTTGAGTGTTAGTTTCATAAGGGAAAGTTACCACAGAGTGGCAATCAAGGCAAAATCTTGGATTTTTGTACTGCTGTTTCCTCTTATTTGTTCAAGGAGTAATGTATAGACAGTTACACTAGATCCATAAATTTTATCCTTTTAATTATATTTTTTTTTCATTTTTTCTACTAGCCTTTCTAATGCACATGAGATATGATTGTGCACATTAATTATCAGTGTCAGTTACTATTTTTCTTATTACTTTGAGTCTCAGAAGTCTCCTGGCCTTGATGTCTCCATTTTGGGTGCTGAGTGTAGTAATTGGAGGCACATAAAATAAAATGAAGACAATTAGGATTTGGACTCTCCCAATGTGAACCTCCATGTTTATTAGGAATGTGATCTAGGCCTGCCATAACAAGTTCACCCAGTTGGTGCCTTTAAACAATTCATTTCCATACCTCTGGAGCCCAGAAACCTGAATTCAAGTGATTAAAAGGGTCCAAAACCCTCCAAAGGCTGTGTTGGGAAATCCTTTCTTGTCCTTTCCATTTTGCTGGCGTCTGCATTTCTTTGGTTTGTGTCATTAGAATTCTATGCCTTTCAGACAGGTGTAGTGGCACATATCTGTAATCCCTGCTACCTTTGAGGCTGAAACAGGAGAATCACAAGTTTGAGGCCAGTGTTGGGCAGGCCCAAAGTGGCAGTAGTTAGGCTCTCTGGTCAAGACTTCTAGTGGGCTATGTTTTCAGTATGTAGCCAAGGTCTGGAATACCCTAATTCTGCATATGCACTCAAGGTCATAAACATTTGCTTCTGAGCATGCACCCACTTATATAATTTATTAGAAATGTTCTTCTTTACACTGCCTCAAAAAAACAAACAAAGGCCTATGAAGTCACTCAGGGTCTAGATGGAATTGCCTGGGGCTAAATGGAACTGCCTGGGGCAAAATGAATCTGGTATTTAAATCTGGGAACTACTGCCACCTCTGAATAAAGCAGGTCTATTATCCCAAGTCTTGCATCTTCTTCCACCAGCCAGGATCCAGAATAATTTTCCCAGTTTCTGAGCATCCACCCCACAGACAGCCTCAGAAACTAGGCAACTTCCTTAGTTCTGAAAGCTAAAGTTGAAAATCCAGGTGCTGACTGGCTTGGCTCTCTCTGGCAGCTGTGAAGAATTCCTGTACTATGCCTCTCTCCTGGTTCCTGGTGGCTAATGGCAAGCTTGGCTCTCATTGGATTATGGCAGCATTTCTCAGTCTCTACCTCTCTCTTCAAATGGCTGTCCTCTGTCCCTGTCTCAAATATTCTTTCTCTTAGAAGGACACTAATCATTGAATGTAGGTACCATAAATCCTGGGTGATCTTATCTGGAGATCTTTACATTAATTACATTGCAAAGTTCATATTTCCAAATAAATTCACATTTACAACTATGAGGTCCCAGGTCCCAGATCTCCCTAGGAGACAATGTTTAACCCACTATAGTTTAAACATTCCTGACATAAAAACACCACATAACTGTAAAAACAAAATGCAACTGTATTTCCATTTCTCTACATATCATTGGGATTTTTAGAATCGGTGAGGAGAGTTTTTTTTTTTTTTTTTTTTTTTTTTCAGAATAGGGACAGAACCCAGGACTTCCTGCACACTGTGCAAGCACTCTTCAACCCTCTCTTTTAGGCTTTTCACTGAAGAGGATTATAGGTATTTTCATCTGAACTTGGCACTCTGGCCTCCTGTCATGGTCAGCTTCTTGTGTGTACAACAGCTTGCCTATTAGTTAATTCTAAGACAGCAATCTCAATCCACAGATTGAGGTTTACTCTGTAAACTTTCTGCAGCTCCACAGCCTGTCTCTCAGACTGTTCCTTCAGGTGTTGAGAGATGAGATGCCAGCCTCTGTCATGCAATCAATCCCTCAGGGGTACCTGTTGCAGATCCCTTCTCAAATACATATCCTGATAGAACTTGTGGTGTCCTGAGGTCAAGGATGTGGTTGAGTGGTGGAGCACTTCCCTGGCATAAATGGGGTCCTGGGTTTGATTTTCAGCACCAGCAAATCAAACAAATAAATAATAATTAAAAAAAAAAAAAACTTGTGTTGTCTTTTCATGTGTAGCCTCTTTGGCTCTCCCTGAAATTTCATCTTCTTGAAAAAAAAAATAGTTTCTGGATATCTCACTTTTTCCACATTTCCAAAATCTTCTTTTGATTGGTTCAGTGCCTCTTGGGGAAAGCAGATTTCTTGGAGTATTGAATTACATTGGATAGTCTTCACTTGGTTGGTAAATTTTCTCTCAAACTACTGTTTCTCTTGGAAATCTTGAATGTACTTTACTTTCATTTGCTCTGGAAGTTCCTCCATGGGATTTTGGTCAGGTCCCATTTGCTTATTGCTTAGTTTATAGTTCTGGAAAATAAGTAGTCCTGAGTTGCTTTGAGAAGTTCAAGTTTCTAACTTATTATTATTATTTTTTTAGCATTAACATGTTTCTTGGATTCTAAGACAAATTCTTTCAAAGAGTAGTGTTTTTTTCAACCCTTAATAATCGCTAAACATGTAAGTTTGTATATTTCCCCAGAAAAACCTGAAAAGCTACAATTTCCCAGTTGAATTCTGTTACCATGAAGAGATGGCTGTCATTTGTGTTTGGTTATTCTACATGTATTCAAGCAACCTGAATATGTCCTCTTCCAACCAGGAGTCTTGGGCATTTGGTGATGCTATTAAGGTCTCTGGTCATTTTATAAGGCTTCAGGCATGTGGGCACTTAGCAGGAGCTTTGTGAAGACAGGCTTTCTCTATCAAGATTCAGCAAATGTTGAACATGGTAGCATACACCTGCAATCCCAGTGACTCCAGATCCCAAAACAGGAGAATTGCAAGTTCAAGGACAGCCTCAGCAACATAGTGAGGTACTAAACTTAATGAGAACCTGTCTCAAACTATTAAAAAAAATGCTCAAGACATGCCTCAGTGATTAAGTGCCCCTATGTTCAAGTTCCAGTTTTAAAAAAAAAAGAAGGAAAGACTCAGTATGATGTATCCATAAAGTTGGCAGATTAAAGAGAGGCTGCTTTCCTTGTAGTTCCATGACTCAAGATTCTAGCAGTAAAAAACAAACAAACAAAAAACAAACAAAACACCTGTTTTTCTATGAGACTGCTGCTTGCCAGTCATCCAGCTGGGGCCTGAAGGTCCAGGGTCAGTGTTCCTGCAGGTTTGGTTACATGATACTGCCTCTGGTGACACTGGCTGGGACCTGGAGGTGCAGTGTTGGTGTGCCTGCAGGTTTGCTTATAACAGAGGTTTTGTGCTGGGTGTGCTAGTGGCTGCCATATTTCTTCATTATTGCATGGTCACTCCTTGGTGTGAGTGCATCCCTGGTGGTCTCTCAGGTTGCAAGATGGAATGGCATTGAGACTGCTGTGTGGAAGGGCTCGGGGAATCTGAAGATCAGATCCATCAGATTGTGGAGGGGTCTTTGTGGGGGCTCATCTCAGAGATGCAAGTTTGGTTCAGCCTACAGAATCAATAAACATAATTCATCATATCAATAGATTTAAATACAAGAATCATGTGACCATCTCAATAGATGCAGAAAAAGCATTTGACAAAACACAGTAACCCTTCATGTTCAAAACTCTATAAAAACTATGGATAGTGGAAAGATAACACAAGCTTATTAAAGCTATATATGATAAATCCAAGGTCAACATCATTATAAATGGAGAAAATTAAAAACATTTCCTCTAAAAACTGGAACAAGACTCAAATGGACCCTTTTACCACTTCTATTCAGCATTGTCCTTGTAAATTCAGCCAGACAGAGCTCCAGTTGAAGTCATACATCTCACTTTCTAACCTGTGCTATCAGCCTTCTTCCCATCTGGTGGCAAATGTGACTTATGAAATGTTCCAAATTTAAAGGTTTTCATGTATGCATAATACTGGGTTTAATCACCAGTACCAGACACACACACTCACACACACACACACACACACACACACACGGGCACAAGGCACCCACAATCATATTAGACTTATTACATAAAAAACATCCACACTTGGAAATATGAAAACCCCATGTTTAAATGGCAACTGATGTGGATCCAATACACTGTGATTTTACAATGAATGACTGGAGGTCATCAAAATTCCTACTTCTAAACCAGAATAAATACTGAAAACCCTCTCACTTCCTGCACCTCATTCTTTCACCAATGTCATCCTTCTACAGCCATTACCAGAATCTGGATTGCCATTAGGCACTTTATAGACCAAAGCTGTAACCTGAAGTTCCTGAAAACAGCATTCTGCACATTCTTCAATGTTTTCCAATTAAGCTTAGATCCTACTCCCAAAATAAAGGTATAAGACATCAAGAATTTTTTATCCATAAATTCACAATTTAGGTACACATGGATCATAAAATAAAATATATTAATTTCTACATCTCAAAACAATGATGGTTTAAAATTCTGTAGCTCAGTCATGAACTGGAAATAATTATATGGTTCTTATTTAATAGGCTTCAGCATCTATTTGGAAAGTCCTCTGACAACTAAATTAAAAATAAAATATAAAAAAAGTATAAGTTCATATATCCAGAACTTGGTACTCACCTGAAAACTCTTTAATTGGTCTTTTCAGTGCTTGCAGGAAAATTCATTCAAGTGGCTCAGGGGTTCTGTGTCTTTGGGGCTCTCAGGATAACAGCTGAAACCTCTTTAGGTTTCCAAAGTCTAGTTAACCTCTAGTGCTTCTGAAGAGAACACATTTTTTTTTTCTTCAGAAAACTTTTACATTATTTGGGATCCTTAATATCCACCCTGATTAGGTTTCATCTGGACACTGGATTAGCATAAGGTCGAGTCCATTTCTTGAACCAATTAACTCCTTTACTAATCTCCTCAATACATTTCAAACTCCTCTTAGTGCTGGTTTCTCTCTTTGTCTCTCTCTTTGGCACTGGGGATGGAACCCAGTCCAAGCTATCTACCAATGAATCATATTCCCACTCCCTCTCTGATTTCTAAAAATATATTCACAGGCAAACTCATTTCTATGTTCTTATGTACTATGTTCTTATGTACCACGTTCTCCCAATCCTGTTTCCCTATCTGATAATATTTTTTTTATATTTACAAATGTTTTTATTTATTTATTTTTAATTTGTTATTGTTGGTTGTTCAAAACATTACATAGTTCTTGATATATCATATTTCACACTTTGATTCAAGTGGGTTATGAATTCCCATTTTTACCCCATATACAGATTGCAGAATCACATCAGTTACACATCCATTGATTTACATATTGCCATACTAGTGTCTGTTGTGTTCTGCTGCCTTTCCTATCCTCTACTATCCCCCCTCCCCTCCCCTCCCCTCCCCTCTTCTCTCTCTACCCCCTCTACTGTCATTCATTTCTCCCCCTTGTATTATTTTTCCCTTTCCCCTCACTTCCTCTTTTTAATATAATATTTTAACATAAATATTTCCCTTCCTCAAAAATTTCTACCCTTTCTTCATTATTATCTAGAATCTTTTATCATCTTCATTTTCATCCTGGCCATTTAATTTCTTTCACTCCTGGCCAATTTCTACCAGCCTTTAGAATTTAAAATTGAAATACCAATGACTATTGTGGGTACTCTGTCTGACAAAAGTGAAAGTACAGACTAAATATCTGATATCCTGATTGATTTGATTTTGAATTTAGGAATCTAGGAATATGACATAGGCACACTTAAAAGAAAAAAAAAAGTAATATCTTGTTTAAAGCAATTTGTGTAAATTTAAATTGGTCAAGAGATGTTGCAATTGAAACAATGACATGTGAACAAAGACTATTTGGACATGTCATTTTTTTTTTTTTAAAATACCAGAGATTGAACCCAGGGGTGCTTAGCCTACTTAATCACTGAGCTTAATACAAAGACTTTTTTTTTTTTTTTTGAGACAGTGTCTCACTATGTTTCTGAGTTTGTCCTCAAATCTGAGATTCTCCTGCATCATTCTCCCAAGTCCCTGGGAATACAGACATGTGTCACCACACCTGGCAGCTTCAACATGTTTTTAAAGATACATTTCATCCACTTAAAATTTTTATATCTAAATAATTTACCAAGTAGTAATTAACTGAATATAACTAAAAATGAATTATTGTTTGGAAAAGACTAAGTCAATAAAATGTTTGAATAAATGGTTAGCTTTACAAAATAGAAACTAAAATTCAGTTAGAGGGGTGCATGCCTGTAATCCAACTTATTCTGGGAGGGAGACATATAAAGATTCCAAATTGAAAGTCAGCCTATCTCTCTCTCTCTATCTATTTATCTATCTCTCTCCTTTCACTGCTCTTTTTCTCTCATCTCCTCTTTTGCAATGCTACAATAAACGAATCTTGATCGCTTAAAAAAAAAAAAGAAAGTCAGCCTAGACAACCCTGACTCAGAATAACATAACAAGGGCAGGAAATGTATCTCAAAGGTAGAATGCTCCTGGGTTCAATCTCCAGTAGCACACCAAAATGAAACAAAAGAAAAATAATTAAATATTATTTAATTTTGGAAGCATTTTAAAATTATGTATAGACATAGAAGTAGACAAAAATTGTGTACAAATAATATTTAGAAGACTAAATTTTTTAGATATTTCAATGTAAATAACTTATTGTGAATCCTTTAAAAACTTATCATTTAGATTTTATATATATATTTCATTACTGGAGATTGAACCCAAGGGCAATTCACATCTAAACTATGTCCCCAATTCTCTTTATTATTATTATTTTTTAAATAGTGCTTGTTAAACTGCTGAGCTTCACCTCAAATATGTGACCTTCATGGTACAGGCTTGAAGTAACTGGGGTTATAGGTGTGTACCACCATGCCTAGCTCCAGCCCATACTGTTAATTTTAGAAATTCTCTCCTCCAGATCTGTCAAAGAATACATTAGTTACCTGTGTGTGAGCTGGGCTATGTATGTAGTTTAGCAAAATACTTGCATGTGCATGTAGCTATTACCAGTATGTTGATAACGTTAATTGCTGAGGCTGGTTTTGAACTCACCATTCTCTTGCCTCACCTCTCAAGCTGCTGGGATTACAGGCATGTGCCACTATGCCAGGCAATATGTTAATTGCAAATGGAAAACTGTAATAAGTAAAACAAATTAGCTCAGGTTTACAATGTTTCATAAAATAAAATATTTCTGGAGAGGGTAGGAGGTAAAGTATAATCTTTAAATAAGTGACTGGTTTGTAGAGTTGTTGCCTGGCACAAATTAGGCCCTGGGTTAAATCCCTATAACTGCCAAAAAAAAAAAAAAAAAAAAGAAAAAAAGAAAAAGAAAAAGGAAAAAAAAAGAAAGAAAAAAAAAAGAAAATAAATCTTTTTTTAAAAAATATTTTAAAGACCATTATTTCATTTTAAATATCTGATTAATCTGAATTGTTAAATGTGCTTTATTAAAGAAAGGAATCCCATGAAATCTAGATAGCATTACCATAATAAACTCTTCCCCCACCCACATTTATGAAAATGAAGTATCCAAACTCTTAGATTTGGGAGAACCCCTGAAAATATGCATTATGTACTTTTCAACAGTAATGGTTCTTCAATCTTTCATAATCTAGAAAGATTCTAAAAATCTAGAGATTTCAATGTTGTTAGATGCTAATTGTATTTTAAAATACTTAGTCTTAGAGATTTTTTTTCAAAAGGGCCAAATGCTTCATCATAGGAAAAATATACAGTAAAACCATATTAAAATATTTAAACAAATAAATTTTAGAAATTTTTTTGTTGATTCTTAATATTTCTGAATTCTAATAAATTCTCAGCAAAAAAGTACTTTTCTTCATCAATCAATATTATAGCCTTTCTTTGACTTATTTTTCTGGTCTGTATTATAAATTGTCAGATCTGTGATCTGTGACTGTCTTCTACTGTTTATTATTTGAGCATTTATTTACTTATTTATTTAGCAAGACCATGTCTCAAAAAGTAAAAAGTGTTGGTGATGTGGTGCAGTGGTTAAGCCTCCCCAGTTTCAATCCCTGGTGTCAAAACAAAAAAAGGTAAAAATATTGTAGTCTAATATAAGAATATTAAAGGCAGCAAAAAAGTGTACATAGCCTTTCAAGAGAAAAAAAAATAGATTATTTTGTAAGAATGAAAATTAGATTAGCATCAAACTTTGACATAATATCCCTGGCTGCCAATGGAAAGCTGAGTAGTGTTTAAATTACTAAGACTAAACACAAAGCTTGGAATCATGAATTTCACCAAATAACATTTAAATGTGAGGGCACAGTTAATATATTCTCAAGTATACTAGATTCAGAAGTTTGCTACAAAAAGATGTTTTAATATTTTTTGTAGGGTGGATCAAATAAAAACAAATTTAAAGTATGCACAAAATGTGTGAAACAAAAATGATCAAATGCCTTAAAGTTTATTAACTTTAAGATCAAAGCAAAGAAAACTAATATATATATATATATATATATATATATATATATATATATATATATATGTGTGTGTGTGTGTGTGTGTATGTGTGTGTGTGTGTGTACATTTTAAAATAAGAGCATAATTGTTCTTTGAAAATGGAAATAGACATGAAGGCATAATTGCTTGATATTAACACTAGCAAAAAAAAAAAAAAAAAAAGAAAAGAAAAGCCAGGCAATGTGGTGCACCCCTGTATGCCTAGTGATTCAGGAGGCTGAAGCAGGAGGTCTGAAAGATAGAAGCCAATGTCAGCCACTTAGCAAGATCTATCTCAACAACAACAAAAAAAAAAAAAAGAAAGAAAGAAAAGAAAAGAAATGACTGAGGATGTGTTTCAGGGATAGAGCACGCCTGGATCCATTCCCCAGTACCAAAAGAAAAAAAATGATACAAGAAAAATCAGCTTTAAAAATTAAACTGATAATAACTAGATTTAATATAAATAGATTAAATTGACCAGTTAAGAAATAGACATTTTGATATCAGGCCAAAAAACTATAAATGGCAATTTGTTGCACAGAAGAGACACTAAAGCATTTTGATAAGGAAAATTTGAAAATAAAAGACTAGAAAATACAAAGAAAACATAACATTTCTGGCTGGCTGCCAACTAAAACATTATGTGATAAAATATAGTTGGTCTTGGAAACCAGGTGCTAGGGATACTAAGGCACAAAAAAGTAAAGTTTCAATAAGCCTGGGCAATTACTTGACTCCCTGTCTTAAAATAAAATAAGTAAAAAGAGCTAAGGATATATGTGTTGGTTATCTCTTGTCCTGTGAGGAGGTTCACAGAACAGGGTAGAGGAGAGTGCAGCTGCGGAGTTGCTAATCAAGACCTCCAGAGACCAAGCAGGAAGCAGGTCTGATTTGATGTGCAGTTACCATGTAGTTCCCAAGCAGTTGCTAAGCAGATTACAAGCAGCCACCAATGCAATTTCTGTTAATTTCCTGCAATCAATCAAGGAGAGGGCTGTGGAGCAAGGGCAGGGACTGCAACACATGGCCTCATGCCAGGATGTGCCTACAGGAGAGCAGCCTGCTGCTCATGCACCTAGCATGAGGGGAGTGGCTGGCTACTCAGACACCCTTAACCTATGCCATGTATGCAGTACTCCATGCACTTGTCCCACATCTTCCCCTTCTGACTGTGCTGCAAGGACTTCAGTGAGCATTGCTGTTCCCGTTCCCCCGCACCCCCCCCCCCGTGGTCTTTATATGGTTACATAATCATCTCACTACACAAGAAAATACTATTACTATTATGAACAGTAGGACCAGGGTAATAGCATTATAAGCATTAGGTAAGTTGACTTGGTTTTCCTCTTTGATTAGTTTTTCCTTTAGTGTACTACATCCCTCTGCTGATTTTCATTGTTGTTTTTCATTTTCTCTTCATGAAATATGTTGACAAGGATGTTTTGTAGTGTGGGTTTTCTAGGTATAAATTCTTTCAACTTTTGTTTATCATGCAAGGTTTTTATTTCATCTTCAAATATAAAGCTTAATTTTGCTGGATACAAGATTCTTGGTTGGCACCCATTATCTTTCAGAGCTTGATAAATGTTATTCCAGGATCTTCTAGCTTTCAAGGTCTGTGTTGAAAAATCTGCCATTATCCAAATTGGTTTCCCCCTATATGTAATCTGATTCCTTTCTCTTGTGGCTTTTAAAATTCTGTGTTTTGCATTTTCATTATAGTGTACCTTGGTGTGGATCTGTTGTGATTTTGTATTTTCAGTGTCCTGTAGGCTTCTTGAATTTGGATTTCCAATTGGATTTCCAACTGTTCATTATAGAAATAATCTTGGATGCTAAAAGCACTGCTACACTCTTAGGACCTATAATTGTTGAACCCAAAGGCTTTATTTCCAGTTCTGAATCAAACTTTATAGCACCATCTTCTCCTCAGTAAAGTATAAAAAATGACATTTACTAAGAAAATCTAAGCAGGAGTGTTGGTGCATGCCTGTATTCCTAGCCACTCAGGAGGCAGAGGCAGGAAAACCAAAACTTTGAAGCCAGCTTCTGCAATTTAGTGAGGATCTAAGAAATTTAGATAGACTGTGTCTTAAAAATTAAAAAAAAATAAAAGAATATATTATTAAAAAAGGCTAGGTATGTAACACAGTAATAAATAGTCCCTAGGATCCATTCCAAAAAAAAAAAAAAAAAAAAGAAAAGAAAGAAAGATTAAATTGAACTTTAGAATAATAAAGGGCTAGGGATGTAGTTCAGTGTAAAGCATACCTCCTGGATTCAAAGACAACAACAACAACAAAAATGAAAGAAAGAAAGAAAGATAAAACAACCTACTATAGATTTTCCCAAAGTATTTACAAAGTTGCTATAGGAGTAATGAGAGTAAAATTATTTAATTTTATTATTTTCTTTTTTGGAATTTTACAAAATCCTGATAATTCAAATTTGTTTGTTTTTTGTATAATTGCAAGTAAAATCTAAATATATTTTTGCCTTGTTTGGGAGAAAAATAATGTATTGTTAACTTAAAGTTTTCAAAGGTTTTAAAGCAAACTTTTAGTTTTGCCTAAAGAAATAAACACCACTTTCCCCTGAGAAAATCTATCCAACATCCTTCCAAGATGGATCTGAAAGCTGATAACAGAGTGAGAGGAAAGGTTCAGGTATATTTCATTTTTCTTTGAACACTTCACTGGTATCTACTGCCACCACAAAAATGAGAATAAGATTGGATTGTTATATGGCAAGGTTCTTGTCATATGGTTACATGTTATTTGTTTGTTTATTTATTTATTTACTATGAAATCTTAGCACCAGAAACCCTGAAACAAAGATTGCTTAGAAGTTGCCAGTGGTTGGATGGCAGGAGCCAACAATGAACAATAGTTTAGTCTGGCAATTTTATTTTTTTCACATTCTGTGCATGTTTACAAACAGACCTCGGTCCTAATTTGGGGCTGGTCCTTAATGAATTTCCTTCTGCAGCTCTAACCATGAAGAATAGTACAGCTGAGCTGCTCTCCTGCAGAGAGCACTCCCAGGTTCCCCCACCTGAAGCTTATAGCACAATTTCTTGGCTAGACTCTCAGAGCCATAGTTGTGGCTCCACCACACCTATTTGGATGCTGGCACCCCACTTTCTGGGTCCACCAGCGGGGGTGTTAGTTCTGCCAGAGTTCTGCATGCACTTTCACACCAAAGCTCATTCTTTGAACTGTCCTCCATCCTCCATGCTCTGTTCCTTTCTGTGTGTGAGAAAATACTGATTCCTTTCATGAATTGGATGCAACATCTTTTCATGTGTTTGGAATTTTCTTTAAATAATCTTTCCACTTTTTAATTTTGTTGTTGCTTTGTATGAACTGTTTAAATTGAAGTATCTCAATCAATAATAAGGTAGATTCTCTTCTAGTTTGTGTGGATAACAAGAAGTCATTTTTATATACATACAACAAATTGAAAAATGTATTCAAAATAAAATGACTTTCTGGCTGGGTGGTGGCTCACACCTTTAACCCCAGGCACTGTGGAGGCTGAGGCAGGAGGATTGCAAGTTCAAAGCTAGCCCCTACAAATGTGGGGCACTAAGCAACTCAGAGACTCTGTCTTTAAATAAAATATAAAGTAGGGCTGGGGATGTGACTCATGTTCAAGTGCCATTGAGGTCTATCCCTGATATCACCCTCCGCAATTAAAAAAAAAAAAAAAGACTTTCTGGACCCTACATGGTCATGAATATTCTGGCTGGTGCCTAACTTTATATCCTTCTTTATTTCACTCTTGTGTCAGGGCCACTCCAGACTCAATGGTTTTCTTTAGTCATTTCAACTTATACTTTCTCCCACTTAATTATCTCAACCAAACATACCTTAATCATGTTTTATTTTAAGGTTTGATTTTTGTTTCTTACACTGGTCTGTGTACACTCTTCAGCAATTATGATCACTGTGACTAGTATTTTTCTTTGTAACATTCAACCTTTCTGAAAGTATGTGATTACTCTTATACTCATCTATTCAATGCCTTGCTCTAAAAGTACACTTTAGCTTTCAAGAGAGCAGTTAGCTTTCCATGGAGTAATAGTCTGCTATCTTAGTGGTCTCTTCATGATGGCTAGCACATGTTGTTAATAAATAAAGAATGAAAGAATGCATTCCAATTCAGGAGCAACTGAATAATATACATACTAACCAACAAAGTCTCTAATTACAGTGAAAGCAGACCACTTTAAACTATAAACCTTAAATAGATATGAATTTAATCAAGTAATTTGAGAGAGAGATACATTTCTTTGAATAAACACAGGATTTATATACATATTTGTTTCTTTAGTTTTGTCCTCACAAATGAACCCAAGTGTACTTAACCAAAGAGCCATGTTCCCAGAATTTTTTTTTTTCTTTTTTCTTTTGAGACAGGGTCTCCTAAATGACTAGGGGCCTGGTTAACTTGCTGAGACTGGTGTGAAATGTGAGATCCTCATGCCTCAACTTCCAGAGTAGCTGGATTATAGGCAGGGGCTATCATGCCTAAACATTCACATTTTTAAGAGCCTATAGGTTGTGTATCATGGTGTGTGCCTATAATTTTAGGTCAATTGATCCCCAAAATTAGATGCTAGCAACAGACCCACACTCTCAAAAATATTAAAAAAAAAAAAAAAAAAACTAAATGCAACACAGTGTTTCTTAATCTATTTCAGAAAGCTTTTTGAAATTTATTCTTATTTTTTTAAATTGACAGATAATTTTATGAAAAAATGCCATAAATCTGATGGACATTTTTTAAAAAAATTTCAGATAGGAAAACAATAATTATATGTGTGTGCGTCTGTGTGTGTGTGTGTGTGTGTGTGTGTGATCACACTCAACTCCTTTTTTTTTAATCCAGTTCATGTTGAAAATATTCAAAATCCCCCTGATATTTTTTGTTTTAAATTTCTTTATCCGACATTGGTAGCTTCTCTTCAATCTCTGAAAACAGAAAGACATGAAACAAAGAATATTGTAGTGGTCAACCTGTGACCCTCTAGTTGCAAAAAATAGTCTAAAAATGTGCTTCTGTTGCGCAGTTTATTTTATTTTTTCTCTTTAATTTCCATACTGGCAACTGAAGGCAGGGCCTTAAATTCATACTATGAAAAATCATTCACCACTGGACTACATCTGCAGCCTTTTTCATTTTATTTGGAATCAGGGTCCTCCTAAATTGCCCATGCTGACCTCAAACTTCCGGCTCCCCTCCCTCAGCCTCCCAAGTAGCATGAACCACTACTGCAGTTCATTCCCTGGTCTTGATTTTCTGGCAGACCTGGGAGTGTCTATTTTCTTTCACTATAATTTTACTCCCAATTGTTAGAACATCATCCTCAGTTAAAATAAAATAAAAACAAAATGAAAAGTCCTCAGCAAACATTTCTGAGGTAGGAATGAAAAATAAATAGTGAAAAAAAATAGTAGGTATGGTGAGACATGCTTTTAATCCTATAGATTTAGGAGACTGGGGCAGAGGATTACAAATTGAAGGCCAATCTGATAAATTTAGGAAGGCCTTGAACAACTTAGCTACCCCCTGTCTCAAAAGAAAATAAAAAATAAATAACTAAATATGTGTGGGACATGTAGATCACTGTTAAAGAACACCTGGGTTTAATTCCCAGTACAAAAATAAATAAGTAAGTAAATAAATAAATATAAAATTTTAAAAAAGAAAAAAAAAGGAATGATAGAAGAATGAAAAGAAAAGCAAGAGATAAAAATTCAACAGAGATTTCAAAGTTTAAACATCCATTGACTGAAAAAGCAAATTATTAAAATTCTGAAGTTGTTGTTGTAGAACAAAGTATTACTTAATGACCTAATTGTTTCAGTTAAAAAGTCTCTTTGCCAAACCTAAGTCATGTGAACTTTCTTGCATCTGACCCCAAACCTCATCAAATTTTTTACCCTACTTCATAAACCTAATCACTGTGATCTTATAAGTTGTTCCACCAATTTCAGATTAAATAATGGACAGTGGGTGTAGTCTTAGGTCAGGCCCAGGTATTTAAGGAGGGTGCTTGTCTGGAGAAATCCTCTACCTCTAAGGTACCTCTAAGGAGCAGACTGAATTTTTTGCTGCTGGACTTTAGAGACCTGAGAGTTACTGCTGACCTTGATATTTACAAATCTTCCAGAACTTCCAGACCTGGGGTCTTCCATAGCTGACTGTGGTGAGTTGGGAATTTAGAGTAAAAGCTTTCCAGCTGTCCTTTTCTCCTAAAAATTGTTTAAATTTATTTGTCAAGCTGTTTGGGTGTTGTCAAAGTAAAATCCTACTTTTTTCTTGATTAAAATATATATAACTAGACCATTTGTAAAATATTGCCTTCTGCTAAGTGATTTGAGTGATTTTCATTCTATTACCTTGTGTTTTGTTAGAATTTGCAGGTCTTAACTGAAATATTTCAGCAGTTTTATGAATTTTGGAGCCCCATAAAGTGCTTATAATAATATTCAGTATATTGTATGCATGCAATAAGTTTATGCACAAAAATTTAGAATTTTTTTTTTTTTTTTTTTTTTTTTTTTGTGGTGTGGTTTGCCGCAGTCTGGCTGGGCACAAAATCACGAGCCACTCATACCTTGTAGATTCAAACAACAACTCTTTATTCTCGAACTCACACCGGCACTCTACACATGTTCTGGGCCAAATCCACGTTCTGGGCCAAATCCACGTTCTGGGCCAAATCCCAAATACTCTCTGAATCCCGCAGCAGGATACGCCCTGTTCCCAGCAGGGTACACCTTAAACCTGGAACCGCCCTAAACCCAAGGAGTGGGATACTCCCTAATCCCAGCAGGATACACCCTAAACCTGGATCCGCCCTGGTCCTTGAGCAAGGTCACCTTACATGCAATGTCACTGCAAATGACCTGGGTCAATATGGAGAGTCCTTCCTCTAAGCAACATTGGGTAGGCTGACAAAGAAATTGCCATGTGTCATTCCTACTTGGCAATGGCTCTCAGCAGTGGTTACCAAGGATTAAACGCAGAGGCACTCAATCACTAGGCCACATTACCAGGCTTATTTTGTATTTTATTGAGTATCTTAAGGGGGTCCTTAGTGCCTCACTTTTACTGAGGTAATCTTTGATCTTGTGATCCTCCTGCCTCAGCCTCTAGAGCAGCTGGGATTATAGGTGTATGCTACACACCCAGCTTCAAATTTAAGTGTATACTTTGGATTGTAAAACCCTTGTTGTAAAAGTCCTATATGCTGTCCCTTTATAATTTTTTTTTTTAAAGAGAGAGAGAGAGAGAGAGAGAGAGAGAGAGAGAATTTTTTAATATTTATTTTCCAGTTCTCAGCGGACATAACATCTTTGTTTTTATGTGGTGCTGAGGATCCAACCCGGGCCACACACATGCCAGGCGAGCACGCTACCGCTTGAGCCACATCCCCAGCCCCCCTTTATAATCTTTAGTTCACAAAGTAGATATAATTCATGGTAAATGCTTGCCTACCATGTGTGCAACCTTGGGTTCAATCTCCAGTACTGAAAATAAAAATAAATATATTGTTCAAATATATAGAATTGGGGCAGCAGTAGGGCAGATGGCTAGCACTAGCAACATAGGCTTCTTTTACTGCAGGCAGGACCCTTTCATCCTGAAGTTATGTAAAAACTGCCTTCTCAGGAAATAGACTTATTATCTATGATATCTTCAAACTCTTATTATTTTTAATTATTTATTTTATTATTTTTTTCTCCTGATATTCCATATAGTAAAATTAATTAAGATTAATTTGTAAAAATATGACTCTTCTAACTCAAGATTGCTCTTCTCCAAAACACTACATTTTTTTCCAATACACAAAGGATGAAACCTATAAGACTGTCTTCCCTCAGACTAAAGCCTGTGGTTATTTTTCAGGAAAAACTTTTAAAGGAAATGGATCCTTTATGGAAAATGACTCAGGAGATGCATGATAATCTAAATGAAGAAGTTAGGAAATCTGAGTCTTTTGTGGTAAGTATGAAAAGGTTTTCTCTCTTTTTGTACAGACTAAAATAATCCTATCAGGTCAGTTTGAGTTGTCATTGGAGGATAGCATTTTCCTCTCAGAATAAGCAGGGAATTCTGGTACTTTTACAGTTATACTGGCTAACACAAGCTCATGTGAAGAATACTAGTAGGTGTGGTGAATGATGCATGACTAGTATTACTTGTCCAACTTTGGAGGTTTGGATAAATCTTCCCAAACACTGAGGATAAGACAGTATTGCACTACTTAGTTGGAAGGAGAGGAGAGAGAGATATTTTTAACTATGGGTGAAGTAGATCATTTTTATTTTTGTTTTCTTTTAATGTTTCATACAGTATGTATGTAAATATTTAAAAATATTTAGAAGAATAAGAAAAAGTAACAGAAGAAATGACAGAAGATTCAGTTAAAAAAGGAAATAATAAAGAGTCATGAAAGTACCACTATGGGATTGGAGCTTGTTTTTCAGTCCTTCAAAGAAATACCATACCTATTTATGTTTACTTCCCATTCATTTCCACTTCCCAGCACCCAGAAATCTCTTAACTATTTAGGTCTTTGTGGATTTGTGTTCTAGAAAGTTCATGAAAATGGAATTATATCCATCACTGTCTGTGTCTTCTTTGTATCATTTACAGTAAAACTGTCAAGGTTCATCCATATTTCAAAATAAGTTTTTTATCTACATATTTGAGGCAAGCACTTGCAGAAGGATGAAGTGACTTATATCTTAGTTAACTAAATAACTAAAAGCACCTAAAGGTGCTTAGATTTCTCTCAAGTCTGACATAGTTGGGTAGATCCTGGTATCTGACAGATTATCATCTCTTCAAGTCCTAGTCATTCATCACATCTCAGCTCAAAAGTTTTTCAGGGAAGCCATCCCTGCCTCCATGGACCAGGGCAGTTCCTCTTATTACACACTCCAAGCATAGTATACCATCTCCTAATTTCCAACAAGCTCTCATCAAATGATAGATACTTATTACTATTATACTCTAAATTCCAAGATCAGAAGGTAGTGTTTATCATGATTACTAGCATATTCCCATTATGCAAAATGCAATGCTTAGAAGGTGATACAAATGGAGTGAAAGAATGGATTAATAAACCAATAAAATTTAACACCAACAAACACTATTATAGCATTAGAATGCCCCCCAAATTGCAGCTAACAAGTAAGGGCAGAAAATACCAATGAGTAATGTCAACAAAAGACAAGACAAGTAATAGATTGATTTCCGGGTTCATAATCTGCTATTGGTGGGATCTGAAAGTCCCTGCAAGGGCCATGTGTTTAAAGGCTTCTTCCTGAGATGAGCTGTTGGTTCATCAGGTATACAACTTGTGTGATATGAATGGTGAAAAAGGATTCTTCAGATGGGTTGCCCAGCACTGTGCATAGACACAGATATTTTTCTTGGCAGTGAGTCAGATCCCTGAGCCTTCCTCACCTGGGTGCATCTGTGCACATTTTTTTAGAAATCCACATTCAATGAAGACATGTACCACTTCAAAGTGATTTTGATTGCTTAGAAAGGAGAAGGCCACAACACCTCACGTTTGCTCCCTCCTTTGCTTCTGGAGCCCCCTTCAGTCAAGTGATGTCCCTGCACCTTGTTCAGAAAATAAGAGTTACAAATAGAAGCATGGGTAAGACTGAGAAGGAATCTGAGCTGCTGTTCCAAGAGGACCACCTAGAGGAGGCTCAGGCCATTAAAACTTGAGGCAAAAAGTGATGACCAATAACATGTTTGGAGGTTGCCCTGAAGAGGTTAAGTGTCATATTCAGGAGGAAATTGATTTGCTTGCACAGCTTGGGCATCAGAGTGGATGGTATCTGGTACTACCATGATAACAGAGCCTTTGGGCTTCAGAAGACTTCCAAGAGGAAACTAAAGTCTGACGGCATACATAGGGCCAGCCTTCAGAATGTTCTGAAATTGGCCACCGTTGTGGTCAACATGTGGAGATATATATGCTAATTGTAGGTCATGGACATTCCTTTCACGATCACGTTTGATCACCAGAAACAGAAACGTAGTGTTAATGTGGATATGAATATAGCCATATGCCCAAAGGGGACTGACTGTAGAACCCAGGATGGAATAGTGATTTTGAAAAAGTATCTTTTGCAGTTGTGTAACTAAGTACTAGGGGGCGCCTGGATACCTTGACTTTTGAAAATGCTGATCCCATTTTTAGTTTTTTCTGGATCACCTGTAGGCAGAATTATTTTTCCAACAGATCAGAAAGTTATGTGAACTGTATGACTGTCAGAAGTCATGCACGTGGAAACTACACTTTGAGTGCTTTATAAGCACATTAATAAAAAAGCAGTGTCAACAACTTAATTTTGTAATGATTCAAAAAATGGTAGGGAATGACAATGAAAACATGATCTCCAATATATGATTAGAAGAGCTGTGGATGAGAAATATAATAAAGAAAATGTCATAATGTCATGCTTCCAACTACATCAAACCACTACTTTTCATTCAGGAGCCATTCTATGCAATGGAAAAAAAAATATATATATATATATACTTTTTCTAGGAATATAGGCATACAGTTATTTTCTTAATTCTTGTCATTAACTCCTCCAGTAAAATCAACCTTGGGCTATCAATATTTAAGCCTCATATTCACATAGAAATATTATGAGGCTTTTGTTTTTCTTTTTCTTTTTCTTATTTTTAGTGGTGCTGGGAATGAATTCAACTCAGTCCCACTAGAATCCCAAACTCCCTAGTTTACACCAGTTCTCTACCAATGAGCCCCAGCCCCAGCCTTTCCTGTGCAAATTTAAGAAATTCATCCAAGCTGGGTACAGTGGGGCAAGCCTGTAATCCCCAGCTGTTTTAGTTACAGAGACAGGAGGATTCCAATATTAAAGTTAGCCAGAAGTTAACAGGGCCCTAAGCAACTTCTTGAAATATAATTTTATAATAAGAAATATAAAGTCCGGGTACAGTGGCACACGACTGAGATCCCCATGGCTTGGGAAGCTGAGACAGAAGAATTGGGAGTCCTCAGCCATAAGCAAAGCACTAAGGAACTCAGTGAGACCCTGTCCCTCAACAAAACACAAAATAGGCCTGGGGATGTGGCTCAGTGGTCGAGAACCCCTGAGTTCAATCCCCAATGCAAAAAAAAAAAAAAAAAAAAAAAGACTGGGGATGTGGCTCAGAGGTTTAATTCTACTACCAAAAGGTGGTGGGGGGGTAGCATTCATCCATCATGCAACTTATGAAACTTATATTCCATTGTTCTCCCAAGACTTTCCAGAGATGAAGAATAATACATGACAGAAGAAACTTTCTGTTCTATCACAGCACACCCTAGGTATAGGCAGAACTCAGAGCAGAAGCTTGCCTGAGAACCCACAAGATTATGGATTCAATTCTATATTAGATCCTCTCAATGAGCAGAGATCATCAAAGCCTCTGATCAAAGGAACATTCCCCTTTAGAAACCAATGACTATATCATTGGTGACTTCTGTGGACTAAAGTCCCAAAGGCTGAACTTTCTTCTTTCTTTAAGATAACCAGGATCTTTGTATTTCCCAAGGTCTAGTGAGGAAGAGATACAGAGAGAATGACATTCAATAATTTTAGAAGCTAGATAATGTCAGAGAAGAATGGGGAAATTTGATTTTCATATAAAATAAGTGTTAAAAATATCAACAGTTCTTATATCCTTAGGAGTGTAGAATAAAATGTATATCCAATTAAACTAAAATGAGAATTTTTGTCATATTTATAGGACTGAGTTGTTGCAGATGCAAATGATCCAGGCAATGAGTCCAGAGCTCAATTTAGGTCACATGATTGAAATCCTGCACATGTCAATAGCTTCAGAGGTAAGAAACATTCCCTGGCAGTCACCCCTCAATTTATTTCTTCAGTGGTTTCTGAAAGAAGTAATCCCAATTTTTAATTTAAAAATTTTGATATGAAATCATATATAATTTTCTATAACATTTGTACCTTCTTTCCTTGTATACTCATATTACAATGACCAAGATTGACCTTTTAACTACAGATTGTGAATGCAAAATTAAGACCACACTTTAGGTACATCTGAACACAGCCACGGTAAGGAAAAACAGAATATTAGCTTCTGTGAATATGAAGAGATTCAATGCTTACTTTTCAGAGTAGCAATTAAAAGTTTGTGTTTATAGAGTTTAGTTTTGGAGTTTTAAGTATGGCATAGAGGTTTTTAATTTGCCCAATATTCCAATTTATCATGAATTGTACTAAACATAAATTATTCAGATATCTCAAAGTTTTGACCAAAATAATGGATATGCACAAAAAAGGAGACACAGTTTTCATTAGTAGAACAATCCCAATGCTATCAGATAGATTTCTAAACAGATGAAAGTGAAGTGATCTGTGAACATATTAAAATTGTGTTAAGCCCTTACTAGAAAACAGGTCTGTACAGCAGAAGGCTGAAACCCAGGTTAGGAGAATATCAGAGTCTCCGATAAGGCAAAGTAAGAACATTCTTTTCAGAAACTTCTCAACTGTGTACATATTGTCCTTCATCTATTTTTTGATGTTTGAAAATGTAACAATCACAGCTGATCCTTCTGATCCTACTTATGTCATAGCAAATTGATGTCTATTTTGTAACAGTATTAAAAATAACAGACTTACAGTTTTCTACAAAAGTAAAGAAGAAACATTTAGTATTTCATGAAACAAATCAACTAGAGGTAAACAATAAAAATAAATTGATGCTTCTCACACTTATCTACCTTCCTTCCTTCTTTTCCACTTTCCCTCCCTCCCTTCATCCCTTTTCTCTCTCTCTCTCTTCTTTCTCTCTTTTCATGATGTGATGGAGTTCTGCAGAGGTCATCATAATCCTGCTTCACACCTGAGTGAGGTTGAACTCTGCTCTTCTTATTCAACATTCTTTAGTGAGGATGAGAGACAAATAAAATAATAATTGAACAGAAATCCTCTGCCTCTCAGAAATAAGGTAACACAGTACTATTTGCCAATTGGAGTTTTGTCTTCTGCAGTGAATAATACTGTGACATAGGAAGTGGCTGACACTACACAAGCTGTATTAAGTATGTCAGACGTGTGACATTTGGGGATGACCAGCACAGTGCACCTGGGGAGACCCAGACAGTGCAGAGTTATGCTGCATGGGGGACTAAGGCCTTCAGCTCAGGCAAACACTACTAGGAGGTGGAGGTGCGAAACCCTGCAAACTGGATTCTGGGTGATTGTAAAGATTCCAGGACAAGCAATATTGATAAAAGTGTTGATTTTGATGAAGTACTTCTCCTATTTTCTTTGAAGAGAAACATCATTATAATCTGTCCACCAACTCCTCTCCCCTAATTCAGTATAGGCGACAGCCTCTGGGTAGGGTTAGGGTGTTTCTGGATTATGACAATGGAACTGTGAGCTTGTATGATGTTCACAAAGATCCCTCATATATGGTTCCCTTCCTTTCTCTTTCACCTCTCCTCTGAACCCTTTCCATTGTCTTGGTTCTCCATGAAGTCAAGTTTCATGAGTACTAATTGGTGATCTCTCATATCAGCAAACTGAAGACCTGAGACCCACTCATGTCAGAAAACAATTCTATATCTGAGATCTGTGGGCACTTGTAACTTTAGGAAACATTGTTATTTTATGGTTACAAAACAAGTTATCACATTGAATGCATTGATTTGCTTATTGAATTTCATTTTGATAAACATGTTTATTATGGAGCATTTACTAGAATGTCAGCAATTGCTTTTAAAAATAATGCTAGTGAGATAAATTCATATACCATGAAGATAATTCTTCTAGTGTATTTCATTAGTGATTTTTAGCATCTATAGAGTTGTGCAACCACTGTAACTATCTAATTCCAGAAAAATTTTCATCACCTTCCCACAAAATACCCCATGCCCATTAATATTTATACTCTACCAATCCTCTGCCTTCTCCTGACAACCCTCAATTTATCTTGGATTTATTCAACTCCCACAATAGGGACTGGGACAGTTGGGGCATGTTATGAGGAGCCAGGACATGAGATAAACACATTCATCTCACCTGCAACATGGAGTTTGACAGTTAGCTGCTGTCAGACTCTCATCAATCATTTTCATCTTAAAATCTTCAGTGGAGCACTACAAGCTTGTTGCTGGTAAGGAGTGATGAATCTTAGGATCACCTCATTGTATTTGGTGAGATGGTATTGGCAAAGTTTTTACCAGAAATCAAGAAGTTTTAAATTGTCAACAGTGCTGCCTAGATAACCAAAAATATCTATGAACTCTTGTTTAGAAAATATAGCCCATTCAGGCTCACCTGGTCATCTGCATTTCAGCTACTCTATATAACCTTTGACTAAAAGATTTAGGGAAACCTATACCCTAAGGTCAGTAATCAACTTGATATCACTGATGGGCTGAATAGCAAGAACTCAAATGCACAGCCATAGGCCTTTTAAAACATGTAGTATTTTATGGCTCAGCTTCTTTGGAACATGGTCTACCACATTGTACTTACCAGTTTTAAAGTGCAACTGTTTCAGAGATACTCAAGAAGCCCAATTTGGAGAATATGATAATGAAGTAGATGAAGTGAAAGACTCTTCACTTGGGGGAAACTTGGGAGTTGTATTAGATTTTCTGTTTTCTCTGAGAACTAAAAAGGTGTTCAACACTCTTTGAGCTTAAAAACAATTTCATGTGTTAGGCAATGTGTGAGGAATGAAACTGTTAACTCATGAGAATGTAAATCCACTGCAGACTATAAAGCCACCATGTTCTAAAGGACCTCAGGCTCATTGTTTGAAAGAGCAAAAAACTGACAAAGGTCTTTTATTTTATTTTACTTTATTTTATTTTGGGGTACCAGGGATTGAACTCAGGGGCACTCAACCACGGTGCCACATATCCAGCCCCATTTTGTATTTTATTCAGAAACAGGATCTCACTGATTTGCTTAGTGCCTCACTGAGTTGCAGAATCTGGCTTTAAACACAAGATCCTCAGGTCTCAGCCTCCCAAGCCCCTGGGATTGCAAGCGTGGGCTATCACGCCCATCCTGACAAAGATCTCTAAGACAGATTTTTATGCCAAAATCCTACTAGAATTTATTTCTCTTCTACAATGTTGTTCCCCACACTGTGGTAGCAGGGGTTTTTTTTTGTTTGTTTCTTTGTTTGTTTTGTGTGTGTGTGTGTGTGTGTGTGTGTGTGTCTTTTGGGTTTGAAAACAATTGAGGTGATAAGGCTAAATAAATGCAGTACTAATTTTTATGTGTTGTGATCAGAACCTTACTCTTGATTATAAAGCTTCTTCTCTGAGACTCAGTCACACATTGATTTTAACTTCAGCTTCTCAAAATCCATACACATGCAAACAAACAAAAAACTCTATGTGAGCCTTTATTGGAATGGTCCATTTAAAGAGAATAACCATAGTGTGTCTTCTACTCCACAGATAGGAGATATCTATTCATTAAGTTGTAGTTTTAAAATTTTCTCTCAAGCTGCCAGTTGTGATGGCTCACACCTGTAATCCCAGCAGCAGGTTGGTAGACTGAGGCAGGAGCATCTTAAGTTCCAAGCCAGCTTAACAACTCAGTGAGACCTTGTCTCTAAAAAAAAAAAAAAAAAAAAAATAGGATTTGACTCAGTAGTTGAGATCCTGGGGTCAATTGTCCATTCCACCCCCCCAAGGAAAAAATATATATCTCAATAATATTGTGTATTTTATGTTCATAAAGTTGTACATCTTTCATTATATTTATTTCTATGCATTTGATATCCTTAATAAGATTTATATGTATTTGGATTTTATTTCACAATTCTGTTATTTGTAAGAATAGACTTGATTAAATTGTTTCCTAATTTCTCTAATTAATTGTTTATGGATTTGGGTAAATTTTATAATCACACAAGCATGTGATATAATCTAATGACACCAGGACCAACATTTAACAAATTATGATAGCTATTTGTAATATTACAAATTATAAATTATGGTAGATTTATTTATTTCTGATCCTTACATGATTTAATTCTCCTTACTTGTTTCTGGTCTAGTTGTAGTGATGGAGACATCCAGAATAGTGCCGAACCCAGTTGGTGATAAGGGTACCCTCCTGTCATCCCCAGTCTATGTAGAATTTTTCAAATTCTCCATTAAATATGATAAATGGCTGTGAATTTTTACAGGCATTCTTTGTTATATTATTAAAGCTCACTATTATTTTAGTTCACTGATAGATATTTTTAATCATGTACTAACAATGCATCATATCAATTGTTTTTCCTGTTATTGTGGTTATTTGCATTGATTCTACTTTCTGATATTAAATTACTTTTTCTATGAAAAAGAAGTCCATTTGATCATAGAATCTTTATCCTATATGTGTAACTAAATTTGATGAGGTAATAACTTATTTTACAATGTTACCTCTATATTTACATGAGACTCTGTATAATAGTTTTTATTTCTTGTAATACCTTTGCAGACTAAGATATAAAAGTTATAAATAGGGAATTATTACTTCCCTTTTCCATTCTCTGCAAGACTTTCTTTAAATTTGTATTTCTTTCTAAATGTTTGGAAGAATTCACTGAAATACATCACTAAAATTTTTTGTGAGTTTTTTCTTTGTTTGTTTGTTTTAAAATAGTGGTTCTATTCTCTTTAAGAAAAATTATGCCACTAATATCTTCTTTTTTGTCAGCTTTGTTCATATATTTTTAAGCAATTTGCTCATTTCATCTGAATTGTCAACTGTGTAGGCATACAATATTTCAAAACTCCTCTTACTGATTTATTAATTTGTGAGGGCATGTGCATTTGTGTTCTTATTCTTGATCCTATATTCTTAATTAGAATTTCCCATCCCTTTGTTAGATGAGTACTAGAGATTTCGCAGTTAATTAATCTATTTGAAGTGCCAGATTTTGTCCTTTTTGATACGTAGGTAGATAGATACATAGATAAGTATATAAGTAGAGAGATAGATTAGAATTTTCTGAAATGATTAGTAGAATTTTACTTTGTTTGACATGGATTTGCTTTTCTTTAACTCTTTCAGCCATGTCTCCTCCTCTCCATCTCCCTTCTCCCTCTCTGCCCTTCTACTCCTTCTCCCACACTTCCTCCTTCTTTTCTTTTCTTGATGTTTCAGGTTTAGCATTTATTAAGCACCAGACACAGGGTGAGAGACCCAAAGTCACATCACACCTCACAACTCTGCTGTGAGACAGGGGTTACTGTACAGTCCAGAAGCCAAGGCCACCAGTAGGGGGATAGGATCAAAACCAGAATTCAGTACTTTTTGACTCCAGGTTCATTTCAACTCTGTTTCATCATTTTAGAAAATATGCACAAAAGAGTTTGTCCCAACCCACATGGATCCATTAAATAATCTTGGGATATATTTTGCACCTCCACACTTATAAACTCTTTTTAGAAATTTAGAAGAATATAATTTTAAAAATTAACATGTGTGTGTGATCTGGGCTTCAGCAAATGAGTATTCATATACTGTTAGTTCAGAGTCCCCTTTCCTCTGGCTTCTGGCAGGTGATGAGATTTCTGGTAATCAAAACCTCCTGGTGCCTATTTTCTCCTCCTCTTCCCTCCTGCCTGGGTTAGAGCTACCTCTGAGGTTTACTCTGACATTCCAGCACAGAAGAAATGGGGCTCCTAGCAATAGAATGAGCAAAGGAAAACCCAAGAGTGATGGACCCTCTCCCAGTGGTTAGCAAATACTTTGTTTTCTCTTAAGAAATTCTTAGTCCTCCCTCTTGGACACACATGTGAATTTAATCCAGGCAAGCCAAGAGCTTTCTGTGGTATGGGAGCAAAGCACCTGAAGAGCCACCCACCTGAGGACTGGGAGGCTTAGAGCATAGGACAGAGGCCACCTTTAATGAACAATTCAACTTAATATGTAGGAAAATTAGGCAGAAAGGGGAAAGTGAATTCCCAATATCTCAGAAATGTCAAAAAAGATGTAAGAAACCTAGCAAGGAAGATTTGAATTTATAAAATCCACACATATAAAAGACAACAAGCAGGCACTGAAGTGACAGTTCTGTTTTGACGTAGAACTTGAAATGCACTTCTTCTTCTTTTTTTTTTTTTTTTTTTTTTTTGAATACCAGGAAACCTTAGCTCAGGATTCCAAATATATCCTATGGTCTTTTGACAGTCACTTCCACTAAGCAATTCTGCCAAGCACTGTGCCCGAAGGAAAGGATCCACTCAGCCTTTATATCTTCCACAATTGATGCATTAAATATTGTGTACTTTCTTCAAGTACTTATTTTGTTTAGATGTATTCTTAATATTAGTCAATTAAGAATATCACCTTGGGCTGGGGATGTGGCTCAAGTGGTAGCGTGCTCGCATGGCATGCATGCAGCCTGGGTTTGATCCTCAGCACCACATACAAATAAAGATGTCCACCGAAAAATTAAAAAAATAAATAAATAAATATTTTTTAAAAGATTCTCTCTCTCTCTCTCTCTCTCTCTCAAAAAAAAAAAAAAAAAAAAGAATATCACCTCATTTTTCTTTAATTTATGTGTTTCCATGGGAACTACATAGAAGAGGAGAATAGGTGTCCAGTGTTAATAGCATGGTAAATGTTGGTAATAGACTTTAATTTGTGAAAATATTGGCATGTTAGCTGGTATGGTGTAGGTTAGAAATGGACTCTCAGTGACAAAATTAATGGCATTCAAATAGGTAATTAAGCTATTTTAGAGAAACTTTCCACCTTTGGTGAACAGGAATTATGAATCCTTTAAGGCCAGTAGCTTTAGCTTAACAAAGGATACCCTAGTTAAGTCCATAAGCAAAGGAGGATTCTGGAAGCCTGTTATCAACTGGAAGGAGATAGTGCCTCAGCAACCTTGGAAAGGTTATGCTTACAGTACTTAAAAGGTCAAGGATCTCAACACCTGACATATAAGAAGTGCCTACCCAATTAATGTTTAGCTATTATTAAAATAATTATGGTCTCCTAAAAGATTTACAAAGCCATTAGTTTGTTGACCCAAAAAGTGTTACAAGTCATGTAATCAATTAATGGACAAAGAATTCCAGCAAGGGTTCTTAGTTGCTTTTGACAACAGAGACCTCTGAAGATGGTGCTGTGTGATAATTAATAAACACAGTCATCCTTTATGGTTATGAATCTGAAATTTCCCCTTCTGAGAATCTGTGTTGTAGTGAAGCACTATTCTCGGTGTGGGTGGGCTGCTCACTCATACCCTTTCCAGAGAGGAAAATGAGAATCAAAGAACTCAAGGTCAAAAAATTTTGACTGATCTAACAAAGAAAATAGGTTGCTCTGGCTCTGGGTGGGACACTGTACTCAGGAGTGGCAGAGTTGTCCTTGGTAGAGAAAAGAAAAATATTGGCATATGCCAAATTATTCAATAGAAAACTTTGTGTGCATAAAACTTCCTGGAGAATTTATTTCAAAGTTATGTTCTAAAGTTTAGTAGGTAACCATCTATATTTATTTTGCGATTACTTATGGAGGTTTGAGCATTAGCCTAAAATTCTTTTAATGAAGCAACACTAGCAGGTTCCATATGTGCATTAGGGTGGCTGTGTAGTGAAATGTTCTCTTTTTCTTCTACAATTTTTGCCTTTAGTGATGGTGCCACTTTACAATAAATATCATGAATGTTTTTAGCTGTTTAGCTAATATAAAGCAATGTGATTTTACAATCTCTCTTTCTCTCTCTCTCTCTCTCTCTCTCTCTCTCTCTCTCTCTTTCTCACACACACAGACACGCACACACATGCACAAAGTTTTGCTTTGGGCTTGGGGTCAGAATGGTTTTGGCTTCTTCTGACCAATATACTTTATTTTTTTGTAATTCCAATTAATCATACTGTATTATCTTTAAGTGTTGCAACTTCTCCAACATTCCACATAGAAATCATTTTACCCATTGCTTTATTTGGTCATCAGTCTCTTTATTTAGGAATGGACAGAAGGATTGCTGTTCCTTGGGGTAGAAAAATCCATAATTTGTTGCCTTTTGCAATAAAAAATGTTGGCAAGTCAGGTGGCATCACTCATATGATCCATATCAAAAGTGCCAGGATGTAAATCTTGTTATGATCACAGCAGGACTTCCAGGGTTAGCACTTCCAGGCTCTATACACAGACAACCAGCGTCAAAATTGTTGGAGTTAGTATTCTTGTCAGCACTCCAAATCAGTCTGAACAGTGCCATTTTCTTCCATGAGGAGAATCAGAGTGCAAATGATGTGAGTATTGTGGGTCACCAGATGAAGGATTTCTTTTTTGCCCACAAAGATCTTTTTCACTTTGAACAGCTTATACTGGGCTTCCTCAGGTGTAATGCAATAAATAGCAAGGTGATCCCTGGTATTACAGATCAGACAGAAATCATCTCTAATCTTGTCATGCTGATGATGTCATAACATCATCAGGGTAAGTCACACCAGTTCAGACACTGTCATCAGTCTTAATGAGCTGTCATGCAGACCTTCTTTGATTCATCTCCTGTCAGGGCATAGTTAAGTCTGTTCCATAGGAAATGTGAAGTCCATAGTGATAAGAGGAAGATATTCTCTTAACTTTTGGGGATCAGCAGAAGAATGACAAGCAAATACATGGTCGCTTTATTCAGCTTTCAGTGGCTTAGAGCTGGTACTCAATTCAGATATTTCTCAGAAACAAACACAAGCCTGGGAAACTGAGGGACACCTGTTCCCAAACTGAAAAAATAAAAAAGAGCCAGGAATGTAACTCAGTGAGGTAGAGTGCCCCTGAGTTCAAGTTTCAAACCCCAGTAGAAGTAAAGAAAAACAGAGCAAGAGCAAGGAAGGAAAAGAGGAAGGTGGAGAGAGAGGGAGAAAGGTAAACATACAATTTTAAAAAGTGATTAGTTTTGACACAAAAGGCACAACTGGGCAGCAGAACATGGATTATAAAAGTGTTGAAAATGGTCCGTTCTTAATATATCTTGTTGGATTTACAAATGCTCATTTATTTATTTATATACTTATATGATAATACTAATACAAGAGTAATTGTCCAGTGTGGTACAGAGTGACTACATTTACTAGAAACATGATTAGATCAGAATCTTATAAGAAGCAGGTCAAGGCTTGAGGGCAGAGCAGCCTCATACACTTTTCCCATGTGCTCCATAACAGACTGATGTTATTTCATGTGTGAAGTAACGTGATTAGGTCTGAAAGGGCTGCACTACACTTGATTTCCTAATACTGCAGGATATTTTTTTTTAATTTTTAGTTGTAGATGGACACAATACCTTTATTTTATTCATTTATATGTGGTGCTGAGGCTTGAACCCAGGGCCTGGCACGTGCTAGGCAATCGTTGTACCACTGAGTCACAACCCCAGCCCTTTTTTTTTTTTTTTTTTGTATTAAGGTTTTCTCTTTACTTTTAATAGTCAGTTCAACTTTTGAATTTCAAAATTGCATAATTATACAATAAATCTTTCATTTCTTCTTTATTGATCCCCAGGGAGAAAATTGAGGAACCAGGTAAAACACACACACACACATACACACACACATTCACACACGTACACACACACACAGACAAAATATACCACTTTTCCTTTTAATTTATCAATACACTCATGAATATATTATACCAATTCAACACAGGATATCTAAAGATCTCTCTTAGGCGCCTTGTTGCAAAGTCCCTGTAGTGTCCTGCACCATGAAGAAAAAAAAAATCTGTGTCTTTACTTCTTCCCACAATTTGGAAGGGTCCATTTTGCTTTCAGTGTCAAACAAAGCATCATAAATTCCTGGGAATGACTTCCCTGCATACTTGTTGTGGCTGCTAGGAGCATAGATGGCATGCTTGTTAAGAAAATACTTTGGTGTTAGCTGCACAAAAAAGACATATAAGAATAAAACAGGAGCACCATATAATCTTGGATCTCATATTTCTAAATTTATGCTTTGATTAAGCCCTTTGTCAAGCAAACTTACAAGTTCAATAGTCTCCAAAGACTAGTCTATGAAATATGTGTTGATTATTTTACTTTACCTAGATAGCTCAAAGTGGTTCAGAGCTAATTCAAGTAGCAACAATGATAACAACAGCTGATGACTTGGTATAGACTGTGCTTGGTATTCTGCAAAAATTTACTTACAACTTTTATAATTGTTTTTTTTTTTTAATTTATTTTTATTTTTTGGTACTGAGGATTGAATACAAATAGCTTTTTACAACCCTGGCTTTTTTTTTTTTTTTTTTTTTTTTTTTTTTTTAGTCAGGACCTCATTATATTGCTTAGCGCTTCACTAAGTTGCTGAAGTTGTCCTTGAACTTGTTATTCTCCTGCCTCAGCCTCCTAAATTGCTGGGATTATAGTTGTGAACAACCATGCCTGGCCAATTTTTCTAATTTTTAAAAGTGAATTCTACAAAGTTGACATTAATATTTTACAGAGGAGGAAACTGACTATAATTAAACTATTTGTCTCAATGTGCATGGGAAATAAGTACTAACTTTTACTAAATCACACTGCTCCTGGAATTACAACACTGCTGTGGTCATTAAAGTTCCATTTATAACCAGCCAATCAATGTTTTACTATTCTTCCAAAAGTCATATTCTATGTTAAAATGCTTAGGTTAATGCATGAAGATCCAATTAAAATCATTTTATGATGTTTACAAGGCCTAAGAAGAAGACTGTTTCATTGAAGGGGCTAAGCTAGGTTATGTGCTATCTCTGAAAGTGGATAAGTTGCAAAATAACAAGGTAAAGAAATAAAGAGGAACAACCATGCTACCTGTGGTGAGCCATTCTCACACGTGACTGGGCAACTCCTGGTTTGGGTGTGAGGCGCTCTGGCTAAACTGTGTCGGAGCTTTCCCAACCCTCTCCTGGTGTGAGAGCCTGTCCTTGAGGGGGTGTGACTTGACCACTGACCCTGGGGTCAATCACTGACCCTGACCTTGGAGTGCTGCCCCCCTCAACATTCACTGGATGGAATTCTCCCCTGAATTTCTTGTTCCCCAATAAAAGGACACTCCCTGGAGTGCTCTCTCTCTCTCTCCTGCTAGCCCTGAGTAATCCCTGCTGCCCTACCGGGTGGTTCGAGGTGTGAGTCAGAGGGAGAGCCGTCTCAGACCTGGTCATAGAAAAAGGTAACTGAGTCTGTGTGTTTATTTGATCTCACTAGCTAACTTTTATTCCAAGAACCTCTTTAATGAAACCAGTGCACTGGTCACATGGTGGAAGCTACCATTGGCAAAATAGTTACCCTGTTTGGATGATGTCCATTTCTCCCAACCACTGACCCTTTGATTGTCCCTACAGGGAAAGGTGACTCCACTTCTGGCTTTTCAATAACATAATCCTTTCTGCAGTCCTCAGAGTATGGGCAACCTGGGGGTCAGTGGGTAGTTTCTCAGAAATAATCACATGTGCCAAAATGTAGGGGGGAAATATTTAATATCAAATTTAAGGAGTAAATATATAATCATTACACATTATACAAATTTATAAAATTTATTTTTATCATATGTATATATAAAAACAAAAGTAGAACAAGGGCTAAAATTATATATAAAAAATATAAACTGGATTCTATATTTAACTGTAATTGGGGGGATTTTTGTTTTCTGGTGGTGTCTTCCTGAAACTTTTACATTTCCTAAGATAAATATTTTTTTAATCAGAACAAAATGCTAAAAATAAATATTTCTCAGGATCATATTAAATTATTTGAAAAGCCAATATAGTATATTTTTATTATTTACTACATATATTTTAAAATATACTATTATCTTGCAAAAAATCAATTTTGATTTTTTTCCACACTGCACAACATTTTAAAAATTATATTACAATGAAGAGTCATATTTTCTTTCTTACCAAGAGAATGACATATCTGGTAACCATAAAGGATCAATGAATGCATTTTTAGAAACATCAGTTGATCATTCATAATCCACAATAATATTGCAATTAAAAGAGAATTAATGTAGATATGAGTAAATGAAAGTGTGTTAATTAGCCAGCAAAAAAAAATCTAAAATTTCTATAATATGCAAATTAAGAACAAGCAAGGTAATTATCATAGTTTTGATATCCTGCAAAATTCTGTTTTGCAGAGGCTTATGAACCTATTGATACTGTAACATGTGCCAATGGAATCATGTGATAGTAATTTTTATGTAAGTGGAAATAGTAAGTGATACATCTAAGAATATAAATGCAGGGAAGACTTTTTTCACCTTAGGAATCTTAATTATCTACTCGTGGAAGTCATATCAATATTTAAATAAAACAATCTAAAAATGTTTTTTAAGGTGCCAGGAAAATTATAAATATTTTTCAAGTGACAACTCATGATATTTTCTTGTTATTAAAGATAATTTCTCATGAGCATAAAAGATGGTGTCTTTTTGTTCTTTCTTTTTTTTTTTTTTTTCATTTTTAAGCATACAGTACAATACTGTTAACTACATGTCATTGATGTACAGCACACTTTAGCATTTGAGCATTTTTTTTTTTTTTGGCTGAAACTTGATTATATCTGTTCCACAGTAACTCTAGGGAACAATTTAATCATAAAAATAATGGTTAATTTTTTAAAAATTTTTTATTGTTGGTTGTTCAAAACATTACATAGTTCTTGATATATCATATTTCACACTTTGATTCAAGTGGGTTATGAACTCCCATTTTTACCCCGTATAGAGATTGCAGAATCATATCAGTTACACATACATTGATTTACATGTTGCCATACTAGTGTCTGTTGTATTCTGTTGCATTTCCTATCCTCTACTATCCCCCCTCCCCTCCCTTCCCCTCCCATCTTCTCTCTCTACCCCCTCTACTGTCATTCATTTCTCCCCCTTGTATTATTTTTCCCTTTCCACTCACTTTCTCTTGTATGTAATTTTGTATAACCCTGAGGGTCTCCTTCCGTTTCCATGCAATTTCCCTTCTCTCTCCCTTTCCCTCCCACCTCTCATCCCTGTTTAATGTTAATCTTCTTCTCATGCTCTTTGTCCCTACTCTGTTCTTAGTTACTCTCCTTATATCAAAGAAGACATTTGGCATTTGTTTTTTAGGGATTGGCTAGCTTCACTTAGCATAAACTGTTCTAATGCCATCCATTTCCCTGCAAATTCTATGATTTTGTCATTTTTTAATGCACAGTAATACTCCATTGTGTATAAATGCCACATTTTTTTTTTTATCCATTCGTCTACGGAAGGGCATCTAGGTTGGTTCCACAGTCTTGCTATTGTGAATTGTGCTGCTATGAACATTGATGTAGCAGTGTCCCTGTAGCATGCACTTTTTAGGTCTTTAGGGAATAGATCGAGAAGGGGAATAGCTGGGTCAAATGGTGGTTCCATTCCCAGCTTTCCAAGAAATCTCCATACTGCTTTCCAAATTGGCCGCACCAATTTGCAGTCCCACCAGCAATATACAAGTGTACACTTTTCCCCACATCCACGCCAGCACTTGTTGCTGTTTGACTTCATAATGGCTGCCAATCTTACTGGAGTGAGATGGTATCTTAGGGTGGTTTTGATTTGCATTTCTCTGACTGCTAGAGATGGTGAGCATTTTTTCATGTACTTGTTGATTGATTGTATGTCCTCCTCTGAGAAGTGTCTGTTCAGGTCCTTGGCCCATTTGTTGATTGGGTTATTTGTTATCTTATTGTCTAATTTTTTGAGTTCTTTGTATACTCTGGATATTAGGGCTCTATCTGAAGTGTGAGGAGTAAAGATTTGTTCCCAGGATGTAGGCTCCCTATTTACCTCTCTTATTGTTTCTTTTGCTGAGAAAAAACTTTTTAGTTTGAGTAAGTCCCATTTGTTGATTCTAGTTATTAACTCTTGTGCTATGGGTGTCCTATCGAGGAATTTGGAGCCCAACCCCACAGTATGTAGATCGTAGCCAACATTTTCTTCTATCAGACTCCGTGTCTCTGATTTGATATCAAGCTCCTTGATCCATTTTGAATTAACTTTTGTGCATGGTGAGAGAAAGGGATTCAGTTTCATTTTGTTGCATATGGATTTCTAGTTTTCCCAGCACCATTTGTTGAGGATGCTATCCTTCCTCCATTGCATGCTTTTAGTCCATTTATCAAATATAAGATAGTTGTAGTTTTGTGGATTGGTTTCTGTGTCCTCTATTCTATACCATTGGTCCACCCGCCTGTTTTGGTACCAGTACCATGCTGTTTTTGTTACTATTGCTCTGTAGTATAGTTTGAAGTCTGGTATCGCTATACCGCCTGATTCACACTTCCTGCTTAGCATTGTTTTTGCTATTCTGGGTCTTTTATTTTTCCATATGAATTTCATGATTGCTTTCTCTATTTCTACAAGAAATGCTGTTGGGAATTTGATTGGCATTGCATTAAACCTATAGAGAACTTTTGGTAATATCGCCATTTTGATGATGTTAGTTCTGCCTATCCATGAACAGGGTATATTTTTCCATCTTCTAAGATCTTCTTCTATTTCTCTCTTTAGGGTTCTGTAGTTTTCATTGTATAAGTCTTTCACCTCTTTTGTTAGGTTGATTCCCAAGTATTTTATTTATTTATTTATTTTTTTGAGGATATTGTGAATGGAGTGGTTGTCCTCATTTCCATTTCAGAGGATTTGTCGCTGATATACAGGAATGCCTTTGATTTATGCGTGTTGATTTTATATCCTGTCAATTTGCTGAATTCATTTATTAGCTCTAATAGTTTGTTTGTAGCCCCTTTTAGGTCTGCTAGGTATAGAATCATGTCATCTGCAAATAGTGATAATTTAAGTTCTTCTTTTCCTATTTTTATGCCTTTAATTTCTTTCATCTGTCTAATTGCTGTGGCCAGTGTTTCGAGAACTATTTTGAACAGAAGTGGTTAGAGGGCATCCCTGACTTGTTCCAGATTTTAGAGGGAATGCCTTCAATTTTTCGCCATTCAGAAAGATGCTAGCCTGAGGCTTAGCATAGATTGCTTTTACAATATTGAGGTATGTTCCTGTTATCCCCAGTTTTTCTAGAGTTTTGAACATAAAGGGATGCTGTACTTTGTCGAATGCTTTTTCCGCATCTATCGAGATGATCCTATGGTTCTTATTTTTAAGTCTATTGATGTGGTGAATAACATTTATTGATTTCCGTATATTGAACCAGCCTTGCATCCCAGGGATGAATCCTACTTGATCATGGTGCACAATTTTTTTGATATGTTTTTGTATCCGATTCGCCAGAATTTTATTGAGGATTTTTGCATCTAGGTTCATTAGAGATATTGGTCTGTAGTTTTCTTTCTTTGTCTTTGTCTGGTTTAGGTATCAAGGTGATGTTGGCCTCGTAGAATGAATTTGGAAGTTCTCCCTCTTTTTCTATTTCCTGAAGTAGCTTGAAAAGTATTGGTATTAGTTCCTCTTTAAAGGTTTTGTAAAACTCTGCTGTATACCCATCCGGTCCTGGGCTTTTCTTAGTTGGTAGTCTTTTGATGGTTTCTTCTATTTCCTCAATTGATATTGGTCTGTTTAGGTTGTCTATATCCTCCTGACTCAATCTGGGCAGATCATATGACTTAAGAAATTTATCTATGCCTTCACTATCTTCTAATTTATTGGAGTATAAGGATTCAAAATAATTTCTCATTATCTTATGTATTTCTGAAGTGTCTGTTGTGATATTGCCTTTTTCATCCCGTATGCTAGTAATTTGAGTTCTCTCTCTTCTTCTCTTCATTAGCATGGCTAAGGGTCTGTTGATTTTATTTATTTTTTCAAAGAACCAACTGTTAGTTTTGTCAATTTTTTCAATTGTTTCTTTTGTTTCGATTTCATTAATTTCAGCTCTGATTTTAATTATTTCTTGCTTTCTACTTCTTTTGCTGTTGTTTTGCTCTTCTTTTTCTAGGATTTTGAGATGAAGTATGAGATCATTTAGTTGTTGTTTTTTTCTTTTTTTAAGGAATGAACTCCAATCAATGAATTTTCCTCTTAGAACTGCTTTCAATGTATCCCATAGATTCCAATATGTTGTGTCTGTGTTTTCATTTATCTCTAAGAATTTTTTAATTTCCTCCTTGATGTCTTCTATAACCCATTGATCATTCAGTAACCTATTGTTCATTCTCCAAGTGATGTATGCTTTTTCCTTCCTTCTTTTATCGTTGATTTTCAGTTTCATTCCATTATGATCAGATAGGATGCATGGTATTATCTCTACTCCTTTATATTGTCTAAGAGTTGCCCTGTGACATAATATATGATCTATTTTTGAGAAGGATCCATGTGCTGCTGAGAAAAAAGTGTAACTGCTTGATGTTGGGTGGTATATTCTATATATGTCAATTAAGTCTAGGTTATTAATTGTGTTATTGAGTTCTATAGTTTCCTTGTTCAACTTTTGTTTGGAAGATCTGTCCAATGGTGAGAGAGGTGTGTTGAAGTCTCCCATGATTATTGTATGGTGGTCTATTGGACTCTTGAACTTGAGAAGAGTTTGTTTGATGAACATAGCTGCACCATTTTTGGGGGCATATATATTTATGATTGTTATGTCTTGTTGGTGTATGGTTCCCTTGAGCAGTATGTAGTGTCCCTCTTTATCCCTTTTGATTAACTTGGGCTTGAAATCTATTTTATTTGATATGAGTATGGACACTCCTGCTTGTTTCCGAAGTCCATATGAGTGATATGATTTTTCCCAACCTTTCGCCTTCAGCCTATGTATGTCTTTTCCTATCAAATGTGTCTCCTGTAGGCAGCATATTGTTGGGTCTTGTTTTGTGATCCATTCTACTAGCCTGTGTCTCTTAATTGGTGAGTTTAAGCCATTAACATTTAGGGTTATTATTGAGATATGGGTTGTTCTTCCAGCCATATTTGTTTATTTCTGTTACTAAACATGGTTTGTTTTCCTCTTTGATGATTTCCCCCCCTTTACTGTCCTACCTCCCACTGTTGGTTTTCATTGTTATTTTCCATTTCCTCTTCCTGTAATGTTTTGCCGAGGATGTTTTGAAGAGATGGTTTTCTAGCTGCAAATTCTTTTAACTTTTGTTTATCGTGGAAGTTTTTAATTTCATCTTCCATCCTGAAGCTTAATTTCGCTGGATACACAATGCTTGGTTGGAACCCATTTTCTTTCAGTGTTTGAAATATATTATTCCAGGATCTTCTAGCTTTCAGAGTCTGTGTTGAAAGATTAGCTGTTATCCTGATTGGCTTACCCCTAAATGTAATCTGCTTCCTTTCTCTTGTAGCTTTTAAAATTCTCTCCTTATTCTGTATGTTGGGCATCTTCATTATAATGTGTCTAGGTGTGGATCTCTTATGATTTTGCACATTCAGCGTCCTGTAGGCTTCTAGGATTTGGGATTCTGTCTCATTCTTCAAGTCTGGGAAGTTTTCTCGTATTATTTCATTGAATAGATTGCTCATTCCTTTGGTTTGGACCTCTATATATTCCTGTATCCCAATGACTCTTAAGTTTGGTCTCTTTATGTTATCCCATATTTCTTGGATGTTCTGCTCATGGTTTCTTAACAGTCTTACTGAGCTGTCTATGTTCTTTTCAACTTGAAATAGTTTGTCTTCATTGTCTGATGTTCTATCTTTTAAGTGTTCTACTCTGCCGGTAGTATTCTCAATTGAGTTTTTAAGTTGGTTTATTGCTTCTTGCATTTCTAGGATTTCTGTTTGTTTGTTTTTTATAACCTCTATCTCCCTGTATAGTTGATCTTTTGCTGCCTGGATTTGTTTGTGTAATTCATTGTCGAAGTGATCTTTCATTGTCTGATTTTGCTGTCTAATGTCTTCCTTGAGACTCCAGATCATCTGAAGCATGTATATCCTGAATTCTTTATCTGACATTCCATCTGCTGCAGCTGTTACCTCTTCTAAAGTTGAGTTGACCTGCATTGCTTGTGGTCCTTTCTTTCCTTGTCTTTTCATATTGCTTGCGTTTCTTTCTGCTTGGTGAAACTGTTGTGTTTTTGAAAAATTTTTCCCCCTATATATTTATATTGCTCTTGTATAGTTGAAAAGTCTCCCTTGCAGGGGCAGGCAGCGGTCTGCCTATCTTGCCGGTGCGGGCAGCGGTTCGGCTCTGCCCCTCCTCCAATTGGTGTGAGGTGTCTACCATGCCCGAGGACCCCTGGGCCTGTTCCGGGTATGGGTGAAGGCTCTGCTCTACTCCTACTCCAATTGGGGTGATGTGCCTACCACCCCGGCCGGCCGCTGGGCCTGTTCCACCGGTCGGTCACAGGTCTGCCTACCTTGCGGGCGCTGGTGGCGGCTCTGCTCTGCCCCTACTCCAATTGGGGTCACGCCGGTGGGCCACTGGACCTGTTCCGGGCGCAGGTGGCGGCTCTGCTCTGCCCCTCTGGCTTGATGACAAAGTGAGAGACTCGGGTGTTTGTGACTCACTTTCTTTACCAGGAGACCAACTGTTTCTGTCGCCGCTGGTATTGATGAAGTTCTCTCCTCCGCCGCTTTCTGATGACATCAGATCTCTGCCATGTTGGTATCCCATGTGAATGGCAGCATTTCGTTCCCTTTGCCAGGTGACCAAAGCAACGGAAGAGTCCTGCCCAGCCCTCACAAGCCCCATCTCAGTCCTGTTGCCACTGCCTATGAAGGCTCGGTTGGTATTTACCTCCACAGTATTCAGCAGGACCCGGACCAAGAAGCAGTTTCCGTGGATTCTTTAGCCCTGGGCCAGAGCAATTCCGGGAGCCGGAATTCGGCCGCTCTGTGCTCGGTGTATGTTCTGATAGGAGCAGGCTCCAAGAAGCAGTTTCCGCCGGTTAATTAGCCCTGAGCCTGAGTAATTTGTCTGCGAGCCGCAGGCAAATGGCAGCCTGAAATTACCTGTTCTATGGCTGAATCTTTGTTCTTTCAATGGTAGTGAAAAGCCTACTATCCAACACTGTCAGAGAGCTTACATTCCAGAGGCTGGTGTTTGTTTGTTGTTGTAATAAAAAATGATTCAATATAATCAAAATTAATCTAATAGACATGAATAATTAAACAATGATTATTGAACTCAGTATATTACTTGTGTCATAATTTAATTAACAAAGGAGAAATAATCATTATGAAAAGGAATAATTGTTTTATTCATTGGCTTAATTTGCTTTTAATTTTTATGTTGTTTTTAATAGTAACAGTGTTTAGTAATCACTTACTGTTCTGAGTGCTAACATGTTATGTTTAATCTTCAGGGCAATCCTTCAGGTTGGATAGGGAAATAACTTTATTTTTTAAATATAATTTTCTAACTGATTTTAATTAATTTTTGGTACTAGGGATTGATTCCAGGGGTGCTTAACCACTGAGCCACATCCTCACACCTTTTAATTTTAATTTATTTGAAATTTTGAGACAGATATCACTTAGTTGTTTAGGGCCTCCCTAAGTTACTGACACAGGTCTAGAACTTGTGATCCTTCTGCCTCATCTTCCAGAGTTTCTGGGATTACAGGTGTGCACCTCGGCACCCACAAATAGCTCCACTTTATAAATGGCATACAGAAGAAACAATAGGTTATCAAGTTGCCCACATTTGCAACTGGAAAGTTGTAGAGTGACATAGGAGGTCAGTTTGTTCTATAGACTACACTATGTATTCAAAAGGGAAATAGATATTACTAAGACCCCATAACTTATATTTGAGCTATTTTCAATATTTACTTATTCAACATAATGAATTGAGTTTTTGTGATAGTATAAACGAGGCATAGAGAAGGGAAATTTCATGGAAATGGAAGGAGACCCTCATCATTATACAAAATTACATATAAGAGGAAATGAGGGGAAAGGGAAAAAAAAACAAGGGAGAGAAATGAATTACAGTAGATGGGGTAGAGAGAGAAGATGGGAGTAGAGAATAGGAAAGGCAGCAGAATACAACATACACTAGTATGGCAGTGTGTAAAAACGTGGATGTGTAACCGATGTGATTCTGAAATCTGTATATGGGGTAAAAATGGGAGTTCATAACCCCCTTGAATCAAATGTATGAAATATGATATGTCAAGAGCTATGTAATGTTTTGAACAACTAATAAAAAAATTAAAAAATAAAGAAAACAAACAAACAAATAACAACAACAACAACAAAAAAAAGAATTACAATAATGAAAATTTACTCATGGGTGTTTCCCAAATACCTTTGGAAATGGAAGTTTCCCAAATTTCCTTGGAAATGGACTAGTGATGTGGAAAGAAGATGATATCAAAGTGTATGAGTGTAAGGGAAAACATGAGTGAACAAATGATCTTTCTCTAAGATTGAATTAACAAAACTGGGAACAGTGATGTATGCCTGCAATCCCAGCTGCAAAGGAGGCTTAAACAGGAGAATTGCAAGTTCACAGTCAGCATAAACAGCTTAGCAAGACTATGTCACAAAATTGAAAAAAAAATAAAAATAAAAATAAATAAAAAGGTCTAGGAAATGGGCTCATCAATTGAGTTCAATCCTAGGTACAATAAAATAATAATAATAATTGAAGAAAAGACTTACCATTGATCTTGTTTTCACATTATATTTCCCTGCAGTTCCAGTTCTCTCTAAATTTTTTCTCTCTTTTCAAATGTTACTTCCTTACATTTTCTCAATTAAGGAAATGCTTAAAATCATAGAAAATTTGACTCTAATTTTTTTTTCATATATTTAATTGGTGTGTTATAATTGTAATTTTTTACATATATATTTTATTTGATAAATAAAATGGATAAAGGTCCACTGACTTGAACTACTCCTCAAAAATCAAAACCAAAATAGAGCTATTTATGCTAAGGTTCAACATCACTAAATGAACACCAAGTTGTTCATTGGACATTTTGAGAAACCAAGAGAGAACAGCTAATCATCTAAACAGGCCAGGTTTTGCCAATACAGGAGGAGAATGTTCTGTGTTTTAACCCTTACAAGGAAAATAAGATTGTTAACCAGTTCACCTTGTCTTACACCATTTCCTAGCTTCTGCTCAAATTACTTTATAAAAATAATTGTTTTGCCAAATGTGGCATAGAGCCTCTTTGTTTTCATTTCTGTGTTTTCTTTCCTTTTCTTTTTTCCTTTTTTGCAGCTCTCTATAAACAAGATGAAATTAATTAGTTGCAAATAAAGCCAATTATATTATTTAACCAAATTTGGTCAAATTTTGTCTTTCAATGAATCAAAGGGAAAATCTTAATTAAATTAAAAAATCTTTAAATAAGCAATCATAAATAAAACAGGGCACTGCAAAATAAAACTAAACTAGTTCTCAAATCAGACAATCCCCAGAACTAAAACAAATCCAGGGAAATCCAGTCCAGGACTTGATCTAACAGCATTTATTGAAACTGGAAGTGAGGTATAAGAACAACTTAATTGGTTAATGGGCAACAAAGGCTTCAGTGATTAATTGAACTTCAGACACTGTGGTAAATCTCTGTAATGACTTGGTCTGTTAGTCTTCTTTATTGTTATTGTTATTATCATTTGGTTCCATGAGTTGAACCTCTCTTGAGCCACTGGAATTGCCAGCACATGCCATAGTGCCTTGTGGTGAGCCGCTTCTGCCGTTTCTGCAGACTATGGTCGCCATTACAAGATGGCGCTGGCTCCGCTGTGGTATGTGACAAACAACTCCTTATCTGAGAGAGTTGGCACATGATTTTTCACCACCCTGTGAGAAAGTTCCACGCGGCAGCTTTGCATTGGGGCTTGGGATGCTTTATTAAGGCTGGGAGGGCATCCGGGAAGAAGAGAAGAAGAAAGAATAATAAATATCAAGGGACCTGAATAAACTGCTGAGAGAAGATTCCGGAGTTGCGTCTTCCTTGCGGGCAAGGGGTCGCGACAAGTGGTGCCGAGACCCGGGAAATCAGAACTCTCAGTAGTCAGGGGTGGTGCACCGGTTAGTCCCCAGGTAAGTGGGATCCGCGATCAAAGCGGGGTCAGTCCCCAGGTAAGGGGGATCCGCGATCAAAGCGGGGTTAGTCCCAGGTAAGTGGGATCCGCGATTAAAGCGGGGCAGCTCTTCTGTAATGAAAGAGGAAGCCTTGCATTTTATTGCAGCTGCACCGTGTACTTTCGCTTCTACTTTCGCTTCCGTCTTCTGTGTTTTTTCTGCTGCGTCAGTGTGTTTCTGCTGTCTGTATTTTTTTTGTCGTTGTGTCATGGGTGCCACATCTTCAAGTCCGCTTCTTCTGGCCCTAGATGGCCTGTTACGTTCCAAGGGACTGGAAGTGAAGCATAGTACATTACAGAGATTTTTACAAAAGGTAGATATCGCTGCACCGTGGTTTGCATTTTCGGGCAGCCTTACTGTGCCTAGTTGGGATAAACTAGGCAAAGATCTTGATTTTGCATCTGAGCACGGCATGTTAGAGGGTGGGGTGATACCCCTTTGGAAAATGGTCCGTGGTTGCCTTACGGATGGCAGATGCCAGGAAGCACTTGCTAAAGGACAGGAGGTTTTAGAGCGATTACATGAGGAAAAGTCGGAGACGGCAGAAAGCCAAGTGACTCGGGAAGAGGGGAGTGTGCGGAGCATGACACGGGGGAGGAGACGGTTGTATCCAGATCTCAGTACGCTGCGTACACCCCCATGCGAAAGTGGGTCAGAGGAGGAGGAGGAGGAGGAGGAAGAGCTCGGGAGGCTGTCTTGTCAGCTAGGGAGTTTAGCTATAGGAGAAGGGAATAAAAAGAAACAAGGGCTCAGGAAGAACGATCCCCCGGATCCACCGCCGTATGGTGGGGGCACTACGGGGAGAGCTTTCCATGCCCAAACATGGAGGGCTGTTCACGCTGAGATGGGTCTTGCTTATCCAGTTTTTCAGGATGACAACAGGGGAAGAGTCCATGAACCCTTAGATTTTAAAATTGTAAAGACCCTGGCGGAGTCTGTGCGCACTTATGGGGTGGATGCCGCCTTCACACTGACTCAGGTGGAGAATCTATCTAGATACTGTATGACTCCTTCTGATTGGGCTAGCCTTGTTCGGGCTTGCGTTTCCCCGGGTAAATATCTGGACTGGAGAGCATTCGTGCTAGAGGGCGCAATAGAGCAGGCCGCCCAAAACCATGCGGCGGGACATCCCCATTGGGACAAGGATATGCTCTTAGGGCAGGGTAGATTTGCAAATCAACAGACAGGATTTCCTCTTGAGGCATATGATCAAATTAACAACATTTGCATTCGGGCATGGAAGTCGCTTCCAAATAGAGGAGAGGTGTCTGGTAATTTGACCAAGATTCTACAAGGCCCTACAGAACCCTTTTCAGATTTTGTAGCAAGGATGGTGGATGCCGCTGGAAAGATTTTTGGGGATCCTGATAGAGCCATGCCCCTTATCAAGCAATTGGTCTTTGAGCAGTGCACCAAGGAATGTAAAGCAGCAATCACTCCTTATAAAAATAAGGGCATAGAAGCATGGATGAAAGTGTGTAGAGAGATTGGAGGACCTTTAACTAATGCAGGTCTTGCAGCTGCTGTCCTTCGGATGGCAAAAGGGGGCAGTCCTGGTGCCGGAACATGCTTCCATTGTGGTCAACCTGGTCATTTCAGACGTGAATGTCCTAAAAAAGATAATTTTACTGGACCCCCTCGCGGTGGCCCTTTCAATGGCCTTCGTCAACCGGGGCTGTGTCCAAAATGTAAAAAGGGAAAGCATTGGGCAAAAGAGTGTAGATCAGTGAGGGACATCTATGGACAGCCTGTTTCAGCTGGGCCAAAAAACGGCCGAAGGGGCCCCCGACCCCAGGGCCCACAAATATATGGGGCAATGGAGAATGTCACACCCAAACCCGAGACATGGCCATCTCTACGCCATCCCATGAGACGCGGAGAGCCACTACAGGTGCCGCGGGATTGGACCTCTGTTCCACATCCAGACTCGTACTAACACCTAAAATGGGAGTCCAATTGGTGGAAACTGAATTCAAAGGACCTTTACCACCTGGCACTGTAGGTTTGCTAATTGGACGTGCATCCTCTATATTGCAAGGTCTTCATGTCTTTCCTGGAGTCATTAGTCCTGATACTGTAGGATCAGTAAAGGTTATGGTGGAAGCTCCAAGGGGTATTGTGTCCATTTCCCCAGGAGACCGGATTGCTCAATTGCTAATTCTACCCAGTCTGCATACCCGCTTTCCTGCTGATTCCTTTTCAAGGACAAGTGATGAGATTGGAGTCACTGGAGGGAATTCTGTTTATTTGTCCTTAGATATGAATGACCGTCCTACTTTAAACTTAACCATAGAAGGCAAATCAATTTTGGGATTGCTAGATACTGGAGCAGATCGTAGTATAATAGCACAAAAGGACTGGTCAAAGGGGTGGCCGGTGCAGCTCTCAGATCAATCACTAAGAGGTTTGGGATATGCCCAGGCCCCTCAAATCAGCTGTAGACATCTATCTTGGAAGGACCCAGAAGGACACAATGGCACCTTTCAGCCTTATGTACTTGATTTACCTATCTCTTTATGGGGTCGTGATCTGATGAAAGACATGGGGTTCACTCTTAGTAATGACTATTCTCCGGTGTCTCAACAGATTATGCAAAATATGGGGTATAGGCCAGGTCTAGGACTAGGAAAACACCTACAGGGGTGTAGGCATCCTGTGCAAGGTCATCAAAAGCTTAACAGATTTGGTCTGGGTTTTTCCTAGGGGCCACTGGGGCTCAAATACCCATAACATGGCTCACCGAGGAGCCTGTTTGGGTGCCTCAGTGGCCTCTTCCCTCGGTTAAATTGGCAGCGGCCCATAATTTAATCAAAGAACAACTAAACTTGGGTCACATCCAACCTTCTACTTCTCCATGGAATACTCCCATATTTGTTATTAGGAAAAAATCAGGAAAGTGGCGCCTACTACATGATTTACGAGCAGTTAATGCTCAAATGCAACTTATGGGGCCCATTCAAAGAGGGCTACCTCTGCTCTCCTCTATTCCTCAGGGCTGGCATATTATTGCTATTGACATTAAAGACTGTTTCTTTTCTATTCCTTTGCATCCTAAAGACTCACAACGTTTTGCTTTCACCCTTCCCTCGTGTAACCACGAGGAGCCAGATCTTAGGTTTGAGTGGGTAGTGTTGCCACAGGGAATGGCTAATAGTCCCACGATGTGCCAGATGTATGTGGGGAAGGCACTCTCACCTCTCAGACATAAGTATCCCTCCATCAAGATTATTCATTATATGGATGATGTGTTATTGGCCGCTAAGTTAGAGCAGATAGTTAATGAGGCCTATAAAGACTTAGTAAAGCTGTTAGCTCAATATGGGCTACATATTGCACCTGAAAAGGTTCAAACGGGGAATTCTATTGAGTATTTGGGAGCAATAATTGGGTATGATAAACTAAAACCACAAAAAATCACCATAAGAACTCAAGATCTCCAAACTTTAAATGATTTTCAAAAACTGTTGGGAGATATTAATTGGATAAGGGGATATTTACATATTCCTAATGGTGTGCTCCAGCCTTTGTATGCTACCCTTAAGGGTGATCCAGATCTTGCTTCTCCTTGTAGCCTCACCAAAGAGGCTAGAGCGGCCCTTATAACAGTAGAAGAAGCTATACAACATGCTACTCTATGCAGGCTCCAAAGTGATAAATCTTTCCAGTTATGTGTGCTTGCCACTATGCGGCAGCCTACTGGAGTACTGTGGCAAGATGGGCCTTTACTATGGATCCATCCACATATATCCCCAGGAAAATCTTTAGAATACTATCCTGATGCTGTTGCAGCGTTAGCACTTAAAGGGATTCACCAAAGCATTCAATTTTTCGGACAATCACCTTCTTCTCTTATTATACCCTATACTAAGGCTCAACTTAATGTTTTGTGTGCTACTCTAGACAACTGGGCTATTCTATGTTGCTCGTTTCAAGGGGATATTGACAATCATTACCCTTCCCATCCATTACTCCATTTTGTTAAAGAACATCCCATCATTTTCCCTAAGGTAACTTCACCCAATCCAATTCAGGGGGCTGTTAATATTTTCACTGATGGTTCCAAGTCTGGAATGGGAGCTTATGTAATTAATGATTCTCCCCCTGTTCAGCATCAATTTGCTCCTGGTAATCCACAATGGGTTGAACTGCAAATTGTTATTGAGGTTTTTAAACAGTGTTCTTTTCCTTTTAATCTTATCTCGGACTCCATTTATGTGGTACAAGCACTCAAAGTCCTGGAGGCCGTGGGAGCTATTAGTAATGCCCATAATGTATCTGCTTACTTTAATCAGCTTCAACAACTTATCTGTAGCCGCACTGCTCCTTTTTATCCAATGCACATACGGGCTCATACTTCTCTTCCTGGTCCGTTATCACAGGGTAATGCCTGTGCGGACTCAGCCACTAGAGGCCAGTTGATATGCTTGGCTTCCTCCTTAGAGGGGGCTAAATTATTTCACCAAAATTTCCATGTTAATGCTTTAACGCTGCGCAGGCGTTTTTCCATTTCAAGAGCGGATGCTCGTCAGATAGTATTACAATGTCCTCATTGTGTCACATTTCTTCATCCCCCTACTTATGGAGTGAACCCACGGGGATTAAAACCATTGGTTGTCTGGCAAATGGATGTGACGCACATACCTGACTTTGGTAACCTCAAGTATGTACATGTTTCTGTTGATACGTGCTCTGGAGTTATTCATGCCTCTGCTTTGTCGGGAGAGAAGGCACGTAATGTTATCACTCATTGCCTAGAAGCATGGGCAGCATGGGGTGCTCCTGCATCCCTTAAGACTGATAATGGACCTGCTTATACTGGCAGACAATTTACATCCTTTTGTTCTACCATGGGAGTGCAACTTACTCATGGTCTGCCTTACAATCCTCAAGGACAAGGCATTGTTGAGCGTGCTCATCGCACTTTAAAAGAAACTTTACAAAAACAAAAAGGGGGAATAGGAGCTGAACACACTCCTAAAGAACGCCTGTCCTTAGCTCTCTTTACCATTAATTTTTTAAATTTGGATATTCATGGTCGCTCTGTGGCTGATAGACATGTGTCCCCTCAGCCCTCTGTGATTGGTTATGTTAAGTGGAAGGATGTTCTTACAGGCCAATGGAACGGCCCCGACCCCGTGCTGACATGGGCACGAGGATCTGTATGTGTTTTTCCCCAGGATCGCACGGAGCCGTTGTGGGTCCCTGAACGCCTGACAAGAAGAGTCTTGACATCAACCGACCAGCAACAAGAGATACCACAGCAACCCTGTGATGAGGATCTTCACTCTGCTACGTGCTCTGGTTCTGGTGCTGGTGCCGATGGCACAGACGACACCAATGCAGTGGTGGGCAGTGGCACGGGCTTGGCCAATGCCGATGCCGGTTCATGGTAGTTCTAGTGTCCTCCCCACTCTTTTCTCTACCTCATGTGAGATGTCTGCTCCCTGTGCCTCTCCTAGAGGGGACGTGGAAAGCATTTTTAATCGATCTCAGGTTAATCTCACAGGAGTTTTTTGTTTCAGCCTTGGAAACGCTAATTGCATTAGCCTTAAGACCAAAAATTTGACTAACTGGGAGGACCCATTGCGGTCCAATCAGGTCTCAGGGAGTATTATTAATGCTGTACTGAGCCAAGTAGTTTCGGGAAAGCAATCAGGTTCAGGGACCCCTGTAAATAGCTCTGCTTTAAACATAACTACCTTGGCTATGATCTCCAAGGTACTAATCCCAGTACCTCCTTCTTTTAATAGTACTTACAATGCCACTCATTTCAAGGCCTCTCCTTACTGTACCCCTAATCTTGGTTTCCCCCCAACATTTACGCCTTGTCAGGATCATTCTTGGGAGAAACTTCAAGTTGCTAAGGGTTTCTCCTTTTCCCCCTCTCTTAAGAGGTATGTTTATAATTTTAACCATAGTGCCAACTCCTCTACAGGAGTAGGTTGGTCCTGGTTTCAATGGCTGATTTCCAATGAGAAGGGGGCTTCAGCTGATATTTCTGCATTGGCTCAATTGCTAGGAGCCAAAACCTGGCTGGCTAATGTTTCTGGCACTGTTAGGAAAAGTGAACGAGGTAATAGGCTCACATCTGTTTCGCTCAATTCTTTGCTATATAATGCCACATTGCCTCCTGCAATGGTCTGCGTCCAATCCCCGTTCTTGCTCCTTTTGGCTAATAATACCTCATCGGGGATGCTGGATTGTTCTAGTGTTACCTGTCTCTTATCTGAGTGTTGGAATGGTTCTTGGACTGTAGCAGTGGTTATGAAAATTCCAACCTTTGTCCCAATCCCAGTCACTGCGGACCCAGATAAATTCCCCATTGTTGAACTACTTAGAGTCCGTAGAGATTTTGGAATTACGGCAGCTATAGTGACAGCTGTGGCGGTGTCTGCTGCTGCAGCAGTTACAGCTGGAGTAGCCATGGCCAGTCAAGTACAAACTGCTGCCACTATTAATCAAGTTGTTCAACAAACTTCCACCATACTTGAATCCCAAAATACAATTAATCAACATATTTTGTCAGGGATTTTAGCTGCCAACCAAAGGATAGATTTACTTCAAGCTCAGGTAGAAGAATTGGCTGACTTAGTGCTTTTGGGTTGTGTTGACCAACGTGCACATTTATGCATAACCTCTGTCAGATTTAATGATTCCAGGAATGCCTCCCGCATCATTGGCGAATATTTGGCCGGAAATTGGTCCATGGCAGTGGAAGACATGATCCAGTCTCAACTAACTCAGATTGCTATTTTGAATAGTACCCGCGTTGAACCAGTGACTTTGGGTCAATTCACCGATTGGATATCTTCTGCTTTTTCCTTCTTCAAAGAGTGGGTGGGAGTAGGCATTTTTGGTGCAATGTGTTGCTTCAGTGTTATACTTTGTTTGTGGTTTCTCTGTCGCCTTAAAACTCGCCATGCACAAGAAAAGGCTATGATCATACAAGCTCTTGCAGCTTTAGAAAATGGCAACTCATCTCAAGTCTGGCTTGCGCATCTTAAACAGTAAACCTTTGTCATGGTCGTTGCACCCCAAGTTATTATAACATTACACTGGGATCGACATGACTTTCCTTGTTATTCTCTTAGTGTTGGAAAGCCCTTGCACTCTGCCGGTCTTGCTGCCATTGCACGCAGATGGGTTTCCACACTAGTGCTTTTCTATCGCTTTAAAGTCCGTGCCTTTCTTTCAGGGTGCTGTCAACTTGTTTGTCATTAATACAGCCACAGTTCAGCCTCAGCTATCCCCCTTCGTCCACCATCGTCACGATACAGGATGCGAGGCAAGGCACTGCACTTGAGTGATCCTTGACGTGGACCTCAAGGAGAGCATGTCCTATTGCATGCGGGTTAGACGCGTCCACGCCCCGCCCCACGAAAAAAGGCGTCGGCTGATATGGCCTCGGATCTGGGGAAGGGCCCTCCTTAGGACTGAGCCATACTATGCAGCCACTTCTGCACAGTGGGATAGGACCTCTACTCTCGCCTGTATTGTTTTAATAAAACAGAAAGGGGGAACTGTGGTGAGCCGCTTCTGCCGTTTCTGCAGACTATGGTCGCCATTACGAGATGGCGCTGGCTCCGCTGTGGTATGTGACAAACAACTCCTTATCTGAGAGAGTTGGCACATGATTTTTCACCACCCTGTGAGAAAGTTCCACGCGGCAGCTTTGCATTGGGGCTTGGGATGCTTTATTAAGGCTGGGAGGGCATCCGGGAAGAAGAGAAGAAGAAAGAATAATAAATATCAAGGGACCTGAATAAACTGCTGAGAGAAGATTCCGGAGTTGCGTCTTCCTTGCGGGCAAGGGGTCGCGACAGTGCCTGGCTTGGTCTGTTAGGTTTAGGGTGGGAGCTCAGTCCAAATCAATGGCCTCCCATGAATTGTATTTAACAGACATATCCAGAAATATAGAAAAAATATATGTATGTGTGATGTGTGTGAGAGAGTGTGTGTGTATTTTTGAGAGAGAGAGAGAGAGAGAGAGAGAAGAGAAAATTGGACCCCAATCACACACTAAACTTAGTTGAGCTGCAAGCACAAATAACATTTTCTGATTTAAAACTAGTACAGTTTCCACCATCTAATGACATTAACACATAATCCTGAATCATTGGTCTTTAGCAGTAAATCAAAGTGAACATGACCGCAGAGCAGTGGGAAGATTTTCCCCCAAGTTCACAGGGTCCTCAGTCACAATTGGATCCATAAAATGGATACTGCTGGTAACATTGAGGGCTCAAGGGAAGCACTCCATTTATGCTGTTGACATTCCTTTATTTAATTTTGCTATACACTGTTTTCTTTTAGCTACTGTATTTGCCAACTCAATTAATTCCTTGACTTTTTTTTTCTACAGTGTTTCCTTCATATTTTGACTTTCTCAGCATTGTATCATTAATGATGTTCTTTACAATTTCATCTGATTTGTTATAACTCAAACATGCTATGTTCGCCACATAAGTTTTTTTTTAGTTTTATTTTTTTATTATTATTTGTTCAAAACATTACAAAGCTCTTGACATATCATATTTCATAAGTTTTTATTATTATTCTGATGAAGAATTATATTTCTGCCAAAAAGAAAAAAATGAGAAAACAACAAAGAGAGCCTTGTATCTTTGATGGGATTTTTAATAATTCCAGAGTTGTCGCCTTGAATTTACTTCTCTGTTTTATATCCTAAGTTATAAAAAAATGTGGGAGTCTGAAGGAGGAAGATCACAAAATTAAGGCCAACCACAGCAGCATAGGGACTTACTATCACAAAATATAACAACAAAAACAAAGGTGGGCAGTATGCTCAGTGGTAGGGTGCCATTGCATTTAATCTCCAGTACCACAGAAATATTAAGAAATAAATGTAATTAAATATACTCAGAATAATCATTAGAGTAAGAACTCCTTGTTATAATGGTGGGAAAAAAGTACCAAATAGTTATATAATTTCTTCCTGGGATACATTTTCCCTTGTGACATTCCCTCCCCCTCCTTATATTTTGCAGCCACCACAAAGGGAACAGTTTTCCTCCAAAGAGCAGCTTCACTTTTAATGCAGAGTAATGGAGTCAGCCATCTATAGATTGAAACCAAACTCTGAGGCTCAAATAAATTTTTCCTCCTCTATGTTGTTCTTGTCACGTATTTTGGTCACAGTGAGGAAAAAGTTCAACAATATACTTAGCTAATAAAGAGCTGTATAAAATTAATAGGAGGAGAGAGAGAGAGAAAGAGTCAACTATAAACTCTGGTTTGTACAGAGAAGATGAACAAGGGAATATTTCTGAACAAATTAATAATTTGGAGAATTTTTTCCTGTTTTAGTCACCCATTTAAGAGATTAAAAACAAGTAAGGTGCTTCTTACCCAGATAATAAATGAGGAAACCCCCAACACCAGGCTTTAAAAGCAGAGTTCACTCATTCATGAACTGTACTCACTCCTGGTTGCAACTCAAAGTATCCTCACATCCCTGAATAAAGATTACCTTACATTCATCTGAGCACAGTGGCCCACACCTGTCTTCCCATCCACTATGAGACTAAGGCAAGAGGATCACATTTTCAAAGCCAGTCTCAGCAAAGTAGTGAGACCCTCAGCAACTTACACGTATCCTGTCCCAAAATAAAAACTAGAAAGGACAGGAGCTGTAGACCAATGGTTAAAGCTCCTGGGTTTAATCCATGGAATAATAACAATAATACAAAGATTACCTATTGCACTGAATGTTATCTCCTGAATGTGTATTATGTGGAGACTATCATTTATTTATTTTTTTCTGAATGAATAAAATCTGAGTCATTGAGTCTGCAGTATACCCAGATATATCTTGATGCTTCGTGTACCATAAAGATAAGTTTGAACCTATAGGATGGAAACAGATATGCTGTGGAAAACACCAAGTCATTTCCTGAGTCAGGTCCCCTTGTAACCTTTGTTCAGCTTTCCTACTGGATGGAACATGGCAACAAATTGCCCATTTTTGCATACACAAATAAAAATCCAGTCATTGAAAGTCTTCCTTTTGACCATCTCCTATTTTTGCAGAAACCAGTGAAAACAATACACTGTCCACTTACTTTAAGATTCACATTTATTAGCCTGTGCTTACACTGAGTGTCAGTGAGAAACAAACCCTGAGACCATTTGCTCACACCTGTAATATTAGTAACTGGGAAAGGTGTGGTAGGAGGAGAACATTTGAGGCCAGCCTCACCAGCTTCATGAGACCCTAAGCAACTTCAGACAGTGTCTCAAAATAAAAAATAAAAATAGCTGGTAATGTGTCTCAGGGGCTAATTACCCTGAGATCAAGTCCCAATTTCAACAGAGAGAGAGAGAGAGAGCAAGAGAGAAATGAAACTAGCATGGTGGAATTGAACATATCACAAATGATACAATTCCTTCACAAATCATTATTTTTCTCATAGATATACACCCACAATAGATATTTTCTTTCTTTTTTTATAAACAGAGATATCTCATTTGTTATAAAATATGTATTCTTTTTCATCTGCATTAGTCTTTAAAATGTAAAACTTTTTTTTTATTTTTAACATAATTTATAGCAACTTTGGCTTAGTAATTGATTTAATAATATGTCAATTCCATTCTTGATTGTGTCCATCATTCTAGGTCAAATTTTATGCTTTCTTATCATTATAAATCTTCATATTCCACTGGTACATATTTTTATCTCTGGGTAAATGTCAAAATCAACCTTACATCATAAAATAAGGTAATAATTTCAAATTTCAAAATAGTGGACCCTCTTGAACATGGAAATTTGGAAATCTATCTCTTTTTTGCCTTTCATTGACAATTTTTTTCTCCTAGTATGTTTGTAGCAGTTTGAAAACTTTCCTCAATCTGCCATAGTATGTGCTTACACTATGCTTTCATCTTAGTGTGAGACAGGGATACTAAAACTGTGTAGATCTAGGACATAAAAACTCATGTTAAGCATAAGAAAGGAATTTTTGTAAATATGCACTCTATAGGAAAAATTTAAACTAATTTTAGGGTTTTTTTGTGAATGCAATTGAAATGCAGTAAAGAAGCTACTGTCAAGGTTAAGAATACATGAGTATGAACATGAATAGAAGAAACTGCATCAATGTCATCTTATTAGCAGGGTAGGCTGCAATTTTATCTACTGAGAATAAAGATGGGAGACTGGGCATGCTGGTAAGAATTGACACTGTAGATTAGCCATTGGTAGAAAGGAGTGAAGAGAATGCATATTAAGGGCTTAATAATTATTAATATTTTATTAATTAATATTAATTAATAACATTTTAATATTTGCTGCCAATATTTATTTTGGATGCTCTTTTCAGTTTATCAGTGAACTCTACTTGCATTATATTATCTGAGCTTACAGTCATTGGAATGAATGTTGGTCTATCACTTAAGCCAACTCACCTGAGAGGGAACACACAGAACCCAAAGTTAAAGCTCATTTGGAGACAATCACCTTATTTCAAGACCCTTCAATTCCTCCTGACTCTTCTTAATAATTAGTGTAATATTGGTGGTTTTCTTGTTTTTTTTTTTTTTTTTGGTACTGGGTATTGACCCAGGGAACCTAACCATTTAGCTACACCCACAACTCTTATTTACTTTGGAGACAGGGTCTTCATAAGTTTCTTAGGACCTAACTAAATTGATAAAACTGGTCTTGAGCTAGCAACTCTGCTGCCTCAGCCTCCCAAGTGAGTGAGATTACAGGCAGGCTCCACCAAGCCCAGCCATATAAGTGATTTTGTATTTTAAAAATACAACATACAGGGCTGGGGATGTGTCTCAAGCGGTAGAGCGCTTGCCTGGCATGTGTGCGGCCTGGGTCGATCCTCAGCACCACATACCAACAAAGATATTGTGTCCGCGGAAAACTAGAAAATAAATATTAAAAAGAAAATTCTCTCTCACTCTCTCTTTAATACAAAATACAGCATACATTTACATGTAAGGCACACAATAAATGCTCAAGAAATGTAAACTCCATAAATCTTTCCACTAGGACTGATAAGTAATGATCCAGGCAAAGTGAATGTAGGGAACATCAAGGCTACATAGTGAACACTCATTATTGGGTATGGCAGACAGAAATATCTACCTTGCTTTACATTTTCATTTTTTATTTTTAAACATTTGTTGATTTCTACAATACATTCAGGAAGAGCATTTGATGGCAGAAATACATTGATAAGCATATGATTAATTATGACATGACAACAATTAAAAATCAATGGAGAGGCTGGGCATATAGCTCAGTTGGTAGAGTACCTGCCTTTCATGCATAAGGGCCTGGGTTCAATCCCCAGCACCACATACACAAAAAAAAATCAATGGAATATAGTATGATGGTGTTATGGAAAATCAGTAGGGAGTACACATCTGTATTCTCTTTCTCTATCTTCCCATCTCATGTCTCATGCCCTGTGGGATTATCATAAATCTGAAATCTCCCCACACAACCACCCCTGCTAGAAATCAAAATCTGTATACAGAACAAATGTTCTACTTATGAGCTATAGCCTCAACTCCTTAGATTGACATAAAAAATTATGTGTGCCCACCATGATTGTAACACACACACACACACACACACACACACCCTTACACATTTTCTCCTTTTGGGTGAACTGATTATTAGGACTTATTAGATCTAGAGGGAGATTTTAAACTGACATGTGCATTGTGGATAGCCAGATCTCAGTAAATGTGCAAACTCTTGTGTTCCTGCATTTGTTTTATTTGGAATCACAAACAAATGTTTTTGTAACCATACAAAGGTAACACAACATTGAATCAACCACACCCTATATTATAGATAATAGGCAACTAAAGAGGATTTTTATTAAAGGGAAATTGAGCCAAAAATATTTACATTGTACCCTACTTTTAAATTTAATAAATGAGGTTGGATTAAGATATGAGGAAAATGCATCTGCAGTATCATTGCTTTGATTCACCTGAGAAGGGATCCCTCATATATGGAGTTCTGAGGCAGAGAAGTCAGTTTTTGAATTTCCCTAATTATGTATGAACTATTTAAAAAACTAAATAATTAAAAATAAAAACCAGCCTGACAGGGAAATTCAGGGACATTACAGGATATCTACATTAAAGTAATTATTGGAAGCATTCAAAAAACTCACACATTCACTAAGAAAATCAAGGAGCACACTAATCAGACCCAGAGGTCTCTCTAAATGGAGAGAAAATATTGTTTTTTACATCCTTAGATTATGCATATATAATTATAGACAACAATTTGATTTCTGTTAGTAAATATGTCAATAATATGAAACCTCCCTGATCCATAGCTCAAAAAATCTCCCTGAGCTGCTAGCAGCATTGCTTTGTATTCCCACAAGTACAAGCCATCAAGAAAGATCTTCTTAAAATACTTGATGATTCAAACTCATTAGATGAACTGATTAATGACAAACTTTCCTGTTGTCAGTTGTTTCTAAGGGAAATAGACTCTCATGCTACAAGCAATTGATTGATGTTTCTGCTCTTCTCTTTCAGATTTTTCTGGTTGTCTTGGATCTTTTTTCCAAACAGATCTCATTTGTTTTAGAAACTTCTCCTGTAAGAGAACAAACTTTGAGCACTAGACAAGCAAGTAGCTTTTGGTTTCACACCCACAATGATAGAGAATTTTAAGTGATGTTAGATAAGAAAGAAAGAAAGAAAGAAAGAAAGAAAGAAAGAAAGAAAGAAAGAAAGAAAGAAAGAAAGAAGCTTTAAGGGCAACAGAAGGATGGTGTTTCCCCTGCCTGGTATTTTCAATTTTAGGAGATTCAGAGATTCAGACTATGAGATCACAATGTAATAAAATCATTTTATTGGAGAAATGACAAATACAAAAGGTTAGTAAATCTTTAGGTAATTTGGCAGTTTGTTTCAGAATTTGGATCTACTGTCACTAATATTCTGTGAGTTTCAGTGTACTGTATCCTCTATAGAAGACTTTTAAATACATAGTCCATTTTTTTCTTGTTTTTCTATTTTTTAAAGGGAAGAGAATCAGAACAAGTTCATTTTTCTACTCTGGAAAGACAAAGAACTAAGCAAAATTTTACTCAACTTATTACCAATAATAAGCATATGTCTAGAAAAGAATAAGATTTATTTTGCATATGAAACAAAATACAGGCTAATTAAAACACAGAGCCCTTTTCTACAAGGACATCAGCATAGAAACTAGGTAGTGTGCCTGTATAGTTATCTTACCGGCTTCAAAGGAAAACTGTTTTGCTTCAGATTGGCTTTAATTCTTTCCTGTCCTGTATAGAGTGATGCAGTTATTGATTTTTAAAATTTGATTCTAAGAATATCTTTGGTCCCACTCTACACTGGAAATTTCTCCAGGCCTCTCATTGTAGATCACACTTCCCAAGGCCTCCAATAAGGTCAGTAATTTAGTTTGGCTCTGCCTGCCCCATCTCAAGAATACATGGGGAAAAAGCCAAAAATTCCTAGCTCAGGGAATTTATGGGCAACTTAATTTATAAATCACATTATAATTATTTATTACTTAAATATCTTTATTTTATTTTTATTTTATTTGGTGCTAAGGATTGAATCAGTGCCTCACACATGCACAGCAAGTGCTCAACCACTAAGCTACAACCTCAGCCCCTATTTTTGTTTTTTGATACACTTTAAGTTGCTCAGGCTGGCCTTCAACTTGACATCCTCCTGTCTTCATCTTCTGAGTGGCTGAATTACTGGTGTACACCACTACGATAGCTCCAATTTGCTTATTATTACAAAAAGTAAAGAAAAATGGAAAAAAAAATGTAAAATAGTTTCTTTGTTTACTGACTTTGAGAAATAGTGTTTTTAAAAGGAATAAATCATATTCCCACTCTACCAAACTTGATTGTTAAATTTGGGTAACTCCCTTTTCTGGCATACTTCACACCAAGATTCTGCTGTGGTAATGTAAGTGTTTTAGAAGGAATGAGAATTCTTACCTGATCTTTTAGTCTTCCAATGTATATATATGTATGTACACAATTCACGGACTGGTTAATTTTCACAACAGTATTTTTCAGAAACGATCTTGGATTCTAAAAGCACAGCTGCACTCAGGGGACCCATAATTGGTAAACCTAAGGGCTTTCTAGCACTAAATCAAATTTTCTAACACCATCCTTTACTCAGTAAAGTACAAAATTGATATTTATTAAGAAAATCTGAGCAGGAGTTGTGGCACATGCCTGTAATCCCAGCCACTCATGCTGCTGAAGCAGGAGAACCACAAGTTTGAAGCCAGCCTCTGCAATTTAGTGAGGACCTAAGAAATTTAGCTATACCCTGTCTTAAAATTTAAAAATAAGTAAATACATGAATAAAAAAGCCTGGGGATGTAACTCAGTGCTACATTGTCCCCATGTGCAATTCCCAGTACCAAAAAATAAAAATTAAAAAACTATTAAATTGAATTTTAAAATAACAAAATAATAAAGAGGTGGGGATGTAGTTCAGTGGTAAGGTACCCCGGGGTTCAAAGGGAAAAAGAGAGAGAGAGAAATTATATTTTCCCAATGTATTTATAAAGGTGCTGTAGAGGTGTTGACGGTATTGGGAACGAAAGGATTTAATTTTATTAGTTTGTGGGGTTTTTTTGTGTGTTGGTTGGTTGGTTTTGTTTTTGTTATTTAAAAAATCCTGATAACTCATGTTTGCTTCTTGTGTAAGTGCAGGGGAAAAAATGCAGGTAAAATCTAAATATGTTTTTGCCTTGTTTGGGAGAAAACAATGAATGGTTCACTTAAAGTTTTCAAAGCTTTTAAAGTTAACTTTTCATTTTGTCTGAGGGAAAGGACCACCTTTCCCTCAGAAAATCTACCCAAGATCCTTCCAAGATCAATCTGAAAGGTGATAACAGAGGGAGAGAAAAGTTTCAAGTTCATTTCACTTTCCTTTGAACACTTCACTAGTATCTACTGCCACCACAAAAATGAGAGAATAAGATTGGATTGCTATATGGCAATGTTCTTGTCAAACCTTTACCTGTATTATTATTATTACTATTTTCCCCCCTGCTAAATCTTACAACCAAGCACTGCTCTCCTGCCGCGAGCTCTCCAGGATTCTCCCACCTGAAGCTTACAGCCAGCGGGGCTCCTCTGGGCTCACAGAGCTATGACTGGGGAGCCATCCCAGCTTTTTGGATGAAGTGCATCAAATCTCTGGTCCATGAGAAGGGTGCAATTTCTGCCCGCACTCTGTGCGCACCTTGACACTGGAACCCATGCTTTGCACTGTCCTCCTTTCTCTATGCTGTTCTGTGAGTTTGAAAATTCTGAATCCTTTCCCAAATTAGATGGAACATCTTTTTTTTTGTATTTGGAATTTTTTTCATATCCTTCGCCCATTTCAATTAACTTTTTGCTTTGTATGAACTATTTAAATGTTAAAGGATCTCAACCTGTAATATGCTGTATTGTTTTCTAGTTTACAATTATATAAAGAAATTATTTTTATATACATGTAAAAAAATGGTAAATGTATTCAAAATAAAAAGACTTTCTGGATGGTCATGGTGGCACACACCTGTAATCCCAGTGACTGGGTTGGCTGAGGCATGAGAATTGCAAGGTCAAAGCCGGCCTCAGCAACATGAAGGCACTAAGGTCACTAAGATCAAGGGACTGTCTCTAAATAAAATATAAAGTAGGGCTGGGGATTTGACTCAGTGTCCACGTGCCACTGAGTTCAGTCCTGGGATCACCCCTCCCCCAATACAAACAAACAAAAAGACTTTCTGGACCTTCCATTGTCCTGAATATTCTGGCTGGTGTCTAACATTATATCCTTCTTTATTTCACTCTTGTGTCAGGGTCATTCCAGACTCAATGGTTTTCTTTAGTCATTTCAACTTATACTTTCTCCCAGTTAATTATCTCTGCCAAACACACTATAATCATGTTTATTTCTAAGGTCAGATTTTTCTTTCATCCAGTCACCTGAGTACACTTTTTTCAGCACTTATGACCACAGGCACTAGTATTTTCCTTCATAACACTCAACCTTATTGAAAGCAAGTGATTACTCTTACACCTATCTCTTCAACACCTTACTCTAGAAGTACAAGTTTGCTTTCATGAGTACAGTAAGCTTTCCATAGAGTAGTAATCTGCTTTCTCCCTGGTCTGTCCTTGATGGCTAGCACATGTTGCTAATAAATAAGGAATGAAAAATTGCATTCCAATTCATGAGTCACTGAATAAAATACATAGTATCCAACAAAAAAAAATCTACAATTTCAGTGAAAGCAGCCCACATTAAACTTTATCAATCTCCAGTACATATGGATTTTATCATATAATTTCAGGGGGTGATACATTTTTTTGAATAAACATAGCATTATTGTATGTATTTTTAAATTTATTTTTACCCGGAGAATTGAACCCAAGTGCACTTAACCAAAGAGTTATATTCCCAGCACTTTTACTTTTTTTGTTCTTTTGAGACAGGATCTTCTAAATTACATAGAGCATGGTTAAATTGCTGAAGTTGGCATGGAATGTGAGATTCTCCTGCTCAACTTCTAGAGTAGCTGGATTATAGGCAGCAATGGCTGTCATGTCTAAACATTAACATTTTTTAAATTGTTTCAAATTCATATTTAAAAAATAAGTGACAGTGGAATGCATCATAATTCTTATTACACATATACAGCACAATTGTTCATATCTCTGGTTGTATATAAAGTATGTTGACACCAATTCATGTCCTCATACATGTACTTTGGATAATGATGTCCATCACACTCCACCATCCTTGCTAACCCCCTGTCCTTCCTCTTCCCCTTCCCTCCCTCCTTTCTACCTTATCTAGAGTTCATCTATTCCTCTCTTGATCTCCCTCTCTACCCCACTAAGAATCAGCCTCCTTATATCAGAGAAAACTTCGGCATTTGTGTTTTGGGGATTGGGTAACTTCACTTAGCATTATTTTCATTATTTACTATTTACCTGCAAATGCCATGATTTTGTTATTTTTTAGTGCTGAGTAATATTCCATTGTGTATATAGGCCACATTTTTTTATCCATTCATCTACTGAAGGGCATCTAGGTTGGTTCCACAGTTTAGCTATTTTGAATTGTGCTGCTATAAACATTGATGTGGCTGTATCCCTGTAGTATGCTTTTTTTATACACCAAAAAGAGGGATGGCTGGGTCAAATGGTGGTTCCATTCCCATTTTTCCAATGAGTCTTCATACTGCTTTCCACATTGGCTGCAATAATTTGCAGTCCCACCAGCAATGTATTTGGGTACGTTTTTCCCCATATCCTCACCAACACTTATTGTTGTTTGTCTTCATAATAGCTGCCCTTCTGACTGGAGTGAGATGAAATCTTAGAGTAGTTTTGGTTTGCATTTCTCTAACTGCTAGACATAATGAACATTTTTTTATATATATTTGTTGATTGATTGTATATTTTCTTCTCAGAAGTGTCTGTTCAGGTCCTTAACCCATTTATTGATTGTTTTGTTTTGTTTTGTTTTGTTTGGTGCTTAGTTTTTGAGTTCTTTACATACCTTAGAGATTAGTACTCTATCTTTTTTGTTGTTGTTGTTGTTAAAGAAATATTTTATTACCTTAATATTTTCAATATCCTATTAATCTTTTTTTCTATTTGGCACAATAAAACACAAAATTAATTCAATGACCATCATTAATATGTAAATATTTTGATGATACTTTTTATTTTTTAATTGATTTTATTATTTTTTATAAATACACAACAACAGTGGAATATATTACAATCCTTATTACACATATAGAGAACAATTATTCATATCTCTCTATATAAAGTATGTTCACATCAATTTATGCCGTTTTATACATGTATATTTTACATTAGAATTCTTAATACACATATATACCACAATTTTTCATATCTCTGTATATAAGGTATGTTGACACCCAATTCAAGTTGTCATACATGTACTTTGTATAATGATGATCATCGCATTCAACCATCCTTGCTCAGACCCTTCCCCCTTCCTTTTCCTCCCACCTCTCTTTCCTATCTAGAATTATTCTAAACCTCCCATGCTCTCTCTCTCTAAACCACTATGAATCAACCCCCTTATATCAGAGAAAACATTTGGCATTTTGGGAGAGGAATTGGCTGACCTCACTTAGCATTATCTTCTCCAATGTCATCCATTTACCTGCAAATGCCATGATTCTTTTTAATGCTGAGTTATATTCCCTTGTGTATAAATGCTACATTTTTTGTTATACATTCATCCACTTAAGGACATCTAAGTTGGTTCGACAGTTTACCTATTCTTAATTGTGCTGCTATAAACATTGATGTGGCCCATGCATTTTATCACATCATAATGGAATGAAATTAGAAATTAACAACAAAATAAAGAATAAAAATCTCTGCATCACATGGAGACTGAACAATATGCTACTGAATGAACATTGGGTTACAGAAGACTTCAAGGAGAAGATTAAAAAATTCTTAGAGGTAAATGAGAACACAGACACAACATATCAAAATCTCTGGGACACTAGGAGAGCAGTACCAAAGGAAAATTCATTGCATGGAATTCATTCCTTAAAAGAAGAAAGAGTCAACAAATAAATGACCTCATACTACATCTCAAAGCCCTAGAAAAAGAAGAACAAATCAGCAGCAAAAGCAGTAGAAGCCAAGAAATAATTAAAATCAGAGCTGAAATCAATGAAATCGAAACAAAAGAAACAATTGAAAAAAAATAACAAAATAAAAAAGTTGGTTCTTTGAAAAAATAAATAAAATTGGCAGACTGTTAGCCATGCTAATGAAGAGAAGGAGAGAGAGAACTCAAATTACTAGCATATGTGATGAAAAAGAAAATATCACAATAGACACTACAGAAATAAAGGAGATAATTAAAAATTATTTTGAAGCCTTATACTCCAATAAAATAGAAAATAGTGAAGGCATCAATAAATTCCTTAAGTCATATGATCTACTCAGATTGAGTCAGGAAAATATACACAATTTAAACAGACCAATATCAAATGAGGAAAGAGAAGAAGCATCCAAAGACTACCAACCAAGAAAAGCCCTGGACCAGACAGACATACATCCAAGTTTTATAAGACCTTAAAGAAGAACTAATACCAATACTCTTCAATCTATTTTAGGAAATAGAAAAAGAGGGAGTACTTCCAAATGAATTCTATGAGGCCAATATCACCCTGATTCCAAAACCAGAAAAAGACATTTCAGAGAAAGAAAACTTTAGACCAATATCTCTAATGAACATAGATGCAAAAATTCTCTATAAAATTCTGGCAAATCAAATACAAAAACATATCAAAATGATTGTGCACTCTGATCAAGTGGGATTCATCTAAGGGATGCAAAGTTGGTTCAACCAACCTGGGATGAATCCTTATCTCTTACAGAAATCAATAAATGTAATGCATTACGTCAATGGACTTAAAGATAAGAATCATATGATCATCTCAATAGACGCAGAAAAAGCATTTAACAAAATGCTTTTATGTTCAAAACACTAGAAAAACTAGGGATAACAGGAACATATCTCAACATTGTAAAGACTATCTATGCTAAGCTTCAGGCCAACATCATTCTAAACAGAGAAAAACAGAAGTCATTCCCTCTAAAATCTGGAACAAGTCAGAGATGCCCTCTCTCACCACTTCTATTCAACATAGTTCTTGAAACACTGGCCAGAGCAATTAGACAGAAGAAAAAAAAATAAAGGAATAACTATAGGAAAAGAAGAAATTAAACTAGCACTATTTGCTGATGATCTGATTCTATACCTAGAAGACCCAAAAAACTCCACCAGGAAACTTGTAGAACTAGTAAATGAATTCAGCAATGTGGCAGGATATAAAATCAACACCCATAAATCAAAGGCATTTCTGTATATCAGTGACAAATCCTCTGAGAAGGAAATGAGGAAAACTACCCCATTCACAATATCCTCAAGAAAAATAAGATGCTTGGAAATCAACTTAACAAAAGCATTGAAGGATCTATACAATGAAAACTACAGAACACTAAAGAGAGAAATCAAAGAAGAACTTAGAAGATGGAAAGATCTACCTTGCTCATGGATAGGCAGAATTAATATTATCAAAATGACCATACTACCAAAAGCACTATGCAGGTTTAATACAATTCTGATAAAAATCCCAATGGTATTCCTCATAGAAATAGAAAAAGCAATCATGAAATTCATCTTGAAAAATAAAAGACCCAGAATAGCTAAAGCAATTCTAAGCAGAAAGAGTGAAACAGGTGGTATCACTGTACCAGACCTTAAACTATACTACACAACAATAGTAACAAAAACAGCATGGTACTGGAAGCAAAACAGGTTGGTAGACCAATGGTACAGAATAGAGGCCTCAGAGGACCAAAAACATGTGCTAGAGAAAAGATAGCATCTTCAACAAATGATGCAGGATGAACTGGAAATCCATATGCAACAAAATGAAATTGAATCCCTATCTCTCGCCATGCACAAAAGTTAACTCAGAATGGATCAAGGATCTAGGAATTAAATTGTGCATCTAATAGAAGAAAAAGTAGGCCCTAATCTTCATCATGTGGGATTAGGCCCCAACTTCCTTAATAAGACTTCTATAGCACAAGAATTAAAACCAAGAATCAATAAATGGGATGGATTGAAACTAAAATGTTTTTTTTTTCTCAGCAAAAGAAATAATCTGTGAGGTGAACAGGGAACCTACATCCTGCAAGCAAATTTTTACCCCTCACACATCAGTTAGAGCACTAATCTCAAGGGTGTATAAAGTACTCAACAAGGTAAGCACCAAAAAAATAAATAATCCAATCAACAAATGGGCCAACAACCTGAGCAGAAACTTCTCCGAAGAGGATACACAATAAATCAAGAAACATATGAAAAACTGCTCATCATCTCTAGCAATCAGAGAAATGCAAATCAAAACTACTCTAGGATATCACCTCACTCCAGTCAGAATGGCAGCTATTATGAAGATAAGCAATAAGTGTTGGTGAGGATGTGGGGGAAAAGGTACACTCATACAATGCTGGTGGAACTGCAAATTGTTGCAGCCACTGTGGAAAACCGTATGAAGATTCCTTGGAAATCTGGGAATGGAACCACCATTTGACCCAATTATTCCTCTTCTCAGACTACCCAAAGGTCCCCAAAACTATACTACAGGGAAAAAGCCACATCAATGTTTATAGCAGCACAATTCATAATAGCTAAACTGTGGAGCCCAATTAGATGGCCTTGAGTGGATGAATGGATTTAAAAAATATGGCATATATACACAATGAAATATTACTCAGAACTAAAAAAGAACAAGATCATGGCATTTGCAGGTAAATGGGTGGCATTAGAGAAGATTATGCTAAGTGAAGTTAGCCAATCCCCAAAATCAAATGCTGAATGTTTTCTCTGATATAAGGGGGGTGACTCAAAGTGGAGTAGGGAGGGAGAGCATGGGAGGAAGATTACCTCTAGATAGGAAAGGGGTTGGAGATAAAGGGCGGGGTAAGGGGAATAGCAAGAATAGTGGAAGGTGATGGTCATCATCATACAAAATACATGTATGAAGATTTGAATTTGGTGTCAACATACGTTACATACAAACATAGATATGAAAAATTGTGGTATATATGTGTATTAGAATTGTAATGCCTTCCCAAGATGCTGCAGCTGTATGGGAAAAAAGGGGCTGTTTTTCATGCTTTTTCATCACTTTCTTCTCCCAAATAAAGGCAACAAGAAGCTACAGCAGTAAGTCTATAGCCTATATTTCAATTTTTGTGTTTTCTCAATATATACATACAAATACATACACACACTATGTGCATATTCATACACATATGTGTTTATGTATGTATTTTTTAAAAGTTTTCCATTCAAGTACAATATAAAAGTATCATCTTTAATATTGGGCTAAATCAAAGATTTTTCAAATTATGGTCCGGTGATCAGTATCAGTAATAGCATCTTATAATTTGTTTAAAATTTGAACTTTTTTCCCATCCCAGATCTACTGAATAAAGACTCTTTGTGGTCAAAGCACAGCAATAAGTATTCAAACAACTTTTGCAGGTGGTTCTGATGCATATACTAGGTAAGTCGTCTACCTTGATATTCATCTGAGAAAGATTCCAGCTCAGATGCAAAGCACTGGACAGATGGTAAGGAAAACCCTTGGCTCTCTGCTGCGTCCTCTTTTTCCAAGATCTGAATGGTTTGGTCTGACAGAATTTCAGCTCTGGTGGTGTTGGGGGTGTGGGGCAGACAGGATCAGACAGTAGAGGTTTCTCAAGGAGAAGTACAAACTTCAAAGTAAGTACAGTGAGCTGTATTCACCAGATTTTCTGGCTTCTGATTACTGTTATATTTGAACTGCATCTGCCCCTGGAGATTTACCTCCAGGGCACCTTGGCAGATTCTGAGCTTGACTTCTATAAAGGAATTTTGTTATTGATCATTTAGAGTTCTATCTACCTCAACTTGTCCAGTACAAGTAGGCACAAGTGGTTTTGCTATTTGCAAAAAAAAAAAAAAGAAAAAGAAAAAGAAACACACACACACACACACACACACACACACACACCAAAAAATTGCATGGGGTTGACTGGGAAGTTTGCTTCTATATGTATTGAGAGGAAGAGAGAAAAGATTCCGTATGAAATCAGTTGCACTTGATTCCCATTTAAAAAATAATAATAATTTGAAACATTTTTGGATTAAACCCAGGGGTGCTTTACCACCACTTTAAATCCCTAGTCCTTTTTACTTTTTTACTTTGAGTTATCATATTGCTAACTTGCTGAGGATACTGCTCAATTGCTGAGGCTGACCTCTAACTTCCAATCTCCTGCCTCAGCTTCCCAAGTGCCTGGGATTATAAGGTCTGCAACACCACACTTGCATCACATATTTGCATTTCTAAAAGCACCAAACTTTGAGAACCACAAACCTGGATAATTGGTTTATTCCACATTGTCTTAGCATGTCTTATTCAATTGGTTTACCCTGTGTTTTAGAAGCCTTTTTAATATTTCATAGCATTTATTTTCATTACCGTTCTCTATTATTAGTTGGTCTTTTGAAGAATATTTTTTAAGAAATAGCTTTCTTCCTTTCATAAATGTTATTTAGTAAAGATATTAAGTCTTATGTGATGCTATAGCAGAGATTATGGGACAGCACAATGTGAACTACCATTGTTTTTTTTTTTTTTTTTTTTTTTTTTTTTTTAATACTTCTTTAGTTGTTAATGGACCTTTATTTAATTAATTAATTTATTTATATGCAGTGCTAAGGATCAAACCCAGGGCCTCACACATTCCAGGAAACTGCTTTGCCCCTGAGCCACATCCCCGCTAAACTACCATTATATAAAACATAGCAATTGTTCACTCATTAATAATAAATCAAATATTTGTTAAGTTCCTGTTATGTTCTAGACATTGTGAAACTGTTGGAATGTAGACTAAGTATAAGGCATTTTATTTTTTGTACTATATTCTATTATAAAAGAAAAGAACCAGCTACTCTGAGTTATGAAAATAGATTTTTTTTTCTAATCTTCGCAGTCAGGAGATTGCTAAGAGCCAAGTATATGATGCATGGCATTTTTGGTCGAAAGGTGACGCCAGCTAGCCATTGAGATGATATGATTATGTTAAGATTTGCATTCATATGGATATTGGACTCCTGCTGTTCACCTAGGCCGGCTACGGGACTCCTGGAGAGTTCCCATTGGTTGGGGAAGTACAGTAGGAGGGAGTTCCGGGGGAGGAGCTCTCTCGGCGGGTCGGGAGGAGGCTGCGTGGGTGGAAAAAATCTTCCCGGGCGGTACCGGACATTGGCGGCAGTTTCAAAAAATAAACTTTGTTCCTGCTTGAGTGGCTCGTGATTTTGTGCCCAGCCAGACTGCGGCAACTGGTGGCCCGCACGGGGAACGCCTGAAGTTTGGAGGTGAGTAAAATTGCTCGCCCCTGAGGGAAGGCAACAAAATGGGTGACCATTTCAAAAAACAATGTGTTCTCGTTTTGATTTATCTTGTGTTTGTTTCAAGCTGCCTATCCCTAGAATTTTCTCAGGCAAACTGGGAAAATTGGTTGGCTCAAGGTTTGAAGTTGTTCGGCCCTGAGAAAGAGAAAATTGATACAACTATTCTTTGTTCGGTTTTTGTTTCATTCTGTTTCGGTTTTGTTTTATGCTATCTTATTGGGTTGCGTTACCTTTATAGTAGATTAGAAACTAGTAAAAAACAAACCGAAAGACTGTTAAGTAAATTGTTAGAGGTCCAGACTATGGTAGAAAACATGTTAGGTCAAGCGAAAGAGAAGGTCTCTCAAGCTAGTCAGACAGAGGAAGATTTGAAGAAAGAAAGCTTAGAGGAAAAACAACCATCAGGCGGGGAATTACAACAGGAGGCTGCTACTAACCCCGTTCTATCACCAGAGGGCGTAATTCAACCAACAGCTCCATCTACAGCTGAGCAGCCCTCAACTCCCGTAGTTGATGGACGGAATCCTGAGGCAGGACCCCAAAGATTAGCATGCCCTGTACTTGAGCAGGCAGGAGGGCAACGAATTCACCGTGCTTTAGATTTCAAAACAGTGAAGCAATTAAAGGAGGCTGTAACAACCTACGGGCCGCAAGCACCCTTCACTGTGAGCATGGTCGAATCCATTACCAACTTAGACATGACGCCAGCAGATTGGGCTAACATGTGTCGATCTGTGCTAAATGGAGGACAATATTTGTTATGGAAGGTTGCCAATGAGGAATTTTGCATGGAGACAGCTAGGCGAAATGCAACAGCCGGTTACCCTCAAAGAAATCTAGAGATGTTATTAGGAAAAGGACCTTATGAGGGTCAACGGCAACAAATTGAATATGATCCTGGTGTATACGCACAAATTGCTGCAGATGCAGTTAGGGCATGGAAAACTTTACAGGGGCATGGAGATTTACAAGGACAATTATCTAAGGTAATACAAGGAGCTAATGAACCTTACGCTGAATTTGTAGATAGGCTTATTCAGACAGCATCTAGAGTATTTGGAGATACAGAACAGGCAATGCCATTTATAAAACAACTGGCTTATGACCAAGCAAATCGTTGCTGCAGAGAGGTCATCAGACCATGGAAACATGAAGATTTAAACACATATATTAAATTATGTAGAGACATTAATGAACAAGGGCAAGTCTTAGCAGCAGTACAACAGGCTTTAGATGCCAGGCCAAAAACATGCTATAATTGTGATCAAACAGGACATTTTAAAAGGAGTTGCCCCATAGAAGGAGGGTTTAACAAGGCTAGGTATCAAAGGAATAGAATACCGGGTATTTGCCCACGATGCCGTAGAGGGAAACATTGGGCTAATGAATGCCGTTCTCAAACCTCCATAGAAGGTATTCCATTATCAAAAAACAGTCAAGGACCAAGTGTTTACCCACGATATCGTGGAGAAAGACATCAGGCTCCATTGCCAAAAAACGGACTGGAGGGCCCAATGCTCCGGGGCCCAAAACCACAAATATACGGGGCAGTGGAGGAACCCAGCAACACCATCAAGGTAGTGCCCAGGACGCATTATCCATTAAATCCCTCATCAGACAAACTAGAGGGAGCGCAGGGTTGGACATCTGCGCCTCTGCCAGAGCAGTACTAACTCCAGAGATGGGAGTTCAAATCATTCCCACAGGAGTAAAAGGACCTCTTCCCCAAGGAACAGTAGGCTTATTATTGGGACGCAGTTCTTCAACACTAAAAGGACTTATGATAAGTCCTGGGGTAATTGATCCCGATTATGAAGGTGAAATAAAAATTATAGCTAGTTCTCCAAAGGGTATATCAGTAATTTCACCAGGAGATAGAATAGCACAGTTATTAATAATACCCAGCCTACATGATAAATTTTCCAGTCGTACTGTAGAAAGATGTTCCAGGGGATTAGGCTCCACAGGTGTAGATTGGGCTATGCTGTCTTTAAATCTAGATTCTCGCCCAATGCTAAAACTAAATATTCAAGGACATGACTTTAATGGGCTACTTGATACAGGTGCAGACCTTAGCATAATATCTCGTCAAGAATGGCCAAAACACTGGCCATTACAACAAGCCACTCAAACGCTTCGAGGCCTAGGAGTGGCAACTAATCCCCATAGAAGTGCAATGGTATTAGATTGGAAGGATCCTGAAGGATGTGAAGGAACTATACAGCCCTATGTATTGGATCATCTTCCTATAAATTTATGGGGACGAGATGTCCTAGATCAATTAGGTTTGACATTAACAAATAACATCAATCCTAATGCGCCCACTACTAGAGCTAGACAAGGCTTTAGGAAAGAAGAAAGATTAAGAGAACAAGAACAAGGTATGACAGCACCAATTCAAATAGATCAAAAAACAAATAGACATGGATTGGGTTTTCAGAAAGGGCCACTGAGACAATCAAAATTACTTGGAAATCAAAAAGACCAGTGTGGGTTCCTCAGTGGCCCCTGACTAAAGAAAAGATACAAATAGCCCATGACCTGGTCAAACAACAATTAGCGGAGGGACATATACAACCTTCCGTATCTCCCCATAATACTCCCATTTTTGTCATTAAAAAGAAATCTGGTAAATGGAGATTGTTACAAGATTTAAGAGCCATTAATAATGAGATGGTTATTATGGGACCTGCTCAATCAGGGATTCCCCAATTGTCTGCTTTACCAAAAACCTGGTATGTTTTAGCTATAGATATTAAAGTTTGTTTTTTTTCAATTCCAATTCATCCCGAGGATAGTCCACATTTTGCATTTACTATCCCTGCACTAAATCATGAAGGTCCTGATCAGAGATATGAATGGAAAGTACTCCCTCAAGGGATGGCTAATAGTCCAACTATGTGTCAAATTTATGTTAACAAAGCAATCCAGCCACTTAGAAATCAAAATCCTGAACTACAAATATTTCACTATATGGATGATGTGTTATTGGCACATAAAGATAAAAACACATTGCTAGAATGTTATGCCACACTTACAAATTTATTAAAAAATTATAATCTAGAGATAGCAATAGATAAAGTACAATTAAATCTTCCAATTAATTATTTAGGGGTTTTATTATCCTCAACCATGGTCCGTCCACCCAAAATTCAAATACGAGTAGATCAACTCAAATCACTTAACGACTTCCAAAAGTTATTAGGAGACATAAATTGGATAAGGCCTTATCTAGGCATACCAACAGGAGAGTTGGGACCTTTATTTGATATTCTAAAAGGTCCATCAGATCCAAATTCACCCCGCATGTTGACGCCTGAAGCAAGAAAGGCATTAAAAATCATTGAAACATATATGGAAAATATGCATTTGGATAGAATTGATATAAGTTTGCCTTTATTATTTATTGTACTGCCAACAAAAAATATACCTACAGGAGTATTCTGGCAAGAAGGTCCATTATTGTGGATACATTTATCTTATTCTCCTAATACTATTCTTACTAGGTATCCTGAGGCTGTAGGACAATTAATACTCAAAGGAATAAAAGCAGCCAAGGGAGTGTTTGGGATTTCTCCCAATAAAATTATTACTCCATATACTATAGATCAAATTGATGAGTTAGCTAATGAGTTAAATACTTGGGCAATAATCATGTGTAAATCTAATGTTTCATTTGATAATCACTTACCGTCTAATCCTTTGTTGTCTTTTTGGTCTAAACATCCTGTAGTTTTTCCAAAGATGACAAAAAAAACCCCTATCATGAATGCTCCAAATATATTCACTGATGGGTCAAATAATGGTACAGCAGCAGTAGTTACCCCTGATCAAACTTTTACATTTTTAGTACCCAAACAATCAGCTCAAAAGGTAGAGCTTAATGCAGTATTACAAGCTTTTATGATGTTTAAAAATTCTGTATTTAATTTATTTTCTGATAGTCAGTATGTAGTTAATGCTATAGTATCCCTTGAAGATGCTGGTAGGATTTCCCCTTCTTCTACTGTTTTCTCTTTGTTTTCTACTATACAAAGTCTAATCTGGGACAGAAAAGATCCATTCTTTATAGGACATATCAGGGCACATACAGGATTGCCTGGAGCCCTTAGTTTGGGCAATGAGTTAGCAGATAAAACTACACATGACATACATATTTTCTCCACAATAGAAGAAGCTATAAATTTTCATAAAAGGTTCCATGTCAATGCTAATACTTTACAAAAGCGTTTTAAAATAACTAAAGAACAAGCCCGACATATAATAAAACAATGTCAAAATTGTGTGACATTTTTACCACAAGTTAATCTTGGAGTCAATCCTAGAGGACTGATACCTAACCATATTTGGCAGATGGACGTCACACACTTGCCAGAATTTGGAAAATTAAAATATTTACATGTTACAGTTGATACTTCTTCCGGATTTCTGATGGGCTCCCTTCATGCTGGAGAAAAAACTAAAGATGTTATAGCTCATTGCTTACAAAATTTTGCCACTGTGGGCGTTCCAAAACAGTTAAAAACCGATAATGGTCCTGGTTATACGTCCACCTCTTTTAAACAATTTTGCTCATCATTTGGCATTACTCACATAACAGGAATTCCATACAATCCACAAGGACAAGGCATAGTTGAAAGAGCTCATCAAACTATTAAAATGTACTTATTAAAACAAAAGGAGGGAATTGGAAAGGGGTATATATCCCCCAAAGATAAACTTAAAATAACCCTTTTTACTCTAAACTTTTTAAATTTGGATTCATCAGGGCTTAGTGCTGCGGAAAGACATTTGTATCCAAAAAATGTACATAAGCCTAAGGTACTTTGGAAAGATATTCTAACAGGACAATGGAAAGGTCCTGACCCAGTGATAGTCTGGAGTCGGGGCTCTGTTTGTGTTTTTCCACAGGAAGAACAGCAGCCGATTTGGATTCCAGAAAGACTAACTAAAACAGCTCCTACAGAACAAAAGGAAGATGATTCCACTCAAATCCATAACAGCTGATATCCAGATCTCCAGCTTGGCTATTCTTACATCTGTGACAGTGATTAACCAGGATGTTTTTTTCAATATCTATTTTATTATTGCTTTTTCCCACATCATAAAGTTCTATTTTATTTTTGAGCTCATACAGACCTAGGTTAATGTTTTTTCTGATCAGTTTTTTTTTTTTTTTTTTTTTTTGACTGTGGAGTTTTTGAACATTGCAATGGAGATTTCACCTAGGTAAAGCTACAAGGCCTTTACTATTGTCTTATGTGTTATACGTTACGTGTGCACACTTCTGTTTTGTGTTGTATGTCTGTATGTGCGTATGTCCATATTTCACATATGAGGGGCGCTCATGCACATGGATCCAAAAAAAATTTTTTTTTATTATTCACGTGATTTTAATAGTTTAATTTAATTTGGGTAAACAGCTGTTGAGGATTGTTCTAATATATGAACAAATAGAAGGTTAACAAATCTGTTTGTTTACTTTCACCTTTCCTTTTCATTATATTTAATAATTCTGTTCAGGATAATGTAAATTGTTCTAAATATTGTTTTCTTAGTACCTGTTGAAATGTTACATATTTTTTTTTTAGCATCATTGTCAAAATTCCTATTTTCATCCCAGTGCCGGTGAAGACAAAGATAAAACCAAACTACAACTTCTTCGAGAGTTATCACAACAAACCGTGTAAGCTGATACATCAATGATTTATAACTCAACAAGTAATGCTCAATCAATGAGTCGATTTATTTTGGAAGGATATGGACATATTGATAGATTCCTCTGCTTTGAACTGCTTACAGAACTTGCCTGGACTATGTATCACTTGTATGCTTTATTTTGGGAGGATATGGACATATTGATAGATTCCTCTACTTTGAACTGCTTACAGAACTTGCCTGGACTATGTATCACTTGTATGCTTTGTGATCTATTTGTTGATGCAGAGAATTATGGTAGTGCTAGCGTATCTTTGCTGATGTGTCACCAGTGATGTAATTTTTCCTAGGAGCCGTTAATTGACTTGGTGTCATGACATTTCTGTATCCTCCTCCCTTCTACTAGTGATGGTCTAATTTTGGGGGCCAACAGAGGTGAGGTAAAGAACCTCACCCCCCCACCAGCACCAAGGCCAATTTTGGGGGCCAACAGAGGTGAGGCAAAGAACCTCACCCCCCCACTGGTACATAGGCCTATCCACAAGTATGGCTATATGCTGGACCGGTAGTCAGTGACGGGTATGATCCAATTGCAGTGGTATCAACCTAAGACAGGAGGCTGACGCCTAAAAGTCAGTTTTCCGATGACGGGTAAGAACCATATGTTGAATTGGACAAACCTAACAGGCACGGTCCCTAGCCAGATTGCTTGTTACTTAAACAGAAAGGGGGAGATGCTAAGAGCCAAGTATATGATGCATGGTATTTTTGGTCGAAAGGTGACGCCAGCTAGCCATTGAGATGATATGATTATGTTAAGATTTGCATTCATATGGATATTGGACTCCTGCTGTTCACCTAGGCCGGCTACGGGACTCCTGGAGAGTTCCCATTGGTTGGGGAAGTACAGTAGGAGGGAGTTCCGGGGGAGGAGCTCTCTCGGCGGGTCGGGAGGAGGCCGCGTGGGTGGAAAAAATCTTCCCGGGCGGTACCGGACATTGGCGGCAGTTTCAAAAAATAAACTTTGTTCCTGCTTGAGTGGCTCGTGATTTTGTGCCCAGCCAGACTGCGGCAGGAGATTTCCCTGTAAAATAGATTTTTTTTTCTCTCACTTAAGGATGAATTGATGTGCAGTGTTTACTACATGAGGGATAAGATCTTAGACTGACATTTGCATTGTGAAAAAACATGATGGTTCACAATGTGTAAACTTCATTCCTTTTATTAGATCCTTAAACTAGAAATACACATCTCTGTATATTTAGAACACCAGTAAGCTCACAAACCAGGTTAGCGAGCACAGATTATACTTTAGATAATGGGCCAAAAGAGATGCTCTGAATTTAAAATAGTCCAAAATTTGCATTTCACATTATCTTCATATTTAATGATAAAATGAGGTTACAATAAAGTAGAAAAACAGTAAAAGAGTGTACAGTATTATTTATTTTCTTCAACTGAGGACTTGCTTAGGCATGGAGTTCCCAGACAATCAAGCTCCTGACTTATCCCTGATCATGTGGCCAGTTAAAGAGAAAGGCCTGACAGGGAAATTCAAGGAACCAGCAGGGTATGTCCATATAAGGGAACTCATGGCAACATTCAAAAAACTCACACTTTTGCTCTTAAAATCAAGGAACACACCAATCCGGCCCAGAGGCTTCTCTATATATTGGCAAGTCACCGGGGGAGAGGTCAAAATTCTATAATGATCACCTTCTTTCATGCACAGGAGGAGGAATATTTCCTTAGTGGCAAGCATACTGCCAATATTTTTCCAGGACAATTTACAGACTCCCACCGCCCAGTCCCAAGAGTTATCCACATCCAGCTCCCAGTAGTGTTGCCCAGAGATGAAGATATGTGCTCCCCATGCAGCAAAATAGTTGGATCTGTCAGAATTCAGAGATGCATCTTGATGGTCTTGTCTAAGTACAAATGTTCTCACATCCTCAAAAAGCCTGATATTATGATTGCTTATTTCATTACTGAGGGAAATTTCCACTGTGAAAAGAAAAGAATACTCCAGTCAAAATTTATTGTAAAAAATCAGGGGAAAAGACTGATCAATGAGTATAAAATTATAATTAGCTAATAGTAACTTCTTGTGTGGTATTATGCAGTAGTATGATTTTAGAAAACCATAATGTTCTGTACATTTAAAAAAGCTATAAGAAAGTAGTTTGCATGTTTTTACCAAAAACAAAAATGATAAATGTTTAAGGAGATAGATGTTTAACTCGAGTTAAATATTATACAATATATTGCATATATATATATGCATTGAAATATCACACAGAAGTCCATAGATATCTCTAATTTCTACTTTTGTGTATCAGTTAAAAACAAATTTAAGTTTAAAAAGTAAAACTAAATTATCTCTGATAAGACAGTATAGCATTTCATTGAGAAGTAGGCCAAGACTACAAAGGCTGTTCTAGCTAGAAAAATAACAGATTCAAATTCAAAATACAAAAATATATGTATAATAATAAAATTTGTGAAAAATCCATGAATTATAAAGAGGAGGGAGGCTTTTTTTTGGTTGTTTTTTGGGTACTGGAGATAGAATCTTAGGGCCTCACCAAGTAGCTTTGAACTTGCAATCCTCCTGCCTCAGACTCCGAAGCTCCTGGAATTGCAGTCATGTGCCACTGCACAAAGTGCATTTTTTTTTTACAAGTAATTCATTAGAAATGCGAATGGATTTATTAATCCACTAACTTTCTCTTACTTTTGTCTATATTATGGCAGCACGGTTATTTATAAATACCTATTCTATCATCATCTATCATTTAAATACCTGTCCTGGACAGATGCCTTTTCTCTCTTAAATGAAAGATCAATAAAGGGGGAAACAATCTCAATAGATAACTATTCCTGAACTTCACTCTCCATAGTCAGTCCAACCAGTGGGCTGACACTCACCACGACAGAGGTTGAGCCTGTCTATCAGTCCTGTGATGGGTTTTATGCTGAGCACTGGTCTCACAGGATGGGGCATATGCTGTTGCACTGTCTCACTCCTAGAAGAAGGAGAATGTAGTTAGTCATTTGAGTGCTAAAGAATTCACCACAGTGCTTGAGGAAAGACATACGCATGCAACTGAAAATGCTCCCCCCTTGTGAATTACTCCCATAAATATCTTCTACAACTGTACCATTTTTAGGGTATTATTCCTTCTTTTCTCTTTGCTTTCATGCACCCAAAGGTACTTGCCTCACTCATCTACTACCTGGAAAAAAATAGTCTATGTAGCTAAAGATTTTTATGGCTTTGAATCCTAAAATTGCAAGTAGCTGCCTTCTAGCAAATTCTGCAGGGCAGAAATTATGTGCAGTAAAACACATACACACATACTTGTATTCAAAAGTTTTTGAGAACACTAGATAATGTGCTATATACTAAAATTATGCATATACATTTATAATGCAATATAATACATATATTTGATATAATTTTCAAATGTTCTTTAATTATGGAACCAGTGATACCACTTTGACAGGTATGGATGAAAAATCATTTTTCCTCAATATTCTAACTTCTGATGAATTCTTATCCTCTCTTCTGCCAGTCGATGTTTATTTTCCACATGGGTCTGTGGCAGAATATCCATTTCTTAATTGAGGGTCATTTTCAGTATTTACAGATAATTCTTAGTCTTTGCTTATGTGTCATAATTAATCCTCATCTAATATATAATGGCTTTATTTTGTTAGAAAAAAAGTTTTATATCTTTCACAGCCCTCCTATCATTTCAGTTCACATTGAAAGCCAAATTTACCTTATCAATAGGTCTCCCAAATCCTGTAAGGAGAAAAAAAAAAAGATAAGAATCCTTCCAAAATACCAATCACAACCATGCTCAAGTCACTTAAATTGGATTTTCTTTTCCTTTCTAAAGTATAATCCCAGTACAACACATAGATATCGTCTAAATTTGATGCATTTGGAACCCTAGGAGTGAGTAAAAGACATGGTAACCACAGTAAGTGGGCACTGCTGTGACCATCAGCTCTCTGTCAATAGGTCTTTCCAAGGACTTTTTCCTAACAGCTGAGGTATTCCAAAATGGAGCCGACTTAAATTCAGGATATGCAAAGACAATGAATGGCCAAGGAAATGTTACCTTTCTCCAAATATTGCTCATTTGAGACAAAAATAAAATGTCCACAATAATATTGTTATTAGAAATAAGATAAATCAGAATTTTAGAAGAGATTATTCTCTGGGGATGCTACTCTTACAATTCTGTACAACTTGTTCATAGTTAGGAATTAGTTTGTTAAGCCCATTTGTGGAATGGCCTCCATCAGAAGTATGGAAGGTGGCAAAATATATTTTTAGTACTGAAGAGACAATGAAGACTAAAGATGTGTAGAAGATGGAGTTTAAAACCAACAAAGTCTTTACCTGTAGCAGCTTTTCCCCTGATTTATGGCACATTCTCATCAGCTCCTCATACATTCCTTTTAGGTGTTTCTCAGTTTGAACCATTTTAGCTTCACTTCTCTTGAGTTGCTCTACAATATTTTCATCTTCCTTTTGTAGTCTCTCCAAATGCTTTTGTTCCTCCATGCAGAGGACCGGGTACAGCTTCCTGTACTCGGTCTTGATCATGTTTTCCTGATGACGTACATAACTCTGCAGGGATGTGAATTTCCTGGGTCACACACTCAGGACAACTGTAACCTCCTTCCTTCCTTAACCCTCACCTGTTTCTCTCTGGCTCATTCCTCTACCAATCAGCTATATATATCCTCAATTCAGGTCCTCCCAATTCTCAGAATCCACGATTTTTTTATTTATTTTCCTCTATTAATAAATAAGAGCAATCTACTTTTCCTCAAAATGTGTCCATCCAGAAATTTTTTAAAAGTGCTTATCTTATTTATACACAATGGAGTATTACTCTGCATTAAAAAATGACAAAATCATAGAATTTACAGGGAAATGGATGGCATTAGAGCAGATTATGCTAAGTGAAGCTAGCCAATCCCTAAAAAACAAATGCCAAATGTCTTCTTTGATATAAGGAGAGTAACTAAGAACAGAGTAGGGATGAAGAGCAGGAGAAGAAGATTAACATTTAACAGGGATGAGAGGTGGGAGGGAAAGGGAGAGAGAAGGGAAATTGCATGGTAATGGAAGGAGACCCTCAGGGTTATACAGTGGAGGAGGTAGAGAGAGAGGAGGGGAGGGGAGGGGAGAGGTGGGGAGGGGGGAGGGTGGAGGACGGGAAAGGCAGCGGAGCACAACAGACACTAGTATGGCAATTTGTAAATCAATGGATGTGTAACTGATGTGATTCTGCAATCTGGGTATGGGGTGAAGGTGGGAGTTCATAACCCACTTGAATCAAAGTGTGGAATATGATATGTCAAGAAATTTGTAATGTTTTGAACAACCCACAATAAAAAATTTAAAAAAATAAAATAAAACTTTTGCCTATGTTAAAAAAATAAATAAATAAATAAAAGTGCTTATCTTTAGCAAGTTTCTGAGATACCTGGAAAATTCTCTTTAATAGGTAATTCCTTTATATACCCTTCAAATCTGAAAGACTACTTTTAAATCATTGACGTTGTTATCATTACGTGAGATTTTTATTTAATGTTAGTTTCTAATCTCAAATCTCTCCACGTCTATAACCTGACCATGTAGAACTTTCAGAAATATTGCATATTACATTCAGGATTAGAAGCTACACAATAAGGTCTTCCTAAAGCATCTAAGCCTAAGGTTTCAAAAGCATTAGTACCCTCCTGAACTTTACCTTCTTACCTGAGGTTGCAGGCTCTTACCTGCGGTTGCCCTGTTACATTAAGAACATTAATCCTCATTTCATTGCCTATCTCCTCTCAGTATCCACTCCCACTTACCAGGCCTTTGTGTTGTGTCTCCCCATTCCCCAGCTTTTTAATATGTTCTATTTTCTCCTTGAACCCATACTGTTTGGCTCCTGTGCAATCTTTTCAGCAGCACAGGTGCACTTCCCATTTTGCTGTTCACACCTCCTTTCTATCTCCAAGAGCTCATTGTCCTGATCAGCAAGAAATACATTGAATGCACAATTATATGCTCTTGAATTTCTACAATTCGTCTCCTACCTCAGCTTCTGCCTTAAATAACTATGACAGGTCTTCAATACTGATTCAACTGTCAAAACTCAGATTGATCTTAGATTTAAGAAATTTTGTCTGAGCTCCTTAATGGTTACTGAATGTCTTCAAATCCCTGTATGTTCCTTCATATTACCATTTGCTGAGCTTGTTTTGATGTCACTTTTTGTGGCTGTTAATACAGGGTCTAGAAATAGTAAGTGTGAACTCACATTGAAAGGCAAAATTATTTCTCCTGTTGTTGTACAGAGGACCCTTAGGTCACATGATGACTTTAGTTCATTTTGCCTTACATAGAGATAGAACCCAAGACCCAGTAAATGTTAGGCAAGCATTCTGCCACTGAGCTACAGCCCCAGCCCTCTGCACATGTTCTTAAAGGGGAAATTTGTAGCACAACTGTCTCAAGCTGTTTCCTAAGGCAATAACTCTGATACTTACATCCCATGTTAGAATTTTTCTTTTCTCCTCATTCAGATTTCTCTTATTTTCTTGGATTTTTCCCCATAATGATCTCATTTGCTTCAATAGCTTCTCCTGTAAGGGAAATATCGATGTAAAGCAGATATACACATTTCAGACCCTAACAGATGGAGGGAGTTAAGGGATGTAAAATAAAAGTACTTTAATGAGAATAAAATTCACCTGTGTGCCTGTTTCACCTCCTAAGTTTCTATTATGTAACAGACTAAGAAATTTTATGAAGTTGGCTACCTTTCAGATAGGCATTTTGTCTCATCATTTGTATCTTCTAATGCTTCTCTCCTGTTGATCTCCTTCATATTTGTCTAGTATTACTAAATGTGTTTCCAATATAAAGGTTTTGTTCAGCTGGTCAAGGTGTTGCATGTCTGTAAATGCCAGGGACTTGGAAGGCTAAGTCCAGAGGATCAGAGGTTTGAGGCAAGCCTCAGCAATTTAGTAAGGCCCTAAACAACTTAGTGAGGGTTTATCCCAAAAATAACAAATAAAAATGGCTAGGGATATGACTCAGTAGTAAAGCAACCTTGTGTTAAAGTCCCAGTATCAAAAAAAAAAAAAAAAATCATCTTTTATATACTCTTGGTCACCAGTGACCTTTTGAAAATGGGGACTTTAAGATGTCTTAGACTAATTCTGCTAAATTTACACTGAAATGATATTTGTTGACTTTATTGGCCTCCCATTGAATGCTAGCCTCACAAAGACAGGTATATTTACATATTCTATTGATATCTCTATCTTTTTGTCTTATATGGTATCTGCTTCCTATTAGGCCCTTGGTAAAGACTGGATTAATCATCATGAGGACCATCACTTACCCGGTACTCCTCAGCAGCCTCCTCAGTGGGACAGTGTCTGTGACCCCTATGCTCCTGAGAGTTGGAACAAAGCAAACAGAGCAGGTTCTTGTCTTCTTCACAGAAGATCTTCTTTGTCTCCTGATGGGTCACACATATGTGTTCCTTGGAGCTCAGGATTTGCCTTAGACTGGCTTGTCTGGCAAGTAAAGACATCCTCTTCACACAAATATCTGGTTTGAAGTCTCTCTGCTGTAATGGCCTCTGGCACACATGGCAACAGGCAGGAATTTGGGCTTCTTCCCAGGAAAGGCAGAGACAGGGCCAACAAAAGCTGTGCCCACAGCCTATGGTGACTGGGTCCATAAGGTAGTTCATGCAGAGAGAGCAGGTGAGTTCTTTTTGGAAGGGTCGTGGGATTTCTGATTCCATTTTTCTGAGGGAAGAAAACTAGGAGAATTTTTTCATCTATTCTTGAAGAGAGAAAGGCCTGAACAAAATTGTGCTCAAGTTCTCATTCAGTAACACACATCTACTTGGATCAGAATACATAATTAGAATAGATTACCTATTGTATTATGCCAAGCCCTATTCTCCCCCCATAAATGTACCCTATTTCTTGAGGTACAATTTCTCCCTAATTGTTTGACTTTTAGGAATTTGATTCAATATATAACTCCAGGGCATAAGTCTGAAGTGAAATGAAATAATCCTAATGTTCATTTCTAGTCCTTGGTTAAGTAAAGGGCATGTGCCTGAGCTTTAACCTTGTTATTGTCTTTAACTTCATAACTATTCTATTTTGATGAAGCCTCTGACATCTTTACTAGTAAGTATTGTAGCCAGAACACAAATTTTTGATTAACATTACAATAAGGTAACAACTAACACATTATCTTTTTAATCATTAATGGTAATTCAATCACCAATAATTCTCTTTTGTGTTGATTGTTTCAGAGATTGTCTAGCAAATTGAGGTTATCATGTTTAGGGTCACATCCTTATAAATAAATTATAAGTTTTAAAAATGCATTAATAAAATGCACTGCACAATGCCACTCATCTGCATATCTGCATGTGTTATTTCACTTATAATCCAGAAAATATTTTTCTTGTAATCCATTGATAAGAATGCAAAAAAAAAAAAAAAAAAACTATGACCAAAATTTCCCTTTGATGTCTTTTGTTGTCTGAAATGGATCCCCACCCAAAAATCAACTTCTAGATATGTAAAAATTAATAAAGACTAAAGTGAACTTTGTCAAATTGGATATTTCATCCAGCATCTTTACATTTGAATATACTAAACTGTTGAATCTCTCTTTATATGTCTATTATCTACATGCCTGAATTCAAACAGACCAATAATTAAGAAAATGGGAATGGTAATATCTCTCAGTCCTTTAAAATATTCCCCCAAGCACATTGTAAAAAACCATTAATTATCATGTAAAAAAATTAATTTTGCAAAAACTAAAAATTGATGTCATAATTTCTATATTATATAATTACAAATTGCCTTTCCCCTTATACTCAGGTTTCTTTCTGATAGCCAGTGTCACTTTCCTGCAGGCCTATACATTTCTTTGCTTCTTTAGAATTTAAGTCAATAAACCAACCTCTGAAGAGATAATATTACCACAACCAAGAGGAATATTTTCTGAGTCATTTTATGCACTATTTAGTTATATATTGAGAATACATTTGCATTATTTGTAAAGTAGTATATAATACATGTAAGATCTGTTTATAGAACAAAATTTTCCTAACCAATTTATAGAATCTATACCAAATACAAAACTATAAGATGTCTGGCAGTTTTTTTTTTTTCCTTACTATTCATATGCACAAACCAAGGAATACAAAAAAAAAAAAGGAAATTCATGTAGTAAGATTAGATGACCAATTTGTTTAATTTAAAAATAGCTTCTAGAAAAGGAGGTATTTTTCCTAACTAAGCAAAAAACATCAATTCATTCCAATGATTTTAGTTTACAGATTTATACATTTTGAAGATCTGTTTGTTTCAGAAAATAGTTGCACAGGAATGATGGTGCAGGCCTGTAATCCCAGCCACACCCAAAGCTGAGGCAGGCATAAGGAAAATTCAAAGAAAACCTCAGCAATACAGGGAAACATTTTCTCAAAATAAATCATACAAAAAAGCCTGGCAATATGGCTCCATGGCTAAGCACCCTTGGCTCCAATCACTGGTACAAAAAAGAAATAATAATAATAATAGGAACATCTCATTTGTAAATTATATACTCACCCAAGGAATGTGTCTATTGTCTCACCAATGCTTACTGTAGAGGTAATATGAAATCTGTCTGGGGATCAGTGCTTCACATAGTAGAACTGATGTCTTTCAGGGGTCTGCAAAGCCAGGTGAGTTCTGAAACTACTTTGATCTGGAGAGGAATGAGACTAGCTCCTCCTGCACTTTCTTTTTATAGAGGCTCTGAAGACCACACCCAGTTCTCCAAGTGATTAGATTTCAAGAGCTTCCAATAGGAATTAGTATGAGTGATTAAGATTGTATAAGTGATTAGATTAGTAAGGTAGATTAGGCTAGGATGGGTTTTTAATTTCAAAATAGAGAAGACTGATTTAACACTTTGGTTAATCTTGATCAACAAACCTTTATAACACCACCTCCCACAAACTTCCTGAAACATCCTGACACTCCAGACACACCCTGTCTAACCACAGTGATCCCACTGGCATAGAAGTTTGTAAGGTTTTCTGGCTCCTAAATTTCCTCCTAATGTCTTGAGTCCCAAGTTCCCTGCCTGAGCCAGGGGCTACACAGCTTTTTCTTCCTTTTCTTCCACAGTGGACAGGGCTCACTATTCCTTGGCAAACTCCAGGCAAGTTTTTCTTGTTATGAGAGTATACAATATGTCTCAAAATAGAACAATAAAAAATTTCATTAACATTTTACTAGCTAGTTACACATTTCAAACGTGCACATTACATATATGGGCCTCGACTTGTTTTCTTACTTTGGTTCCACAAATATGAAATATCAACTAAAATTTAAAAAGATCTCATTGAAAGGTACTAGTCAAAATTATGAGCCTGGTGCTATGGGCACAAGTTGTAAAGTGAAAGCATGTGTTGACACCCATGTTTTCTGAGTCTAGAGCCTATTCCCAAGAAAGTGTCCCAAAATTTCTTTAACTACTTACACAAATTGCATTGTAACAACAACAAAATTATAGTAGTGTATAAAGTAGCAAGGAATACTTTAAAAGAAATAGTTTTTGTCCCAACTTTCCCAAAACTTGATAATTGAATTTAACATGGATACCTCCATTTTCTTATGCATTCTTTTTTTAATATTTATTTTTTTACTTATAGGTGGACACAATACCTTTATTTTTTATATGTATGTGGTGCTGAGGGTCAAACCCAGTGCCTCACACATGCTAGGTGAGCTCTCTGCCACTGAGCCACAACCCCAACCCTTTTATGCATTCCTCAACTAATGATTTAGCTCTGACTATGCCACATTTTTGGGATACATGGGAAATGTTACCTGATCTCTAAACCTTTTAATATAATGTTTTTTATATTTCAGGAGAATGATTGTATTGGGTTTGAACAATTGTGCTTTTAACGAATTATCTTGGATTCCAAAGGCAAAACTCATCTTTTCTGGGGACCATGATTTTTAAAAATGCCCCCCCAAATTTATTTTCTATTGTTTTACTAATTTTTCTAGTATCATCCTTTCCTTTGTATATGATAGTATCTTCTAACAAAATAATATATATTATTAGAAAATATTCATAACTTTTATAGGATAAAAGAAAATATTTGCCTCAGAAATGGTTAATAGTTATGTCTGGGTTAAACCTTGTTCCAATAAAGATTTAGAAATCTTAAAGGATATCCAAAAGGATAACGATCTTTTCAGTAGCAGATCTCCCAAACAGCACCGAAAAATATTAATAGACACACAACAATAGGCTTGTGCCTATGAGAGATCTTGAGGCCTGGACAGTGACTGTGAAGAGGCAGATTGTAACATCCCAGCAGCAAGGTGCCTGCCTGCTAACCCTCCTCTTCTCTGCTGTCACCTCCATGGGGTCTCTGGACTAAAGTACCTTTGGCATTAATTGTAAGGCTGTCCCACCCAGGTCAGTCTTCCTCTCTGCCTGCCCTTCTTTCTGTCAGAAGATGGAGGGTGAAGGGTCTAGTCTGCCAGATCTCACCTTCCCTCCCCACTGCAAGCCTGCAGGCCGGAACCATGAAGAAGATAAAGTTGGGATTCCTCTGTCTCCCAGAGTACAAAGAAGACTCCAAGCAGTACACTACATTCATTAAGAGAGAGGTGCAGAAATGCCTACCTAGATGTTCTTTGTATCATAATCTTTTGCTATGAAAAGCAAGCTATCTATATTACAGAAACAGAAACTAACTCATATAGATGCATATAGTAAAATATTGAAGCATTTTTTTAATTCAATGCTTTTTTTATTTTTTATTTTTAGTTGCAGTTGAACACAATATCTTTATTTATTTATTTTTATGTGATGCTAGGGAACGAACCCAGGGCCTCGCCCATGCTAGGCGAGCACTCTACCGCTGAGCCATAACCCCACCTTGAAGCATGTTTTATTAAACAAGCTTTCAACAATTATTCAGCTATATAGTCTTGTATATTCCAGATATCCAGTTGATAATAGAAACTTTTTCCCCCATGCCTAAACTATTTATTGATGGCAGCTTGCTAACTGGAGGAAAAGTCCTTGACGATGAAAATGCAGGGATCTCCAGAGTGCTGCCCTTGTTACTGCATGCATTGAGTAAAGATTTGGAATGAAGGGCAGAAACATATGTGCATATTATGTTCAAAAAAGATGTTTCTTATCAAAACTAACATTGGAATTGTCCATCTGGTCCAAGAATATGAAATCATCTGCCCAGCAAATTTGACAATGCAAATGGTTTCTCCGCTCCAGAGAAAATTTGCTCATCCTGGAACCACATTCTGTATAAAGAGAACACATGAAACTGGGCATGGTGGTACATGCCTGCAATGCCACCAACTCGGGAGGCCAAACAGGAAGAGTCTAACTTTGAGGCCAGCCTCAGCAACTTAGAGAGGCCCTAAGCAACTTAGCAAGACACACTATCTCAAAAAAATAAAAAGGGCTCAGGTTGTGACTCAGTAGTAAAGTACCTCTTGGTTTAATTTCTAGTATCTCCCTGCCCCTCACATAAACTGTGAATATCATTTTGGAAATATGAAAATGGTGATTGCACAGAATGGAAGATTGAAAAGCAACAATAAGGAGGGTATGAATTTGGGAGAAAAAGAAATAATACAGGTAATATTAGTAGCAATGTAAAATGGTCAAGTGATTTCTTTTTAAATTTATGCTGCTTCAAATTTTGTTTCTCTAAAATTTATTAACAATTTTTTTAAGTAGACATCAAATCCAGAAGTGTTTAAACACAAAAACACATACCCAAATCTTTATTTTTTGTTTTAACATGAGTTTCATTATATTACTTAGGTCCTTGCTAATTTACTGAGGCTGGCTTGTGATCTTTCTTCCTCAGCTTCCTAGGCTGCTAAAGTTACAGGTGTGTGCCATTACAGAGGGCTTAATGACCATTAAAAAAATTTTTCTTCATCTATTAATAATCTTTGAATCATGATATTATCCAACTATTCTTATTTTAGCATAATTCAGTTAATGCTTTCTTCCCTATTACCTAAGGAGGGGAAAAAGTAAAACAATATTTAGTGATCAGATCAAAGGAAATTAATCAATCTAATCTAATAAGTCAATCTTATCTAATAAATCTAATATAATCTAATATGTCAATCTAATCTAATAAGTCAATCTAACCTAGTTAACATTTTTATCTCTGGGTTCTTCCCTATTCTAGGGGAGTTCTTGACAATCCAAGGAACCAGTACTCTGTGAAACTCCTCTGAACCAAGTTCTAATCACTAGGCTGCAGTTCAACTCTAGGATTTCCTATTCAGGGATTTTGGAGCCTGTCCATGGGGTCCTGAAGGAATCCCAGTGCTATGAAGTCTCTGCACATTCATGTGGGCAGTGAACACTGTATACAAATGTTTTGTTATTTAAATTATTTAAATGTTAACAGAAAAAAAAGGGGGAATAGGAAATTAGCAAACAAATTCTGAGAGATGGGCCTCTCACAGTGGCAGAGGCCTGTAAACCCAGAGGCTCCAGAGGTGGAGACAGGAGAATTCCAGGTTCAAAGCCAGCCTCAACAATTCAGTGAGGCACTAAGCAACTCAATGAGGACCTGTCTCTGATCAAATACAAAATAGGGCTGAGGATGTGGTTCAGTGGTCAAGTGCCCCTGAGTTCAATACTCACTATAAAAAAAAAAAAAAAAAAAAAAAAAAAAAAATTCTGAGAGATGAAATCTACCGAGAAAAATAAAAGAACATGTACTTCAAAATTATTTAAATTGCTAATGTTCTTTCTTTTCAAGAGTCATAAACCCTACAACAAAAAGGAAAACAAAAGAGAAAGGAAGTTTGGTGAGAAAAGAAAGAATGGGGTAGATAGGGCAAGAAGGAGAGAAAGGATTATTCCTATGTCCATGGTTACCATTCAGCATCCCAAATATCAGTCAATATATTTAGTGTGAAACTTTATTCCAACTTCTACATTAGAGAACGCCTTACCAACCTACTTGTGTACTGTTAACAAATGCAAGTAGACTATTTCTAGAACACGTGTTTTGGCTTCCTGACAGGAGGGAAATATTACTGAACTAAGAGCAGTTTCAGATAATTTAATCATAGAAGCATCTACCCATTTGTTTAAAGAATTTAAAACTTTCATTTACACCAGAGTTAACTCACAAGGGGTTTTCCCCATGTGATAAATGTGGTATAGGAAAGATGAAGAAATATATCATGGGTAATAACTCAGCATTACAGATCTTTGATGAACAACACTATAGATGAGAATAAAATAATTTTGATGAATCAGGTGTTTTCTCAATCCTTGAATCTTATGAGAATATTAAAACAAAATCTCTAAGTCTAAAGCAAAAAACCTAAATACAACCCGCAAAAGAAAGTAGTCTAGCTATATCAAAACAAACTATTCCTCAAAGCAGTCCCATTGTAACTTACATTTTATAATTTTTTTGAATGCGTGGACCAAGTACTATTATGGGTATATAAATCATAAAGTTCAATTTACCCTTTTATATAATATATTCATATATTTACAAAACACTCACCTGTACAAAAAATCTGCAATATTTTTTGGTAATAGATTACCCAGACTTGTTGTTCCATGTGATTAGGAAATAGAAAATGAAGTGCCATTGGATAATTCTAAATAAAAGTTTAGAAAAAGTATACCAAAAAAACAGATTATTTTGGTATTGTGTGTTTGGTTTCTAATGGATGTTATATATATATATATATATATATATATATATATATATATATATATATATATATATATATATATATATATTTACACACACACACACACACACACGTATATATGTATGTATAGTCATTCCTCCACATAAATATGATCCATTATCTTTCCTTCTGCACTAAAATAAAATTGTAAATTTGTACCATAACCATATGAAAACTCATTCACAACTAAATATCCTTTCTGATTTCCAAACACATTTCTGAAACCTCTTAGCTCCTGGGTGACCTGATTTCTCAGTCTTTGTCTTGGATCAAATAGCATTCTCTCAAGGAGGACTATTTTGACCTCTTCAATGTTATTCAACTTGCTTACCATATGAGGCATCACCCATTCTTTTTCATGGAATTTGATAATATTTCAAATATAGTATTCACATACTCTTATTATTTTCTGTTTTTCCAACTGTGATGGTTAATTTTATGCATCAATTCCATCAAGGTTTTAATCAAAGTAATCAAATTGTGCTGGGCAGAAATTGTTTAGACCTGTTTAACATTTAAATCAATGGACTTGGATTAAACCAGGTTATCTTCCAAAATGTGGATGGGCCTTATCCAATCATTGAAGGTCTCAGAGAAAAGGACTAAGGTACCCTGAGGAGAAAGAATTCTGCTTGCAGGCAGTCTTCAGGTTTGAGACTGCAACATCAACTCTTTTCTGGGCCTACAGCCTGCTACTCTACCCTGAAGATAGACTTGTTGATCCCTACAGTCACATGGACCAATTTTAGGTATACATATTCATATGGATATAGATTTGAACATAGAGATATAGACTTATTTGGTTTCTTGGACAACCCTACTACACCCACTAAACAACCTCAGAGTTTTGAAAACTGCTGGCTTAACTCATTTTGTTGTTTATTTAGTTATTGATATGCATTGTTTCACTAATGCATAGAATGATTCTTGAAACTTAATAAATAAATAAATGCTCAATAATAAGGTGTAGTGAACAAGCAGACCCTGTCATAGAGATGAAAAAGAGAAAAAAATTTGGATGTGTAATATCTGTTTTCTAAAACTACATTAATTATGATTTTGAAAGATTCTATCTAGAATATCTCATTTATAATAAAAATAACATTTCTCAAACCATTCACTAATAAATATTTTTTGTGAGGTAAGGGAGAATTTCATGGTGTGATAACTTTCTGTCAGCCTATAATGTGATTGGTGTTAAGTGTTATAGAATTTATACATTAAAGAAAGACACATTTTTGGTGTATGCAAATACCTACAACATTTCTATATATTCAGCAAGATTTGGAGACTGCAACTAGTCAAACCTTCAAAAAACTAACTATATTGATAATGTAGCTTCATTTCATTAAAACTTCTTTCAACAATAATATCTTCTTGGACTATACTCAGACTCAAGATTCTTGAAGGGTATTTCGGTGTCTTTCTATATTTGGCTTATTTTATTGTATTTCATACATCAAAATAAAAACAACTAAAATAAGAATAAAAAGATCCAGACTCTGAAATATTTTCAATTTATAGATGTATTCAGAGACAATTTTTTATGATTAAAACTCTCCAAGACTTGAACAGAGACACATTTGCAGTCCAATGTTTCGGGTGACAGAGGCTATAAGATCACAAGTTTCAGAAATCTGCAAGATCCTATATCAATTAAAAAAAAATAGGTAAGGCCTAGAGGTAGAGTACCCTTGGTTTAAATCCCTAGTACCACAAAACAAACAATTAAATGTGTCTATTTACTTGGAAAGCATACATTTTCTACACAATGAACAATAAAACAGCAGTTATGATTTTATTAATGTGTCTGTATAAAAGATTTAATTTCAGTAATGGGGAAAAAAGTTAATTCTCGTGTCACTGTATTTCTGGACAAACTTCTAGTCAAATGTAGAATAGAAAGTATGTTGGCTTTACTAAATCAAGCAAACTCCAAACTATCCGAAGGTGGCTCCAAGGGGAGAATCTCAGTAAGATGAAAGTAATTTTGCTTTGAAGTTTACATTATTTTTTTGTTCTTGTTGCTGTTTTGTTGTACCACGGATTAAACCCAGAGGTGCTCAACCATTGACACACACTCAGCCCTTTCATATATTTTGTTCAAAGACAGGGTCTCCTTAAGTTGCTGAGGCTGGCATTGAACTTGTGGTCTTTTTAACTTGAGCCTCCTAAACCACTACCAGGTGTACACTAAAACATCTGGATGAATTTTACCTTCTTTTGATATATTTTCTTTATATCAGTGCTATTATTTTGCAGGTCATAAAGTAGTGTGACTCTGGTCTCATTATCTTTCAAAGTAAAACTCTAAACTGACAGTTTTAAACTCAGGCCTGCTCCAGTGTGTCTGTTGGACAAGGGTGGGAATACCAGATGGAGGGGGCAATTAAGACTGACCAAAATCTACACAATCAAGTTTTCAAGGTTTATTTACACACTATAAGTTGATATTTTACTAATACTAGTTTAGGATCCTTGTTCCTGGGTAGTCTTTATGTGGAAAGTTCCATCTCTGTTTCACACAGTGTTTACAGTTATCCTTTATTTTGTTTCAATCTCGGTAGGACATGTTTCCAGAAATTTGTTTAAGATATTCCAATTTATTGGCATATAACTTAAAAAAATATTTTGTAGTCATCCTTTGAATTCCAGTGGCATCTTGTTGTGATGTTTCCATTTTCTCTAACTTTATTTATTTTGGTATTTTCTTTTTCTTTTGATTATGTAGCTGAGGTTTGTCAATTGTGTTTATATTTTCAAACAACCAACTCTTTGCTCCATATATGTATTGTATTGTTCTTTTAATCTCTATTTCATTTACTTCTGCTCTGATCTTTATTATATCTTCCTATCTACTCACTTTAGGTTTTGTTTCTTCTGGTTTTTCTAAGGCCTTGAGATACATCATCTTTTAAGAGGTATAATGCTTGTCCTTTTTAGTTTTATTTAATAGGTTCAAGTGATATTTTGCAGAAGATAGAATGAAATAGTAGGTGAAGATTTTGAATAGTTCAAATCCAGCAGATGAAAGGCAAGTATAAAATCAAATCAGAAGGACTCACTTATATATATATATATTAGTAACAGTAAATAAATTACAACAAGGGACATATTGCAAGTGAAATGTGATGATTTTTCTCTATTTATCCCATGGAATGAAAATAACTCTTTTTTTTTCCTCTGCTGAAATCTGGAATCACTTATGCTACAGGAATTAAATAAATAAATTTTAATTTGTTCTAGTTAGTTATACATGAGTAGAATGCATTTTGACACATAATATGTAAATGGAGTATAACTTCTCATTCTTCTAGTTGTACATGATGTAGAATCACACCAGTCGAGTGATCGTGTATGTACATAGGGTAATAATATCCAATTCATTCTATTGTTCTTCCTATGTCCTTATGCCCTCCCCTCCCTTCACTCCTCTCTGCCTAATCCATTCTATCAGCCCCCTCCCCTTATTGTAAATTACTATCCTAATATCAAAGAAAATACTTGGCCTTTGTTTTTGGGGGGAATTGACTTATTTCACTTAGCATGATATTCTCCAGCTCCATGCATTTCCAGCAATTGTAATTTCATTTTTTTAAGGATGAATAATATCCATTGTGTATACATATATCACATTTTTAAAAATCTATTCATCTGTTGAAGAGCAACTAGGTTGTTTCCATCCTTTAGCTCTTGAGAGTGGAGCTCTTATATGGCTACACAACTTTAGTATGCTGATTTTAAGTCCTTTGTGTATAAACCAAAGAGTGAGATAGCTGGGTCAAATGGTGGTTCCATGTCAGGTTTTCTGAGGAATCTCCATACTGCTTTCCATAATGGTTGCACTTATTTACATTCCCTCCAGTAATGTATGTGTACCTTTTTGCCCACATCCTCACCAACATTTATTTTTGCTTGTATTCTTGATGATTGTCATTCTGACTACAGTGAGATAAAATCTTAGAGTAGTTTTGATTTGCAGTTTTCTAATTCTACAGATGTTGAACATTTTTTCATATATTTGGTAATCATTTGTATTTCTTCTTCTGTGAAGTGTCTGTTCAGTTCTTTAGCTCATTTACTGACTGTGTTATTTGTTTATTTGGTGTTAAGTTTTTGAGTTGTTTTTATATCCTGGAGATTAAAGCTCTATCTTAGGTGCACATGATAAAGGTTTTCTTCCATTCTATAGCCTCTCTCTTCATGTTCTTGATTGTTTCATTTGCTGAGAAGAAGCTTTTTAATTTGAATACATCTCATTTATTAATTCTTTGCTTCTTGCACTTTGGGAGTCTTTTTAAGGAATTTAGAGCCTAGATTAACGTGGTCAAGATTTGGACCTACTTTTTCTTCTATTAAGCATAGGGTCTCTGTAGAGCCTAAATCTTTAATCCCCTTTAAGTTGAGTTTCATAGAGGGAGAGATTGGTGTTTAATTTCATTTTGTTACTGATAGAGTTTCAATTTTCCTGGCACCGTTTGTTGAATAGTCTATCTTTCCTCCAGTGAAAATTTTGGGAAACTTTGTCTAGTATGAGATAGCTATATTTATGTGGGTTTGTCTCCATGTCTTGTATTCTAAACCATTGGCCTATGTGTCTGTTTTGTTGCCAATACCATGCCATTTTTGTTATGATCTCTTAGCATAGTTTAAGTTCTGGTATTGTGATGGTGCCTACCTTACTCTTCTTGATAAAGATTGTTTTGGTTATTCTGTGCCTCTTATTTTGCCCAATAAATTTATAATGGCTTTTTCTTTCTTTATAAAGAATGTCATTGGGGTTTTAATAGAAATTTTGCTAAATATATATAGTCCTTTTGATAGTATGGCCATTTTGTTCATATTAATTCTGCCTCTTCAGGAGCGTGGGAGGTCTTCCCATCTTCTAAACTCTTATTCAATTTCTTTGTTGTTCTTCAGTTTTCATTGTAGAGATCTTTCACCTCTTTTATTAGATTGATTCCCAAGTATTTTTCTTTAGGTTACTGGGAATAGGGTAGTTTTTCTAACTTCTCTTTCAGTAAGTAGATTTACCACTGATGTACAGGAATGTATTTGATGTAAGGGTGTTGATTTTATGACCTGCTATTTTGACAAATTTATTTATTAGTTCTAGAAGATTTTTGGCAGAATTTCCTGGATCTTCTAAATATAGATCATGTCATCAGCAAATAGTAATGGTTTGAGTTCTTTTTTTCCTATTCATATCCCTTTAATTTCTTTTCTCTGTCTAATTGCTCAGGCAGGAGTTTCAAGGATAATGTTGAATAGAAGTAGTAAAAGAAGAGATGCTTGGATCCAGAGGAGAGACCTGCCTGCCCTGCCACCCCACACCAGGAGACCTGAAGAGAGGCCATGTCCATACATGGAGAGCCACCCATGCTGGGGTTCCTTATTCGGCAAAACATGGCTCCACAGCCCAACATCAGGGTACATATAGGCTTGAAGCTGCCATCACCACAAAATTGGGATAGCACCACTTCTATCAAGGGATAACAATAAGGACCTGGTAATACATCACCAAGGTCCCTGGGGAGCTGGCTACGCCAGTGGTTTCTCTACTAGGGGTGCTAACAGTTATCCTGTTGCTGAGGCAACATAGGGTCTTGCATGGGGTTGCCTGTCTCTTGTTTCTCCTACTAATAGCCAACTTCTCATGATTACCTCTCACTTTTTATATAATCTAATACTCAATATTCTCACTGTTTTATCTCATAAACATCTCAGCCAACCCCACATTCCCCCTTCCATCATTGGAAACTGTAAACCATTATGCAAACCTTTCAACTATATGGTAGAAGGTAACCAAACTCATCATTTTTTATTATAATGACAAGAATGTAAATGTAATAATAGAAGCTAAATGATATATGGCTGCACGTTGGGTAAATTGAGTGCTGTGATATTGATCTCTCCCTTAGAAGTGAGGTATTGTTAATCTATGGGGACACCATAAGACAATAGGGAAGAAGCTGTAATAACTTTGATCTACACTGCAAGAGAGGATGACACATAGACATCATGAAAAAACAAGGGAGGAAAGTGCCCCAACCAAACCAAGATGCTACAATAGAATCCATAGATAGGGCAGTAGGTGAAATGTCAGAGAAGGGGTTCAGAATATACATAACTAAAATGATTTGTGAATTAAAGAATGACCTAAGTAAGCAGATATAGGCAACAAAGAGATAAGAGAACAAGTACAGGCAAAGATAGATCACACCAGTAAAGAGATAAGAGAGCAAATACAGGCTGCAAGAGAGTACTTCCAGAAAGAGATAGAGATATTGAGGGGGAAAAAAAAAAAACAGAAACCCATGAAATGAAAGAAACAATAAGCCAATTAAAAAACTCAATACATAACATCACCAACAGACTGGATCACTTGGAAGACAGGACCTCAGGCAATGAAGACAAATATACAATCTTGAAAATAAAGTTGACCTCACAGTGAAGATGGTAATAAACCATGAACAGAGATTTTTTTTCTCTTTCCTTTATTAATAGAATTATGGTAATGTAAAATTACTTATGGGTGTTTCCCAGATATCTTTAGAAATATATGTTTCCCAGATTTCTTTGGAAATGGAATAAGAATGCACGAAGAAGGTGAAAGATATCCATCCAAGGGGATGGTGTATGGGAACACATGAGTGAACAAATGATATTTCTCCAAAATTGTACTGAAGGAGCAGGGACCAGGGGCATATGCCTGTAATCCCAGCTGCTAAGGAGGCTGAAGCAGGAGAACTGCAAGTTCAAAGTCAGCCTAAGCAACTCTGACTCAAAATAAAAAAAATAATAATAATAATGATAAAAAGGGCTAGGAATGTGGCTCAATGGTTGGGTGCCTCTTGGATCAATCCCTGGTACAAAAAAATAATAATCATTATTGAAGGAAATAATTATCATTGATCTCTTTTCCACATTATATTTTCCTCCAGTTCCACTTCTCTCTTTTTTCCTCTCAAAATGGTACTTCCTTAGATTTTTCTCAATTAAGAAAATGCTGACTTTAAACTTCCAACTTAAACCAAAGGCATCCTTTTAAAGTGCTGAGTTCTCAACTGAAAGATTTTGAGGTCTCAAAAAATTATATGCCTTGGTGCCTGGCCTCAGCATTATTTTCCCCCTCAACCTTTCAAAGGAAAGATCACAGGAATCCAAGATGGGAAATTTAACCTAATAAAACCATAAAAATTTGACACTTGAATATTTTCATACTTTTAATTGGTATAGTGGTACATAATAAATAATTACATTTAAAATATATATTGCATTTGTTAAATAAAGTAGATAGGCATCATTATCCAAAATACATGTATGAAGACATGAAGTAAGTGTCAACATACTTTATATACAAACAGAGATATGAAAAATTGTGGTATATATGTTTAATAAGAATTGTAATGCAAAAAAAGTACATGTATGAAGACATGAATTAGTGTGAACATACTTTATATGCAAAGATATGAAAAAAATGCACTCTATATGTGGAATAAGAACTGTAATGCATTCTGCTGTTGGGTATTTAAAAAAATAAAATCAATTTTAAAAATAAATAAATAATATGGATAGGAGTCTCCTTTTGAGAAAATAGGAGAGAATGGCCAATCACATAAACAGGCCAGTTTTTATCCAACACAGTAAAATAATGTTCTGTTAACATTAAGGGTTCTTTTCACCCTTACAAGGAAAGCAAAGTGATGTTAATCAGTTCACATTGTCTTATGCCCTTCCCTAGCTTCTGCTCAAACTACCTTATAAAAACCAATTGTTCTGCTAGACATGGCAGAGTGCTTCTCTATTTCTGTGTTTTCATTTCTTTTTACACTTCTCCATTTATAAATGAAATAAAATTCATGAGTTGAAAATAAAGTGAATTAGATTATTTGACCAAATTTGTTGAAATTTTGCCTTTCTATGAATCAAAAGAAAAATCTTAATTAAATTCAAATGTATTTATGTGAGCAATTATAAATAAAACAGTGCAATGCATAATAGAACAAAAGCAGTTCTCAAATCAGACAGTCCCTAGACTAAAACAATTTCAGGGAATTCCAGCCCAGGACTTTATCTAACAGCATTTATAGAAGATGGAAGTGAGATATAGAGACAACTTAATTGGTTACTGAGTTATAGAGCATTCTGTGTTTACCTGATGCTCAGATACTGTGGTGAAACTCTGTAAACTTAGTCTGAGATATATATATATATATATATATATATATATATATCCCCTGAGAATTGAAGACCTCTTGAGCCACGGGGATTACCAACATGCAGAACAGCACCATGCTTGGTCTGTTAGGCTTAGTGTAGGAGCTCAGTCCAAATCAATGTCCTCTGATGTATTTTATTTAACAACATCCAGAGATATAAGGAAAAAAAAGAGAAATGAGGAAATTGTACCCCAATAACACATACAATTAGTAGTTTAGCTGGAAGCCAAAACAACATTTTCTGATTTGAAAGTAGTACAGTTTCCATCATCTAATATCCTTAACACATAATCCTGAATCATTGGTCATTAGCAATAAACCAAAGTGAACATGACAGCAGAACAGTGGGAAGATGTTCCTCCAAGTCCACAGTACCCTCAGCCACAGTTGGAGCAATAAACTGGATTCTGCTGGTTGCATTGAGGGTTCAGGGCAAGCACTCCATTTATTCTCTTATCATTGCTTTGCTTAATTTTGTTACACACAGGTTTTCTTTTCAGCTACTAATTCACCATCTCAATTAGTTCCTTGAATATCTGTTTTTCACAGTGTGTCCTTCATATAACGCCTTTCTCAGCATTGTATCAATGATATTCTTTTTCAATTTGTAACTCTTCCTTTTACATTAACCTGCTTTGTTATAACTCAACACATCCTATTCTTTCTGTTAGATGCAGGACAGGATGAACTGTGTTGTCTGCAGGGCAGGCTGAACAAATGTTAGCTGCAGGATAGCCCACGCACTCAAACCCCCTCTGTCTGGTACTTTATCACCTGTTTGCAACAAGTCTGAACACTCGACCCCACTCAAGGCTGAGCACTCAACCCCCGGCTCAAGGCTGAACACTCAACCTGCTGCTCAAGGCCGAGCACTTAACCCCCTTGTGTGCCAACAAGGCAGCTTGCAAACCCAGAGAAGCTGTTAGATTTAGGCAGCACAGCAAAAGGGCTATAAAAGCCTTCCCAGCCGCCCCCCCCCCCCCCACTTCTCTTTCTCTCTTTTCTCCTCTGTTGCACTGCTGCAATAAAGATCTCTTGGTCACTCCGAATGTTGTGGTCACTTTCCTTTCATTGTTGCCGAAACCCGGGAAGAGAGTTAAAACCCACTTTTGGGTCCCTCTTCCTTCAGAAGTGCCACTCACTGCATAGCCTGAACCCATTTTTTCGACCGCCAGAACTCTATCCACCTCTGGCCTTCAATTGGTGAGTTTTCCCTTCCTGGAGTCCTAAACCCAATGGTGGGTTTGACCATTGATTGTCCGGAAAACCTCTTTGCCCACCAGCGGGGAGGAAAACACCCCACCACAGCCTTTAAGGCTACAGTGTGTTAGGGTCTGTAAACAAGTCAAGATGGCACCTGGCATTTTGCCAGAGGGAGTGGTTTGTGAAGTAACGCCAGCGAGCCATTAAGTATGGAGATTCCTTATTGGTTGACTGCTGTATCTAGTTTATATTAATTAAGATAAGCTGTGTGTAATGTATATATACCCCTCCTGTCCTACAATAAACGGCTCCCACTACTGCTGTATCAATGTACACAAGTTGTTCGTCACTCCCCCGGTTATTTTGCTGCAGCTGGACTGCGGTAGATGGTGGCCAGTACGGAGAGCCCCAAGACACTCGGGGGTAAGTGACGAAAAAAAGCTGCCCGTCCCAAGATAGGACTGGAGCAAATCTGCTCGTCCCTAGACAGATAGGGCGAGAGGAAAAATGGCCATTTTGAAAAAATGGAGAAGATTGATACAGTATGTTTGTGTCTTGTTTTGTCTTGAAATGTTGTATTGTCTTTGTGAAGAAAATATGGAAGGGGTGAGAAGTCAATTACTAAGGGAAGGAGGCACCCCAGTGGAACCAAGAATAGTTAGGGCATGTGTTGATAAGAGCCCAGGAACTCTAGTCAAAAAGAAAAAGAAAGTTCAGAAGAAGAAGGATTATCAGGAAAAAAGTTGCGGCAAAAGGCTATTACTGAATACTTTTTGTTACCGGAGGGTGCGTGAATTGGCGCGTGAATTGGCATGGCGGCTGCCATGCGCGCAAGCCGGTCATGGCTCAGCAAGGACTTTCCAAGCAGTGGCAGCCGGCTCTTCCCCGCTCCCCCGCCCGGGGAACAGGACACCACTACGAGAGCCTAAATCCAAACCTGACCTGGAGGAACAGTCTAGCAGGCTCTTGCTCCCTGTGCCCAGTGGCAGTTTGAGTCTGGAACACTCCCTGGACTCTCCCCAGGGCCATCTGGGGCTGCAGGCAGAAGACAGCCACGTCCCTGCAGTTTGATCATTTCCAAGGCCAGTAACTACAATGGTTCTCCCACACCTGGAAGCTAATGAGTAATGAGCACTATTAAGGCTTATTTCAAATGTAAAAAAACCTTGAGATAATGTACTAAATTGTTCAGAAGGTTGTTTTCTTAGTGGAATGCTACCGGATTTTCTTTAGCCAGCATTGCCGGAGTTCCTGCCTTCATCCCAGTGCTGGTGAGAACGAGGGTGGAAGAATTTCCAGTGTTGCTGAAAACCGGACGAAACTTTGGCTGAAAAACGGATGAGACTTCGGATCAAGCTAGCTGCCTGCAGAACTTACCTGGACTGTGATTTACCTGGACTGTGAGTTAATCTATTGAGACACTGCTATACCTGGACTGAGACAACAAACTGTAATCTACAACAAATTGTAACTCGGTATCTTTGCTAATGGTGTCATTGCTGGTATAATTTTTCCAAGGGCTTCTTGCATGGAGCCATCAATTAGCTTGGTATTGTGGCATTTTGTATCCTCCCCTTCTGCTTGTAGCAGATTATTTATGGTGTTTGTGTAAAAACCACTATGGTAGTTATTTAAATTAAACAAAAGGGGGAAATGTTAGGGTCTGTAAACCAGTCAAGATGGTGCCTGGCATTTTGCCAGAGGGAGTGGTTTGTGAAGTAACACCAGCAAGCCATTAAGTGTGGAGATTCCTTATTGGTTGATTGCTGTATCTAGTTTATGTTAATTAAGATAAGTTGTGTGTAACGTATATATACCCCTCCTGTCCTATAATAAACGGCTCCCACTCCTGCTGTATCAATGTACACAAGTTGTTCATCACCCCCCGGTTATTTGGCTATAGCCTACAGCCGGACTGCGGCAACAGTGGCCCTCTGGGACTCCTGCCTTGGGCAGATTAGACTCCTGGGTTCAAAATTATTCCCCTTCCCCTTCCCAGCTGGTAGTTTATCAGCACAGGCTTTGTAGGTCTCCCTCAAAGGACTGTGTAACCTCCGGGAACACACGACAGAGAACTGAACATCACACCCCACCCAGACCTTCATGATTTCGGTGGCTATAATAAAGTCCTAGTCCTCACACCTTCAAGACTCGGCTGCTAGAGAGACACTTACCCTCCCCTTCCTCTCTCTTCCCCTGCCTCTCTCTTTTCCCTCTTTCCGGCCCTGGGAGTATCTGGCCTCTCCAGGAGGGGTCCAGAAAAGCCTTGGCCAAGGTCTTCCATGGCTCTGGCCCTGTTCAGGACAAGAGCTTCGACTGTCAGGATTTGGTGATGACCAATCTCTGCAGCTTGAACCTGCCACTAAGGCACTCCTGATTTTTGGCTGTAGCAGGGACACCCCTTTTGTCAATAAATCAGTTTCCTCCTTCTCTCTTATACTATCTTTGCATCTCTTTCCCTTGCCCTTATACTACATTTGCGTCTCCTTCCTTCTCCCCTATACTACATTTGCGTCCTCTTCCCTCCTCCTTATACTAGTCTATTACATGGGTAATGTGTCCTCTCTGCTGGTCAACTCTCCCCTACAATGCCTCTTGGATAACCTCAAAACCCTCTCCTTAACACCTGACATCAAACCCAAAATATTGATCAAATATAGCACCCAGGCCTGGCCCAATTATCCCTTAGACAACCAAAGCAGATGGCCCCCTTTTGGGTCCCTAGATCCCTCCATTCTAAGAGATCTCTACAATTACTGTGAGCATTCAAAAAAAAATTGGGTAGAGATTGCTTATGTCCAGGCTTTCTTCTTGCTCCAATCCAATCCTGTTCTCTGCACTTCCTACAAACCTCTACAAATTTTTCTAGCTTGCAAACCAACCCCCACAACCACCGATCTCCAATCTTCTCCTCCTCAGGACTCATCCACTACTTTTGACCCTGCTGATGAATCTCCACCCTATCACCTGGCTCGAATAGGTCCTCACCCTCAACCTTCTGCCCCAACCCCTCCACCATCTCCCCTGACTCAACAACCTGCTTTCTCCCCTCCAATTACTAGATCAAAAACCCAAACCACCACCCTTCCTCAAACCATTGCCCCCTTGCTGAGGTAGCAGGTACTGAAGTTATCTCTCCACCCATTCACCCCTCTCTCCTCCTGTCAGTGCCCACACCCGGTCCTCTTACCAGCTTACCCAAAGCTCAAATGAGCTGAGTAGGGCCCTCAGACCGGTATCAGAGATCTGGTGAAAATGGCCTTTAAAGTTGCATTGTCATCACTGAAAACTAGTTAGTAAGAATTGTCCCTTACAGGCTTTTTGGGATATTCGCTCTTGTCTTCCCCTCTGCTCTACTTGTTCTACTGCTCAAGTTTTTGTTGCTAGGGAAAACCCCAAACCCCTTTCCCATTATTATCCTACATCTCCTTCCTCATTCTAAGATCCATGGGAGCTGCTCTCAGCCCCGCCTTCCCATCTTCCCCCTCCCTACCTGACCCACAGAAAAGCCTTAACTGACTTTCTCCAGAATATTCACCATGGCTGATTTTAGGACTGTCAGCAAAAGAATCTCTACAAAAGAGTTTAATGTAGATAAACTTCCTCTTTTCATATTGCCCTGTTTTACTTGGCCACTGGCTGGAAAAATCAGCACTCCAAAAGCTAGACACCCCCTTACTAGTTTTTCACAAAATATGTAAACAAGGCCTCTGGCCTTGAGCTGGGGCTTCACAGAGATGGCTACATTTCTAAGATAAAGGAAGTTACAATCTGGGCTCCATGGTAACAGCTGGCAGGGGGAGGAAAGAAAGGGAAGAAAAAGCTCTCCCCTTCCCAGGTGTCCTTGAAGGGTTAACTTGCCCAGAACAGAGGAAAAAAAAAAAAACTGCTTTTTGTGAACTTCTGCAGACTGTGAACTTCTGAGCCCCTTCCCTTACATGTTGGGTACAAAATTCTGAAACTACCTAAACTTGGGGTTCAGGGAATTAATTGATTACAGCAGAAGATGTGCCCTCTGAATCTGGCTGCAAACAAATAGGACTGTTTCCCTATCTCCACAGCTATCTTATGTCCCTTGCCTTGTCCATCCCTACAACAGTATAATTCTATATACTTAGACATTGTTTATATTTTCATGAAATGGTAAACGGATGTGATTAACTATGTACTGCAAATAACAAAATATCTCTTATTTAAATGGAATAATTTGCCTAAATTCAGAAATTTACAAGGATTGTTTCAAAGTGTGAATAAAGAAGGAGTTAACAGATAGGAAAGAGAAATTAGAAGGTTCTAAGTATGGATTTAATAGAAGGAAATTGTGTTTCTGGATAAGAGAGTCTCTGTAATTAAGTAAATAAGAGGGTTTAAGCAAGTGATAAAGAAGGTCTGTGTAAGTTGGTTAAATATGTAAGTTTTTTGAGCAAGTAATCTTGAAGGAATTAAGGATTATACAACTATGGTTAAACAACAACTGTTGTTTTGCAATATTGTAAAATGTTATTTCTTTAAGAGCTAAACTTGATTAATATAAAAACATCAAAGTAATTGTGGTACTATTACTCTTCTTTGTATATTAAATGTGTTCGTATTTTCCAGGTATATAATCATTAAGATAGAAGCTTTAAAAATATTATATCAAGCTGCTGTTCTCCAAAGGGTTGCATGGTAATTTTAGGCTTATAAAAATAACATATTGGAGATTTATTTACATCATTTAATTTCCTACAACTGGACCTGTTATCAATAAGATAAATATAAAGTTCTATACACTGGGTACAATTTAAATGTAATATCATATTGTGTTAGCTAGTATTCATGTGACCTCAAACAATAACACATGTAAACTTTATAAAATGATATTTAAAAACAAAAATCAGCTTCAATACTAGAACACTTTACCTAAGATTTATAAAGAGCCCTGCCTTACCTGAGATAAGGCTTTGCCTCCCATCTTACTACATGTCAGAATGAATTTGTTGGATGTTTAAGATCAAGACTTAAAGTTAAATTAAAATGGCCAAGAAAACCAATATTTGGCTCTGGCCCTCTGAGTCAGCCTGAATCCATGGAACAGGGAACTTCTCTAAAGAGCTTTGCAACTCTGGGCCACAAAACCTCCTAATCAGGGAGATTAATGCGACCACTGGAGAATGAAAAGCCAATCAGTGCACTTGCTGTGAATAGGAGGGTCATTGGAGACAGGAGACATCCCTAATGCTTCCAAGGGAAGCCACACGGTCAAGCAAGACCTGGACCCATCCTAGTGCAAATGGCACTAGCAGAACTAAGAAGCTGCTCTCAAGTTCCCCCACAAGCGACCCCTATGGGAACTCGGCTGACTCTTAACAATAGATAGAAACAAAGTCAATTTTGACCAGCTTGATTTTAAACACCTACCCAAAACAGTTAAGCCAAAAAGTCATTCCTAGGAGTAATGAAGGACAAGAACAGCTAGAAAAGAGGAGACAGCAACTAGCCAACAGTCTCCATGGGGAATGTTCAGTCAAGTATGGCCTTGGCTCCTCCCCCTCACAGGACCCCTATTAGTCCTCTTTATGTTTCTCCTAATAGGACCATGTCTATTAAATTGCCTACAGAAGTTCCTGCAAGATCAGATACACAAATTCACCAACAAGCTGGTCAATCAACTACTTCTTTAAGACTACCAGCCCTGATGCCCAAGATGGAGACCTATGACTCATGACCAACTCCTCTGGCTCCAGAGACTCTGTGCCCATCTAAAACCTTCTCTAACCCCTTTTCCAGTTTTCACAACCCCTCTTTCTCTTCCTAGGAATGAGAAATACTCTCCAGCAGGTCCACTCTGCTTATTCTGTCTGCTCTACAGTATCCCCACAAGGAAGCATCAAACCTAAACTCCCCACACCTCAGATGAGGGGCCACCAGCCAGGTGAAGACTGGCAGATGAACTTCACTCACATGCCTAGGCACAAAAAGCTTTGCTACCTACTTACTTTGGTTGATACTTTTTCAGGTTGGATAGATGCCTTTTCTACATCCAGGGAAATTGCTAACACTGTCACCTCCATCCTCATCCAGCAGATCATTCCCAGGTTTGGACTTCCTGCCTCCATCCAGTCAGACAACAGTCTGGCCTTCACTTCTCAGGTTTTTCAACTAGTCTCCAAAGGCCTCAACATCACTTGGAGGCTCCACATCCCCCACCAATCTCGGGTAAGGTTGAGAGGCCTAATGGCATTCTCAAGGATCATCTCACTAAATTTGCTATTGAACTCAGGGTCTTCTGGCCCAATCTCCTGCCATTGGCCCTCATCGAAATTTAGGCAGCCCTTAGAGCTCCTTCAGGCCTTAGCCCTTTTGAGAAACCCTATGGGAACCCTTTCTTAATCAACCGAAGCTTTCCAATCACTCCTCCACCCCTTGTGTCCTACCTGCCTAATCTCATACTTCTACACAAACTCCTAAGGGAACACGCAGACCGGTGCCTTCTTCGGCCATTCATTGCCTCAATCCCAGAGCAACCATGAGCTTAATTGGACCCTCTTCAACTGGGTGATTCAGCCTTATTTCAGGAACTGCATTCTCAATTGTAGGAACCTCGATGGACAGGACCCCATACAATGGCGCTTCTACATCCAAGTGACATGGCACCAGGATGACACCACCCACTCTCAATTTATGGGTCAAGGCAATTGCTCTTCCACTGGCTGCAATCAGGCTGTCACTCTTAACATTACTGGATTCAACCAAGCCACCTTAGATACTTCCTAGAGTCCCTATGACAGGACCAATGACAGATATCACGTATCTCCTCCGCTCAGAAATGGTTTGATGCCTGCCGTTGACAACCTATGGCTTCAAGGAACCTTCATGGACTTTGTCCCTGCCAAAATAACTGTCTATAGCCACTGGATATTATTTCTAGCTGCCTTGGTATTCCCAGACCTGTCCCCCGAACATTCCTCCACTTTCCCTCCTAGGTCCCAAGCCAAACACCATTAAGCAGGAAGTAGCCAGAGGATTTTACACTGCCCTCATGTCACCTAGAAAAACAAAAAGGGAGGAATGTTAGGTGCAGGACAGGCTGAACTGTGTTGTCTGCAGGGCAGGCTGAACATATATTAGCTGCAGGATAGCCCACGCACTCAAACCCCCTCTGTCTAGTCCTTTACCACCTGTTTGCATCAAGTCTGAACACTCAACCCCACTCAAGGCAGAGCACTCAACCCCTTGCTCAAGGCTGACATTCAACCCACCACTCAAGGCCAAGCACTTAACCCCCTTGTGTGCCAACAAGGCAGGTTGCAAACCCAGAGAAGCTGTTAGATTTAGGCAGCACAGCAGAAGGGCTATAAAAGCCTTCCCCAGCCGCCCCCCCACCACCACTTCTCTTTCTCTCTTTTCTCCTCTGTTGCACTGCTACAATAAAGATCTCTTGGTCGCTCTGAGTGTTGTGGTCACTTTACTTTCACTTTCCCCATAAGTTTTTATTGCTATTTCTTTGAAGAATTAAATTTCTGCCAAAAGAAAAATAAAAGAAGTAAATGAATAGACAACAAGGAGAGTCTTTATCTTTGATGTAATTGTCAAGGATTCCAGTGTTCTTGCCTTGGTTTTACTTTTCTATTTTATATCCCAGGTTATAATAATTCTGATACAGGTCTTCAAAACTGAAAGGTAGTAAGTAAATGTAAAAACCTTCATGCAATCCTGCAAAACTATCATGCCAATGATTCCCGAGTCCAAAGCAGGAGGATCACAAAGTTGATGCCAACCTCAGCAGTATAATAAGATGCTGTCTCAAAAAAAAAAAAAAAAAAAATTAAAAAGGGATAGGGAATGGCTCAGTTGTAGGGTGCTCTTGGGTTTAATCTCCAGAACCACAAAAATGTTTTTTAAAATGTAATTAAATATTTTCAGAAGTATCATTAGAGTAAGAAGTTCTTGTTATAGTGGCTGGAAATAAATTACTAAATAGATACATAAATTTATCCTGGAGTACATCTTCCCTGTGTCCCAGTTCCTCCCACCCTGTCTCCTTTCTTACAGCTACCACAAAGGGAGCAGCCTCCCTCTCCCTCTGAAGAGCTGCTTCACTCTTAACCCAGAGTAATGGAGTCAGCCATCTATGAATTGAGATCTCTGAAACCAAACTGTGAGGCTCAAATAAACTTGTCCTCCTCTAGATTGTTCTTGTCAGGTATTTTGGTCACGGTGAGGAAAAAATTCAATAATATACTTAGTTAAATAAGGACTGTGTAAAATTAACAGGAGGAAGAGAGTCAACTATGGAATCTAGTTGGTCTGAAGAGTAAGAATAAGGAAACCTTTCTGTAAAGCATTCTCATAATTTGCAGAATCGTTTCTGTTTTAGTCATCCATTTAAGAGATTAAAAACAAGTAAGCTGCTCCTTGCCATATGACCCTTACTTAGAAAATAATAAGGAAACACTCAACACATTACCAAGGTTGAAGAGCAGAGTTTACCCACACTTGAAACACTCCTGGTTTCAACTCAAAGTATCCTCAAATCCCTGATTAAAGACTACCTTACTTTCAGCTGGGTGCAATGGCACACACCTGTAACCCCAGCCACTCTGGAGGCTAAGGCAAGAGGATCAAAAGTTCAAAACCAGACTGAGCACAGCAGTGATATCCTCAGCAACTTAGTGAGATACTGTTCCAAAACAAAAACAAAAAACAAAAGGACAGAGACTATGGTCCAGTGGTTAAGAGCTCCTGGATTCAATCCCTGAAATAAAAAAAAAAAAAAAAAAAAAAGTACCTTATTGCACTGAACATGAACTCTTGAGTATATATTCTGTTGTGCCCATTATTATTTATTTTTTCTAAATAAATAAAATATCTATCATTGTGTATCCGGCATACCCAGAAATATCTTGCAGCTGGGTGTGCCAAAAAGATAAGTTTTAACGAATAGAATGGAAACATAAAGGATGTAGAAAACACCAAGCCATTCTCCAGTGGCTTGCTTCTCAGGATATTTTTTTAGCTTTTCTGCTGGATGGCATATGGCAACAAATTGACCTTTTTTGCATACATAATTAAAAATCCAGTTATTAAAAATCTTCCTTTTGACCACCTCCTATATTCGGAGAAACAAATGACAACAACACACTGGCCAATTCCTTTAAAATTAGCATTGATTGGCCTGTGCCCTAACAAATCCTATGAGAGACTTGACTTTACACTGAGTACCAGTGAGAAAAAAAACCCTCAGACCACATGCTCACACCTGTAATCCTAGTGACTTGGGAGACTGAGGCAGGAGGAACACCAGTTGGAGGTCAGCCTCAGCAGCTTAGTGAGGCCCTATGCAACTTAAGACCATGTTTCAAAAAAAAATAATAATAATAATAATGACTGGGGATGTGACTCAGGGGTAAAGTACCCAATGAGTTCTATTTCCAATACCAACAAGAAATAGAGAAATGAACCCACAGTTTGGTGGAATTAAACATATTATAAATGATATAATTTCTTCACAACTCATTATTTTTTTCATGGATATACCCCCACTAAATATTTTCTTTAAAAAAAAAAACAGACATATCTCACTTGTTATAAAACACATATTCTTTTTCATATACATTTGTCTTCAAAGTATAAAAGTATTTTGTATTTGACACAATAAAGGAGATTTACAGCACCTTTGACTTAGCGATTTAATAATACGTCAATTTCATTCTTGATTGTCTACATCATTCTAAGTCCAATTTTATGCTTTCTTATCACTATGGACCTTCATATTCCCCTGGTACATTATTTTATATCTGGGGAAATTTCAAAATCAACATTATACTATAAAATAATAATTTCAAGTTTCAAAATAGTGGGACCTCCTTAACATTCAAAACTGGAAATCTTGATTTCTTGCCTTTCATTAACATTATCCTCTAATATTTTCCTGTCCTATTATGTTAGCAGAACTTTGGAAACTTTCCTCAGGCTAGCACAATATGTGCTTACACTATGCTTTCATTCTAATGTTAGAAGAAAAATACTAAAATACTAAAAACTGTGTCGATCTAGAACATAACAATTCATGTTAAGCCTAAGGCAGGCATTTTCATAAATATGTACTCTATATGAAAAATTTAAACTAACTTTAAGTTGCTTTTTCCTGAGCACGATTAAAATGCAGAAATGAAGCTACTGTCAAGGTTAAAAATATATGAATATGAACATGAATGTAAGAAACTGCATAAATTCCATCTTACTAGCAGTGTAGGCTGCAACTTCACCTACTGAGAATAAAGAAGGTAGACTGAGCTTGCTGGTAGCACTTGACATCATAGATAAGCCAATGGTAGGAAGTAAATGCATCTAAAGAAAACTAAAGTAGTTAATTATTTCTATTAATAATATTTTAATATTTCAGCCAATATTTATTTATTTTTTGGATACTCTGTTAGATACTAGGGTAAGCTCTACTTGCATTATATTATCTGAACTCAGTCATTAGAATGAGTGCTGGTCTATCACTTAAGCTGATTCACCTGAGAGGGAACACACAGAACCTAAAGAAATCTCATTTGGAAACATCACCTTATTTCACAACTCTTTAATTCCTCCTGGCTCAGCTTCTTTTTCATAATTAGTGTAGTATAGGTAGTTTTCTTGTTTTGTTTGGTACTGAGTATTGAACCCAGGGCACTTAACCATTGAGCTACACCCCCAACCCTTACTTACTTTTGAGGCAGGCTCTTGATAATTTGTTTAGGCCCTCACTAAATTGATAAAGCTGGTATTGAGCTTCAACATCCCAAGTCACTAGGATTACAGGCATGTTCCACCAAGCACAGCAGTATAAGTATTTTTGTATTTAAATCATACAGGATATATTTATATATAAGCTGCACAATAAATGTTCAAGAAATGTAAACTGCCTAAGTCTTTTCACCAGAAGTGATAAGAAATAAAACTGGCAAGTCTACATAGTGAACACCCATTCCCGGGTATGGCTGACAACAAAGTCTACCAAGCTTTACATTTTAATTTTTTATTGACAAACATTTGTTGATTTCTACAATATATTCAGGAAGAACATTTGATGGTAGAAACACATTCATAAACATGATTGAGTATGACATGACAACCATAAAAAAATCAACTGAGTATTTATTGTATCATGGCAAGATGGAAAAGTCAGTAGAGAGTACAAGTTTGTATTCTGTTTCACTATCTTCCCATCTCATGTCTCATGCCCTGGGGAATGATCATAAATCTTGAACCCCCATATCCCACCCCTGATAGAGTCAAACCCTGAATGCCAGACATTCTTCTGAGCTACAATGCCTGTTCATTAAGTTAATGTGAAAAATTACATGTGCCCACCATGATGGCAACACACACATATCTATGCTACCTTTTCCCCTTTAAGGTGAATTGAATAGCTCCAGAAGATTTCAAACTGACAGATGCATTCTGGATGGCCAGATCTGTGTAGATGTGCAAACTCTTGTGTTCCTGTATTAATCTAGACTCGGAATCACAAACCCATGTTTTCGTAATCACACAAAGGTCATGAAACATTGAATCAACAACAGCTTATATTATAGGCAACTAAAGATGGTTTTATTAAAGTAAAATTGTGCAAACAAAATTTCATATTGTATCATATTTTCATATTGAATAAAATGAGGTTACATTAAGATAGGGATAAAAAATAGTCATAGTAATTGCTCTGCTTCAACTGAGAAGGGGTCCCTTAAATATGAAGTTCTCAGGCAGAGAAGTTAACTTCCTGAATTATCCCTAATTATGTGTGGACTGTGGAAAATAAATGGCCTGACAGGGAAACTCAGGGACTCAATAGGATATCTCCATATAAGGGAACTCCTGGCAACATTCAAAAAACTCACACTTTTACTTTGAAAATCAAGGAACACACCAACATGGCCCATCGGTCTCTCTATATAGAGAGAAAATATTGCGGAGGTGGTCAAGAGACTGAAATGTGTGTCCTCCTTCACACATAAAAGGAGAAACATGTCCTCAAATTCAGGCAATGTGTGGTTCTTCCTTACCACAGAATCCCTACAGACTCCCACAGCCCAGTTCCAGGAGCCACAAACATCCAGCTCCCAGTAATGTTTCCCAGAAGTGAAGATCTGATCTCCCAATGCAGCAAAATAGTTTGATCTGTCAGAATTCAAAGCTTCATCTTCATCATCTTCTCCAAACATCAGTCTTCTCACATCACACAGCACTACATTGTGACTGCTTATTTCATTACGGAAGGAAATGTTCACTGTGAAGAGAGAATAATTCAGCCAAAATCAGACTTTCCCCCCGCCCCAGTTCATACAAGGTGAGAGTTGATTTAGAGACTTACAAGAAAAAACAAGCAAAGATTAATGGAAAAGCTTTGGCTAGAAAAATATCAGATTCAAGGGCTACCAGTAAATCTGAACACTTATTAACTACAGGGAAAATATTCCTAAAAATTCATTGATTATAGAGCTTACTTCTGCTGCTTATTTTTTATGACACTCGAAAATCTGGAGACCTGAGCATTCTCAAGTCCATAGCAATAAAATTAACCTCCATTACTCTCTCTTGTGAAAAAAAAAAAAGACAAAAATAAATGTAATCATGGATAGTAGATAATATGATTATTATTACATAATTACATAAATGTATCAGTGATATTACAATATTCTGGTTAAGAAACCAAGTTTATATTTAAGAAAATCTATTTATTACAGAATTGGTTTCCCGTTTTAAGAATTTTCTGCCTTTTACTTTTGGTTCCATCTGACCCATTTTCTGCTAAACTAACCTGTCAGGGTTAGGTCTACCATGGAGTTCCATATACTGCTTCACCAAGTGATGACTTACTTCATCATTGTTCATAAAATGTTCTGTGAATTCATTATTTTATATTTGTGTACTGTTTATTATATCAAGTGTAATGTATTACAAATTTAGTTACTTTTCTAGTTACATTAAAGAAAACCATTTTTACAAATTTAAATTCAATAAACCCATTATCATAATTAATTGCTCTTGAAATTGTCTTGACTTGAGTCCATTAGTGTGACTCAGTGAACAAATGATATTGTATGTGATAATGTTCTTTTAGGGCTTAATGAGACTTTTTATTTCCTTTCCTTAATTCAAACTTTTGTGACAGAGCTTGTATACAACATTTCATTTATGTTTTTTTCTTTACATTGTTCCATATTTTAACATGGTATACATCAATAAATACGTTTTGCATTCTTAGTTGCAGGCTGATCACTTTTGTTAGGTCAACGATTAATGAAGAGGGAATGATTACCCATAGAAAACCATCATTGTAGGGCACAGTGTAGCTGTCCCTCAAACAGACTGACACCCACCTTGGAAGTGGTTAAGTTCATCTCTCAGTCCAGTGATGGGCTGAGCACTGAGCTGTGGCCTCACAGGCTGGGGCATGTGCAGGAACACTAACTCATACCTGCAAGGAAAAAATAAATAAATTGATCTTTCTGGCACCAAAGACTTCAACAATGATAGATTCAAACAGTGTTTAAGACATAATGGTAATGGCTCAACTAAAGGTTCTTTATCAAAATCATATTCTAATGAAGCCTAATGAAAAGGAGCACACCAGAATATAAAACAATGGAAAAATATTTATAGCCCACAGGAAGTAAGAAGAGGATGGGAGTTGTCTGAAAAGCAATGCTCTCTCCAAAGAAAGAAAGCTTGAGGACTTTATTCTGGGAGTCTATACATATTCACTTTGGGGGCCATTGCATTAGGATGTACATTTCTGGACTGGGAATATTTCTCAGTGAACTTGCCTGACATGTAGGAGGCCCTTGTTGAAATCCCCATGAATAAAAAGGAAGAAAAAGATGTACATTTCTCTGTTGTTTTTTTCTTTCTTTCTTTTTGGTACCATGGATTGAACCTAGGGGCACTTTACCACTGAGCTATATATATAACCCTTTTTGTTTTCAGACAGGGTCTCATTAAGTTGCTGAGGCTGACATCAAAGAATGTGCCATTCTCCTGAACTGCAGTCTAAGCCTCCTGAATTGCTGAGATTATAGGCCTGCACCACTGTGTCCAGCCAAAATATGTACCTTTCTGAACATTCTCAATTAAGGATCCATAGTTCAAGTTGAAGAGATGGCATATATTCCTTAGTTTTCTCAGGTGGAGATCATCACTAGGATGACAGGCTTGCTTCACTGTGCCCAGATCAGGATTGTTCTAGTCTTAAGGAATCTTTCTTACTTTTTTCTCTGCCTACTTCTCTCACCTATCACCTGGTAAGGACTATTCCACGTAACTCAATTTGTTTATGACTTGAAATCTAAAATTATAAATAGCTGTCTTTAGAAACCTCTGTTTAAGTTCAGCAAAAACTACACCCTTCAGCTCCAGGGAAGGAAAAGCTCAGTTTTGATAAAAAGGGAACAAGAAATCATATTCAGTAAAACACAGACACATAGAGGAAATGTACATTATCTCAATAAGTACTTTCTTCATTGTCAGAAACACATTGGTATTCACAGACTTTGTGGTGCCCCAATTTGCATTAAAAGTCAAACTTACTCTGCCAATGTGTCTTCTAAATTCTGTAAAGAAAAAAACAAAAAGAAAAGCTTAAATTTCATCAGAATTAGCTATTCTACCATTAAGCCTTTGTATTTGAGAAACTTAAAAAATTACAACCACCACCTCAACACTCCTTGTAAATTAATTTTCTACCATAAAGGTAAAACAGAAGAATCTAACTTTTGCTAAATTCAAAACCCTGAGGGTTATTCTGCAATGCTACAAACCAGCAACTGTCTGAAAAGAGATCTTTTGCAGGACTTATTCACATAGTGACATGTGCTAAAGACAATTTGAACTAAGGACATTCAAATTAAAAAAGAATGTAATAAATGTTAACTATTTTCAGATTTCTTCATGTTGCTCAGCTGGACAAAAATGAAATACCCATGAATAAAATGCTCTTTTTATTTATTTCTTTTTAAAATATTTTAGATGTTGATGGAGCTTTATTTAATTTACTTATTTAGGGGTGGTGCTAAGAAATGAACCCAGTGCCTCACACTTGCTAAGCAAGTGTTCTACCACTGAGCCCCAGCCCCAGCCGGTTTCTTTCTATTTCTTAATGAAGTAACCTACAAAAGGATAATTTCAGAAATAAACATATCCTGAGGAACCTACTGTCACAATTTAACAAAGCTTGCTTGCTGCATGAAATCACAGTGTCTGTTATTCCCAAAGGGGGAAGATCCCACCAAAAATGCAGAATGCATATAAATATATCTTTGGTACCAAATAATGTGGCCAAGACACAAAATATTTTCAGTCATGTCCCAATTACTTACCTCAAACAGCTCCACATATGGTTTATGGCACATTTTCATTAGCTCCTGATAGTCTTTCTTTAGTTGTTTCCCTTTTTGAAGCATTTTGGCTTTGCTTTTCTTAATTTGCTGTATAGTCAATTTGCGTTCCTTTAAAAGTGTCTCCAAATGTTCTTTTTCTTCTTCATGGACACTGGGATGCAGCATCCTATAAGCTGCCTTGGTATTCTCTCTGTGCAGATGCACATACCACTGCAAGGACACGAATTTCTTAGATCAAATATCAGGTCAACTTTACTCTCCTCCACTTTATAACATCATCTATTCATTTTGACTCATGTCTTATGCTAGTAAACTATGTACATAAATTCGTGTCTTTCTATTTCTCATAAACCATTAATTCATTCTTCTCTTCCCTTCATTTATTTTTCACTCATTATTAACTATATTAAGAGGCAGAACACTCCTCTCTCAAACTCATCTACTTCGTGACTTGTTGAAACAACCAGAAATTTTCATTGGTAATTCCTGTATATATCTTCTCAAATCAGAAAGTCTGAATGCAAGCCATTTTGAATTCATGCATAACTCACAAATAATTGTATGCAACACTTTCATTTTTGTTAGTAAATAGGTCAATAATATCAAACTTCCCTGCTCCATAGCTCAACAATTCTCCCTGAGTAGCAGTGCGGTTTTGTACTCCAACAAGTAGAAGCTATCAAGAAAGATCTTCCTAAAATTTTGTGATGATTCCAACTCACTTGATGAATCAATAAATGTCTACCTTTCCTATCCTAGGTTGATTCTGAGAGAAATAGACTCTCATACTTACAACCCATTGGTTAATTTTTCTGCTCTCTTCTTTTAGATTTCTCTGGTTTTCTTGGATCTTTTTCCAAAGAGATCTCATTAGTTTTAGAAACTTCTCCTGTAAGAGAACAAAATTTGACCACTGGACAAGCAAGTTGATTATGTTTTCAGGCCCACAATGATGAAGAATTTCAAGCAATTTATATTTAAAAAAAAAAAAAAAGTTTTATGCAGCACAGAGGCTAGGGTTTCCCTGCTTGGTGTGGATAATTATCAATTTTAGGGGATTCAGACTATGGAATCACACAATGTAATAAAACCATTTTCCTAGAGAAAATGGCAAATACATGGGCAATGTTAATTCTTAGGTAGTGTGGCAATTTGCTTCAGAATTTGGATCTAATGACACTAATATTCTGTGAGTTTCATTCTAATATATTCTATATAAAAGCCCTTTGAATTTGTGGTACCACTTCCCTGCTCACCATACTAGCAATTGAACCTAGGGTCTCATGTATGCTAGGAAAGTGCTATGCCACTGAGCTATATCAACAGTCCTTTTAAGAAGTTATTATATATTTTAATTTTCCCAAGCCATCCTCCAACTGATTATCCTCCTGCTTCAGTCTTGTGAGTCCCTGGGTTTACAGGTATGAACCACCACATCCAGCAGAACATTTAGTTTTGTTAGTTTAGACACTCTTATAACCATGAGAACTTTAAAGTGCCCTAAGCAGTAAAACCATATCATCAAGTTATTGAAATAGGTTATAATAAATTAGTTTCCTCACACTCTCAGTTTCCATGAATATAGATACTATCACATACTTTATTCATAATTTTATCACTGCTACCTATACTTGTATATGGCACTCAGTAACAATGGTTCTTGTGCCTTATAGTCTTAGTCACCCTGCCCTCTAGCTATCTCAGAAGCATCACTTACCCTGTACTGCTCAGCAGCCTCTTCAATGGGACAGTGTCTGTGAGCCCTGTGCTCCTGGGAGTTGGAGCAGAGCAAACACAGCAGGGTCTTGTTCTCTTCACAGAAGATCTTTCTCTCCTTGTGGGTCACACACATGTGATCCCTAGAGCTCGGGAAATGCCTGACACTGGCTTTTCTGACAATGGATACCAGATTCTTCAAACAAATATTGCTCTTGAAGTCAATCTGCTGTGATGGCTCCCTGCACATAGGGCAATGTGCAGGAGTTTGGGCTTCTTCCCAGAAAAGGCAGAGACAGGGCCAACAAAAGCTGTGCCCACAGCATATGGTGACTGGGTCTATAAGATAATTCATGCAGATGGAGCAGGTGAGTTCTCTCTGGAAGACTTGCAGGATGTCTGAGTCCATTCTTTTCTTCTTTTTTTTCCCCCTATTTTTTTAAGGGAAGAGAATCAGAACAATTTCATATATGCAGTCTGGAAAGACAAGAAACTAAGTAAACAAAAAAAATTTGGGGGGCGGGTGGTACCAGGGATTGAACTCATTGGCATTCAACCACTGAGCCACATTCCCAGTACTATGTTGTATTTTATTTAAAATCAGGATCTTACTGAGTTGCTCATCTCTTTGCTTTTGCTGAGACTGGCTTTGGTCTCACAATTCTTCTGCTTCAGCCTCCCTAGCTTCTAGGATTAAACTAATCAAAATTGTACTCAAGTTATGACCCAATAATAAGCCTATGTCTAGGAAGAATAGCCTTTATTTTGCATGACACAAACAGAAAATGGAGGCATAAAGAGAGCTCTCAAAAACTTTAGAAATCACTATTGCTTACCTAGTCATCAGCATCCCCATCCTATTTTTGCCTCATGCATAAAACAGAACCTTATAATCCCTAGTGCTCTTCCTTTCCAGCTTGGGCACAGGCAGAATGGCTCCCACAAAGAATGGTGGGGAGAAGGGTTGTTATGCCATCAAGGAGTGGTGACCAAAAAATGCCCCATCAGCAATCACAAGCCCATCCAGGGAGTGGGCTTCAAGGCATGTACCTCTGGCACTCAAGATCCAGAAATTTGCTGTGAAGGAGATGGGGACTCTAGATACGCACATGGATACCAGGCTCAGCAAAGCTGTCTAGAAAACAAGACAATGAAGTGTCCCATAATTGTATCCATGTTCAATTGTTCGGGAAACATAATTAGGATAAAGATTCACCCAATAATCATTACACTTTGGTATCCTATGTCGCAGTTGCCACATCCAAATACTTACAGAAAATGTGAACTATCTTATCAAATGAAGTTATAAATCTTCCTTTCTTAAACAAAGAAAGAACCTCAGTTTCATAAAAATGTGACATTCCTCTAAATGATCTTAACCATGAATGTTTGACCCAATTAGAGTTTTATAATGTGGATTCTGAATGCTTTTAACATCAATCATATTGCTCACTGCCCATAATTGGTATAGAAAAGGGCATATGAAAGCTAGGGACTTAGTGGTAGAGTCTTGCCCAAAATGGCAGAGGCCTTGGATTTGGTTCCCAGCACTGTATTAAAAAAAAAAAAAAAAGTGAAAAAGAAAGAGAAAGAAATGCCCCTACCATCGAACTATTACTTTAATTATTTTATTTAAATATCTCCTTAGATATTATTACTATTATTATTACTTCTTCTTATTATTATTTCAACTAGAATTCACTATCCCAAAACAATTTCTAAATACTTAAGGGTTAATGTGATGATCATTACTATCCAAAGTACATGTATGAGACACAAATTGGTGTGCATATACTATGTATACAACCAGAGATATGAAAAATTGTGCTCTATATATGTAATAAGAATTGTAATGCATTCTGCTGTCATATATAAATTTTAAAATTTACATAAAAATAAATAAATAAATACCTAAGGGCTGATGATTAAGCTTAACATTGCAAAATTGAATCAGATTTCAGCCAAAATCTTACTAACAGGAATATACTAACCTCTTGTGGTACTCTCCTATCTTTATTATCTATACTCTTGTAATAAAAAAAAATGCACAAATTACAACAAATAGGTATATCTAGCAAGTCATTAAAATCATTACCGAATACCTATCACACTGGAAAAACACATAATTAACTTATTTGCCACCAGGAAACAAGCAGTGCTTTCTGGCAGAATGCATTTTAGCGGACTTCCTGAATAGGACCTGCTCAGATCCGAAAATAAGAACAAGAATCAGTAAATGGGATGGCACCAAATTAAAAGCTTTCTGCACAACAGGGAAAGAACGGAGTGAAAAAAAACTACTGAGCGGAGAAAATTTTTGTCAACCTCTCTTCCCACAGATTATATATATATATATATCCAGAACAGAAAGAACTCAAAAATCTAAGAATTATAAAAAACAAATAACCCAGTTAATAAATAGGCTAATGAACTGAACATACAGCTCCCAAAAGAAGTACAAATGACCCACAATTATATGAAAAAATGCCCAGTGTTCACCAAGTGCACACCTGTACTCCCAGAGACTAGAGAATCTGAGGCAAGAGGACTACAAATTCAAGCCCATCAACAATCAACTTAGTAGGGCCTAAGCAACTTGATGAGACCCTGTATTAAAATGAAAAATCAAAAGGTCAGGGGATATAGTTCAGTTGGTAAAACACCCCTGGGTTCTATCTCTAGTACTCTCCTGCTCTTCACACACACACACACAATGAAGGAAGGAAGGAAGGAAAAAAGAAAGAAATTTTAATATCTTTATCCCTCAGGCAAATGCAAGTCAAAACTAAACTTGTGAGTCTCACTCCAATGAGAATGGCAATCATCAAGAATACAAAACAAATAATAAATTCTGGATGTAAGAAAAAGGAACTGTTGTACACTTTTGTGAGGATGTAAACTTGTTCCTTTAATACATAGTAACAACAATGGAATACATAAATTATTTATGTAAAATTAATCATCAAATTTATTCCAAGGCATGCAACAAGACAACAAACAGCAGTCTAGTCATTACTAAGAAAGCAAATTACATCACTTCACAGAAAACAAGTTCATTTTACTGATAATTAAAATTCATAAATTTGCTTGCTTTGATATGGGAAAGTAGCAGGAACTGCTTTTCTGTATACTCACCTAAGAAATATGTCTGTGGGCTCACCAATACTTGCTGCAGGAGTAATAATATGAAATCCACACAGGGATCAGGGCCTCTGTGTGGTAGTGGAAGACTTCCGAAATCTCTCAGCCAGTCCCAAAGGCACTCTGTGAGTTCTGGAGAAGAACAAGTTGGGCTCTTGCAGTGTCCTTTTATTGCCCCAGAAACCACACCCATTTTCTCCAAAAGATTGCATTTCTTGGAGCTTTTGATAGTCTTGAATGGATGATTGATTGGATGATTGATTAGGTGTGTCCAAAATAGAGATCTCCATAAACAATCTTGTAGAAACCTCCTCTCATCAACAGTCGCTGATTATATACCAATTTACCCTTCAAATATCAAATTTAAATATATTTTTTGGAATATTTTTATTTTTGTTTATAAAATGGGAGAAAAGAGGTATCGCCAATTTATACACTTAACAAATGTTTTAGAAAATTTGAAAATGTTTTCTTTGAGATTGGCTTTAATTCTATCCTGTCATGCAGGGAATGATGATATATTTTTTTTTATGTTAATCTAAGAACATCACTGATCCCACTCCACCCTGGAGATTTCTCCTGCCCTCACATTCCAGATCACACTTCCCAAGGCCTCCATAAATGGCAGAAATTTGGTTTGGCACTGCCTGACCCACTTCAGGGGTGCAGGGGAGAAAGGCCAAGAAGTCCTAGCTCATAGAACTTTGTGGGGCAACTTAATGTTTAATTTACATTATAATTATTTATTTTTATGTTTTGATACAGTCTAAGTTGTTCAGGCTTGAACTTGACATCATCCTGCCTTAGTCTTCTGAATAGCTGAACTACAGATGGACCTCACTGTGTCAGCTGTAATTTGCTTATTATAACAAAAAGGAAACAACAATGGAAAAAATCAGAAATAGTTTCTTTAATTATTGATTTGGGAAAATAGTGTTTTAGAAAGGAATAACTCATAGTCCCACTCTTCCAAAATGATCTCTAAATCTGGGTGTCTCCCTTTCCTGGCATACTTTAAACCAAGATTTAGCTGTAGGAATGAACGGGTTTCAGAAGGAATGAGAATTCTTACCTGAACTTTTAGTTTTCCAACGTACATATATGTATGTATATATATATATATATATACAACTCATGGTTTGGTAAGTTTTACAATTGTGCTTTCTAGAAATGATCTTGGGTTCTAAAAGCACAGCTGTACTCTGGGGGCCCATAAATGTTAAACTCAGGGGTTTTATGTCCAGTTCTTAATCAAAATTTCTAGCACCATTCTCTCTTCAGTAAAGTCTAAAATCTATATTCATTAAGAAAATCCAGGCCAGGAGTGGTGGTGCATGCCTGTAATCCCAGCCACTTAGGAGACTGAGGCAAGAGAACCACAAGTTTGAGGCCAGCCTCTGAAATTTAGTGAGGACCTAAGGAATTTAGCCTGTCTTATAATTTAAAATTTAAAAATAATCAAATAAGTAAACAAGGCTGGTGATGTAGCTCAGAGCTAAATTTCCCCTAGGTTCAATTCCCAGTATCAAAACAGTACTGATTGTGGAACCTGGGATTGCAGAACGATTTTAAAATAGTAGCCTTGGCAGTTCCGGTAACTGAACGCTAGGGGGCACCGTTACCTCCTTGAAGGTAACCAACTTTGAAAATGCTGATCTCATGCTGATTCAGCTTTTTGGGGGGAATCACATGTATGCAGAATTCTCTTTTTAAAACATCGGAAAGATTAAGTGAAAAATATGATTTTCAGATGTCACACACATGGAATCTACACTTTGATCACTTTATAAGCACATTTAAAAAAAAAAAAAAACAGTATCACCTATTTAATTTTGCAATGACTCCAACTTATGAATGGAAGAGCTATGGCTGAGAAATATACTAAAGAAAATCTCATGCTCCGAGTATATTAAACCCTTACTTTTTTTTTGAGGAGACATTCTATGATGGGGAAAAAGTTTTAAAATTTGATTTTTATATTGGGAATTTAGGCTTGCCTTCCTTAATTTTTGTCATCAAGTCTTCTACTAAAAAAAAAAAAAAAAAAACTGACTGGGATAGTTAGGCCTCATAATCACATTGAAATTATACCACTTTTTTCTTTTATTTTTTAGTCCTACTGGGAATGAATTCAACTCAGGGCCCACCAGGACTCAGAGCTCTCTAGGTTAGGCAAGCACTCTGTCACCAAGCCCCAGTCCCAGCCTATTTTGTGCAATTTTAAGAGATTCATCTAAACTGGGTGGGGTGGGGCACACCTGTAATCCCATAATCCCAGCTGCTGGGAGCCTGAGGCAGGAGGATTGCAAGTTCAAAGCCAGTCTCTGAAATTTAGTGAGGCCCTAAGCAATTTAGTGAGACTCTGTCTCAAAATAACAAATATAAAGGGTGTGCCTCAGTGGTAAAATACCCCTGAATTCACTCCCCCTGAACTGAAGAAGAAGAAGAAGAAGAAGAAGAAGAAGAAGAAGAAGAAGAAGAAGAAGAAGAAGAAGAAGAAGAAGAAGAAGAAGATTATTCATGCAGCTTATAAACTTTTATCTCTTGTTCTCCCAAGAACTGTTCTGAGATAAAGAGTAATACATTGTTACCGCTGTTGACTGGTGCTGAGTCCTTGCTTCCCCAAGGTTGAAAAATAACACCAGAGAAGCACGCCAAGGCAAGGTCAGAGTGGAAAGTAGAAGTTTATTAAAGGACAGCAGAAAAGACTTCTCCCGGAGGAAGAAGGGGTCCCAAGAGGTGGAATCAGTGGAAGTGCGGTTGTCTCCCCTTTTTATACCTAAGGTCTTCATATGGTCCCCCCCCCCCAATTCCTATCCTTTGTTCTGTTATCTTTCAGTGATGGAATGTAGGTGGGAAGGCCCAAAGGGTGGGGCACAGGTGGGCCAAAGAAGTAATCTGGGTTGGAAGGACTTTTGAGTCAGCATCTTATGTTTGCTGGGAGCTGTTTCATTAACACTTCTTTGGGATGGGCTCTGGGCCTGGGGTTTTTCTGGGACTTCATTAACATTCCAAGAGTAGTTCTGCTTTTCCCAGAATTCATTCTCAACATGGCCTCCATTTTGGATCTTACTTGATATTAGACCTGATTTACCTAACTACACTGACTACTTAACTTTAAATCTGGCTTCAACATAACAGAATAAACCTTCACATAACTAAAACACAAACAAATCTCTGAGATTTTTGTTTGTTTGTAAACTGAAATTTCTCTGTATTGTTCAGGTTGGTCACAACTTTCCTGGCTCAAGGCTTGACTCAAGTGATCTTCCTGCCTCAGCCTCCACAGTAGCTGGAATTTCATTTCATTTCAGGCTGCCATTTCATTTCAGTGTTTCTCAATCTTTGGCATGATCAGAATCCACTTGTGGTACTTGCTATACATAAATTTCTTCGTTTCTGATTCAGTAGTTCTAGGATTGACCTGAGACTTTGCATGGCTAACAAGTTGCCAAGTGATATTGATTCTGTTGTTCTGGGGACTTCATGCCAGGAACCACTTCCCTAGATAATTAAGGCTTTTTTTTTTTTTTTTTTTTTTTTTTTTATGGTTACAAAAAGGATAAGTGTGAACTTTGTTAAGTGTGAGCATTAAAAATATATCCAGGTACTACAGGCATACACCACCATGTCCAGCCAGGTTTCCCAGACATTTGAAATTTTATAAAAAATTAAAATTCCCCCCCCCAAAATCAAACAATTGTTTTACTATGGCCTATTAGATCCAACAGTAAGAATTTAGTTGTTTACATTATAAAGAAAAACTAATTACAGGGATTATAGATTCTCAGTTTTGTTTGGACCTTTCACTTAATTATCTTTAATTTCACAATATTTTCTTAATTTCTTTTTTTTAATTTTTTTTTTTTAGTTGCCAATGGACCTTTATTTTATTTATTGATACGTGGTGCTGAGGATCAAACCTGGTGCCTCATACATGCTAGGCAAGCGCTCTGCCACTGAGCCACCACCCCAGCCCTTTTTTAAATTTCTTGAAGGATATTTTGAATTAGAGAAGTTTCAGTTAACCAGATGCCTGGAAAATGTGTCTCAGATTCTAAAACTAGAAATAATTGGGGAAAATGGAATTTATAAGATCTTGGGAATGAATGACAAATATTTGATTCCAACAGTAATGCAATATTGTCTTCAAAGGAAGATGAAAAATATTGTGTACACGTCAAGTAGTTTTGTTGAGATTGTTTTTTCCAATAGAATACCTTTCTAGTTCACTTTCCAGCTTTGTAGGAAAGACTGAAAAGGGTTCATATCAACCAACAATGTTGCTTTGTTAATCGTGTTTTGCAAGATGCAAATATTTGTTGAGATGTTAATAATTAGAAACTATTTTTTGATAGTGACCTCTTTTGTTATGAGCTTAATTAAAATGGAATTTTGAATGCTTGCAGATTCTATTATTAACAAAAGGCCAAAGACTTATTGAACAAACTAACTGGACTTTTCATAATGAATTGTCAAGATGAAGCCACATTTAAAATTAGGTAGTCAATGTAGTTAGGTAAATCGGGTCTAATATCCAGTAAGATCTAAAATGGAGGCCATGTTGAGAATGAATTCTGGGAACAATTCATGGAATGTTAATGAATGTTAATGAAGTCCTGAGAAAAGCCCTAGGCCCAAAGTCCATCCCAAGGAAATGTTAATGAAGTCCTTCCTGCCCAGCTTACTACTTTGGCCCACCTGTGTCCCACCCCTTGGGCCTTCAAACCTACATTCCATCACTGAAAGAACTATAAAAAGGAGAAACAACCACACTTCCATAGATTCCACCTCTTGGGTCCCCTTCTTCCTCAGGGAGAAGTCTTTTCTGCTGTCCTTTAATAAACTTCTTTTTTTTTTTTTTTTAATTTTTTATTGTGGGTTGTTCAAAACATTACAAATTTCTTGACATATCATATTCCACATTTTGATTCACGTGGGTTATGAACTCCCACCTTCACCCCATACACAGATTGCAGAATCACATCAGTTACACATCCATTGATTTACAAATTGCCATACTAGTGTCTGTTGTGCTCCACTGCCTTTCCCATCCTCCACCCTCCCCCCTCCCCACCTCTCCCCTCCCCTCCCCTCCTCTCTCTCTACCTCCTCCACTGTATAGCCCTGAGGGTCTCCTTCCATTACCATGCAATTTTCCTTCTCTCTCCCTTTCCCTCCCACCTCTCATCCCTGTTAAATGTTAATCTTCTTCTCCTGCTCTTCGTCCCTACACTGTTCTTAGTTACTCTCCTTATATCAAAGAAGACATTTGGCATTTGTTTTTTAGGGATTGGCTAGCTTCACTTAGCATAATCTGCTCTAATGCCATCCATTTCCCTGTAAATTCTATGATTTTGTCATTTTTTAATGCAGAGTAATACTCCATTGTGTATAAATGCCACATTTTTTTTATCCATTCGTCTATTGAAGGGCATCTAGGTTGGTTCCACAGTCTTGCTATTGTGAACTGTGCTGCTATGAACATCGATGTAGCAGTGTCCCTGTAGCATGCTCTTTTTAGGTCTTTAGGGAATAGACCAAGAAGGGGAATAGCTGGGTCAAATGGTGGCTCCATTCCCAGCTTTCCAAGAAATCTCCATACTGCTTTCCAAATTGGCTGCACCAATCTGCAGTCCCACCAGCAATGTACAAGTGTACCCTTTTCCCCACATCCTCGCCAGCACTTGTTGTTGTTTGACTTCCTAATGGCTGCCAATCTTACTGGAGTGAGATGGTATCTTAGGGTGGTTTTGATTTGCATTTCTCTGACTGCTAGAGATGTTGAGCATTTTTTCATGTACTTGTTGATTGACTGTATGTCCTCCTCTGAGAAGTGTCTGTTCAGGTCCTTGGCCCATTTGTTGATTGGGTTGTTTGTTTTCTTATTGTCTAATTTTTTGAGTTCTTTGTATACTCTGGATATTAGGGCTCTATCTGAAGTGTGAGGAGTAAACATTTGTTCCCAGGGTGTAGGCTCCCTATTTACCTCTCTTATTGTTTCTTTTGCTGAGAAAAAACTTTTTAGTTTGAGTAAGTCCCATTTGTTGATTCCAGTTATTAACTTTTGTGCTATGGGTGTCCTATTGAGGAATTTGGAGCCCGACCCCACCGACTGTAGATCGTAGCCAACTTTTTCTTCTATCAGACGGCGCGTCTCTGATTTGATATCAAGCTCCTTGATCCATTTTGAATTCACTTTTGTGCATGGCGAGAGAAAGGGATTCAGTTTCATTTTGTTGCATATAGATTTCCAGTTTTCCCAGCACCATTTGTTGAAGATGCTATCCTTCCTCCATTGCATGCTTTTAGCCCCTTTATCAAATATAAGATAGTTGTAGTTTTGTGGATTGGTTTCTGTGTCCTCTATTCTGTACCATTGGTCCACCCGCCTGTTTTGGTACCAGTACCATGCTGTTTTTGTTACTATTGCTCTGTAGTATAGTTTGAAGTCTGGTATTGCTATACCGCCTGATTCACACTTCCTGCTTAGCATTGTTTTTGCTATTCTGGGTCTTTTATTTTTCCATATGAATTTCATGATTGCTTTCTCTATTTCTACAAGAAATGCCGTTGGGATTTTGATTGGCATTGCATTAAACCTATAGAGAACTTTTGGTAATATCTCCATTTTGATGATGTTAGTTCTGCCTATCCATGAACAGGGTATATTTTTCCATCTTCTAAGATCTTCTTCTATTTCTCTCTTTAGGGTTCTGTAGTTTTCATTGTATAAGTCTTTCACCTCTTTTGTTAGGTTGATTCCCAAGTATTTTATTTTTTTTGAAGATATTTTGAATGGAGTGGTTGTCCTCATTTCCATTTCAGAGGATTTGTCGCTGATATACAGGAATGCCTTTGATTTATGCGTGTTGATTTTATATCCTGCCACTTTGCTGAATTCATTTATTAGCTCTAATAGTTTCTTTGTAGAGCCTTTTGGGTCTGCTAGGTATAGAATCATATCATCTGCAAATAGTGATAATTTAAGTTCTTCTTTTCCTATTTTTATGCCTTTAATTTCTTTCGTCTGTCTAATTGCTCTGGCCAGTGTTTCGAGAACTATGTTGAACAGAAGTGGAGAGAGAGGGCATCCCTGTCTAGTTCCAGATTTTAGAGGGAATGCCTTCAGTTTTTCTCTATTCAGAATGATGCTAGCCTGAGGCTTAGCATAGATTGCTTTTACAATATTGAGGTATGTTCCTGTTATCCCTAGTTTTTCTAGAGTTTTGAACATAAAGGGATGCTGTACTTTGTCAAATGCTTTTTCCGCATCTATCGAGATGATCATATGGTTCTTATTTTTAAGTCTATTGATGTGGTGAATAACATTTATTGATTTCCGTATATTGAACCAGCCTTGCATCCCAGGGATGAATCCTACTTGATCATGGTGTACAATTTTTTTGATATGTTTTTGTATCCGATTCGCCAGAATTTTATTGAGGATTTTTGCATCTAGGTTCATTAGAGATATTGGTCTGTAGTTTTCTTTCTTTGAAGTGTCTTTGTCTGGTTTAGGTATCAGGGTGATGTTGGCCTCATAGAATGAATTTGGAAGTTCTCCCTCCTTTTCTATTTCCTGAAGTAGCTTGAAAAGTATTGGTATTAGTTCTTCTTTAAAGGTTTTGTAAAATTCTGCTGTATACCCATCTGGACCTGGGCTTTTCTTAGTTGGTAGTCTTTTTATGGTTTCTTCTATTTCCTCAATTGATATTGGTCTGTTTAGGTTTTCTATATCCTCCTGACTCAATCTGGGCAGATCATATGACTTAAGAAATTTATCTATGCCTTCACTATCTTCTAATTTATTGGAGTATAAGGATTCAAAATAGTTTTTGATTATCTTCTGTATTTCTGAAGTGTCTGTTGTGATATTGCCTTTTTCATCCCGTATGCTAGTAATTTGAGTTCTCTCTCTTCTTCTCTTCGCTAGCATCGCTAAGGGTCTGTCGATTTTGTTTATTTTTTCAAAGAACCAACTTTTAGTTTTGTCAATTTTTTCAATTGTTTCTTTTGTTTCGATTTCTTTAATTTCAGCTCTGATTTTCATTATTTCTTGCCTTCTACTTCTTTTGCTGTTGTTTTGCTCTTCTTTTTCAAGGATTTTGAGATGAAGTATGAGATCATTTATTTGTTGGTTTTTTCTTTTTTTAAGGAATGAACTCCAAGCAATGAATTTTCCTCTTAGAACTGCTTTCAATGTGTCCCATAGATTCCGATATGTTGTGTCTGTGTTTTCATTTATCTCTAAGAATTTTTTGATTTCCTTCTTGATGTCTTCTATAACCCATTGATCATTCAGTAACCTATTGTTCATTCTCCAAGTAATGTATGCTTTTTCCTTCCTTCTTTTATCCTTGATTTTCAGTTTCATTCCATTATGATCAGATAAGATGCATGGTATTATCTCTACTCCTTTATATTGTCTAAGAGTTGCCCTGTGACATAATATATGATCTATTTTTGAGAAGGATCCATGTGCTGCTGAGAAAAAAGTGTAACTGCTTGATGTTGGGTGGTATATTCTATATATGTCAATTAGGTCTAGGTTATTAATAGTGTTATTGAGTTCTATAGTTTCCTTGTTCAACTTTTGTTTGGAAGATCTGTCCAGTGGCGAGAGAGGTGTGTTGAAGCCTCCCATGATTATGGTATGGTGGTCTATTAGACTCTTGAACTTGAGAAGAGTTTGTTTGACGAACATAGCTGCACCATTGTTTGGGGCATAAATATTTATGATTGTTATGTCTTGTTGGTGTATGGTTCCCTTAAGCAGTATGTAGTGTCCCTCTTTATCTCTTTTGATTAACTTTGGCTTGAAATCTATTTTATTTGATATGAGTATGGACACTCCTGCTTGTTTCCGAAGTCCATATGAGTGATATGATTTTTCCCAACCTTTCACCTTCAGCCTATGTATGTCCTTTCCTATCAAATGCGTCTCCTGTAGGCAGCATATTGTTGGGTCTTGTTTTGTGATCCATTCTACTAGCCTGTGTCTCTTAATTGGTGAGTTTAAGCCATTAACATTTAGGGTTATTATTGAGATATGGGTTGTTCTTCCAGCCATATTTGTTTATTTCTGTTACTAAACATGGTTTGTTTTCCTCTTTGATTATCCCCCCCCCTTTACTGTCCTACCTCCCACTGTTGGTTTTCATTGTTATTTTCCATTTCCTCTTCCTGTAATGCTTTGGCGAGGATGTTTTGAAGAGATGGTTTTCTAGCTGCGAATTCTTTAAACTTTTGTTTATCGTGGAAGTTTTTAATTTCATCCTCCATCCTGAAGCTTAATTTCGCTGGATACACAATTCTTGGTTGGAACCCATTTTCTTTCAGTGTTTGAAATATGTTATTCCAGGATCTTCTAGCTTTCAGAGTCTGTGTTGACAGATCAGCTGTTATCCTGATTGGCTTACCCCTAAATGTAATCTGCTTCCTTTCTCTTGTAGCTTTTAAAATTCTCTCCTTATTCTGTATGTTGGGCATCTTCATTATAATGTGTCTAGGTGTGGATCTCTTATGATTTTGCACATTCGGCGTCCTGTAGGCTTCTAGGATTTGGGATTCTGTCTCATTCTTCAAGTCTGGGAAGTTTTCTTGTATTATTTCATTGAATAGACTTCTCATTCCTTTGGTTTGGAGCTCTGTACCTTCCTGTATCCCAATGACTCTTAAGTTTGGTCTCTTAATGTTATCCCATATTTCTTGGATGTTCTGCTCATGGTTTCTTAACAGTCTTGCTGAGCTGTCTATGTTCTTTTCCAGTTGAAATACTTTGTCTTCATTGTCTGATGTTCTATCTTCTAAGTGTTCTACTCTGCTGGTAGTATTCTCCATTGAGTTTTTAAGTTGGTTTATTGCTTCCTGCATTTCTAGGATTTCTGTTTGTTTGTTTTTTATAACCTCTATCTCCCTGTATAGTTGATCCTTTGCTTCCTGGATTTGTTTGCGTAATTCGTTGTCGAAGTGATCTTTCATTGTCTGATTTTGCTGTTTAATGTCTTCCTTGATACTCCAGATCATCTGAAGCATGTATATCCTGAATTCTTTATCTGACATTCCATCTGCTGCAGCTGTTACCTCTTCTAAAGTTGCGTTGACCTGCATTGCTTGTGGTCCTTTCTTTCCTTATCTTTTCATACTGCTTGCGTATCTTTCCTGCAGGTGCGGGCGGCGGCTCTGCTCTCTCCTTATTCCAATTGGGGTGTCGTGGCTACCACACCGGCAGGTCACTGGGCCTGTTCTGGGAGCTGGCGGCGGCTCTGTTCTGCCCCTACTCCAATTGGGGTGACGGTGTACCACGCCGGCAGGCCACTGGGCCTGATCCGCCGGTCGGTTGCAGGTTTGCCTACCCTGCAGGCGCGGGCGGCGGCTCTACTCTGCCCCTACTGCAAATGGGGTGACGTGTCTGTCGTACCGGCAGGCCACTGGGCCTGTCCCGCTGGTCGGTCGCAGATCTGCCCACCTTTCGGGCACGGGTGGAGGCTCTGCTCTGCCCCTACTCCAATTGGGGTTTCGTGACTACCCCACCTGCAGGACACTGGGCCTGTTCCTGGCACGGGCGGCGACTCTGCTCTGCCACTACTCCAATTAGGGTGGTGTTTGTACCATGCCGGCAGGCTCCTGGGCCTGATCCGCCGGTCTGTTGTAGGTCTGCCTACCTTGGAGGCGCGGGCGGCAGATCTGCCCTGCCCCTCCTACCACGCCTGCGGACCCCTGGGCCTGATCTGCAGGTTGATCACTGGTCTGCTCACCCTGCGGGCACGGGTGGCGGTTCTGCTCCGCCCCCACTCCGATTGGGGTCACGTGACCACCACACCGGCAGGGCCTGATCCGGGCGTGGGAGAAGGATCTGCTCTGCCCCTACTCCAGTTGGGGTGACATGTGTACCACACTGGCAGGCCACTGGGCCTGACCCGCCAGGCTGTCACAGGTCTGTTTACCTTGCACGCTCATTCGTCACAGCGCGAACCGCGGCTCTGCCCTGCCCCTCCTACCACGCCCATGTACCACTGGGTCGCGGGTCTGCCCACCTTGCGGTTGCGGGTGGCGGCTCCGCTCCGCCCCCTCTCCAATTGGGGTCACGCGGTCACCACGCTGGCGAGCCGCTGGGCCTGCTCCGGGCGCTGGCGGCGGCCCGGCTCCTTCCCTCTGGCTCGACGACAAATTGAGGAGACTCGGGTGACTGTGCCTCACCCCCCCTACCAGGAGACCAACTGCTTATGTCACCACTGGTATTGATGAAGTTCCCTCCTCCGCCGCTTTCTACAGACATCAGATCTCTGCCATGTTGGTATCCTATGCGAATGGCAGCATTTCGTTCCCCTTGCCGGGCAACCAAAGCACCGGGTGAGTCCTGACCGGCCCTCAGCAGGACCCGGACCGAGAAGCAGTTTCCGCGGGCTCCTAGCCCCGGGCCAGGGAAGTTCCGGGAGCCGGAACTCGGCCGCTCCGTGCTCGGTGTAAGCTCCTATAGATGTAAGCTCCAAGAAGCAGTCCCCGCGGGCTCAGTTCCGGGAGCCGTAATTCGGCTGCTTAGTGCTTGTTGTATGCTCTGGTAGGAGCAGGGTCCAAGAAGCAGCCTCCGCAGGCTCAGCAGCCCTGGGCCAGGGCGGTTCCGGGAGCCAGGCGCTGAGCCCTAGCAATCTGTCTGCAAGCCGCAGGCGAATTGCAGCCTGAAATTACCTGTTCTATGGCTGAATGAGCTGCGGTCAGTCAAAAACAGGGGTGGTGACGTCAGTTTACCAACATGGTGGCTGCTGGCCTCCTCTGTGGTCTGACCGGTGTGGAGAACTGAGATGGACCGCTTCCTTCCCCCGTCTCGAACCCAGAATTCAGCCCTGAGTACGGTGCTTGCGCGGCTGGCAGAAACTGCAGCGCTGTAACCCTGCGTCTCTATCCCAGCGCACGCTGCAGATTCTAGCCGCGGGGTGATTTGCTGAATAAGCAGTGTTACCCTCCGTGCGACAAACCTCTCGCGTTTGAGTCCCCGTAGCTGATCCTTGTGCGATGGAAATCCTTCCTCCAGGTTCCAGAGCACCCCACTATTGCTGGAAATTCCTAACAAGATATCCTTTAGCCGTCCTGACTTGTCATACTCCCACACAGTGAAGCAGCACACGGGGACAATGCACTCCCCTCGCCGCCATCTTCCTTCCCTCCCTCCCGCCATCTTCCTTCCCTCCCTCCCACCATCTTCCTTCCCTCCCTCAATAAACTTCTAATTTCTACTCTGACCTTGCCTTGGCGTGCTTCTCTGGTGTTATTCTTCAACATTGGGGAAGCAAGGACTCCTCACCAGTCAAAAGCGGTAACAAAGATACAGATTACAAATGCTGCCTAATAGGGCATAATAATGATCATATTTGAGGATATACTGTTCCTTCTTTGCTGATAGTAGGCCCGCCCTGGCCCCTGGGGACTCAACCCCCAGTTCTTTGTTATGCATGTCAATGTGGCCAGCTCACAAGGCCATGACACAGGCTTGCGGTTCCCTGTTTATCTGCCTCGCATATATGTGTCTCTCAGGAACATCTTGACCTGTTCGAGCCTCCTGATAGGGGACGGTGACGTGACGGTAACCCAAGGACGCAGTTATTACTCTTCCCTCCTCACTTTTGAGTAATTTCCCGCAGCTGTTAAAAAGATATATAAGGGGAACAAATTTGGCAATAAAGCGGGCGCGCACACGCTCCCTCCTGGATGAAGAACCTTGGTGTCCTGTGTATTTTTAACCCCGCCGTCCCTCGCCGGACTCGGCTCTGTTAGCCGGACGTGGCACTTCTTGAAACTGTTACATTTAATTATTTAATCATTATCTGTCTTCTCATACATTGTAGGTTTTATAAATAAAATGATACTAATTTCAGGATTAAGCACAGTGAGTGGCATGCTATAGCATTTCAATAAGTATTGGTTGAGTTAGTAAACCAACCTTTTTGGGGGGAGGGTACAGAAATTAAACTCAGGGATACTTTACCACAGAGCACCATCCCTAGCCCTTGTTATTTTTTATTTTGAGACAGGGTCTCACCAAATGCTTAGGACCTCACTAAATTGCTGAGGCTGACCTTGAACTGGTGATCTTCTTGCCTCAACCTCCAAAGTCATGGGATTACAGGCATGTACCACTGTGCCCAGCAGTGATTTAATTTTTTTTTTTTTTAAAGAGAGAGTGGGAGAGAGAGGAGAGAGAGAGAGAGAGAGAGAGAGAGAGAGAGAGAGAGAGAGAATTTTTTAATATTTATTTTTTAGTTGTCGGCGGACACAACATCTTTGTTTGTATGTGGTGTTGAGGATCGAACCCGGGCCCCGCAAGCACGCCAGGCGAGCACGCTACCGCTTGAGCCACATCCCCAGCCCGTGATTTAATTTTTATATGGGAAAATTAGCCAATTTGGAAAATTTTGCTAAATAATACATCAATTTTTCTATTAGTCAAACTTCAATTAGTATAATTAAGATAGGAGTAAAGGATCCAGATGGCAGGCTAGAGGGAAATGGCATTCTTTGTAGCTTTGTGACCTGGGATTCAAGCAGTGGAAACACTGTTTGCATGTTTTTAGAGGACCTCCAACAGCTGCTCTCACACAAATCATGTCATAAGCAAATAGACAATTTGAGTTCTTTTTTTATCTGTATTCCTTTCATTTCTTTCATCCAATTGCTCTGGATAGAGTTTTATGAACTATGTTAAATAGAAGTGGTGGAAGAGCGAATCTTTGTATTGTTCCAGTTTTTAGAGGGAATGCTTTCATTTTTTTTTCTCCATTTAGAATGAGAAAAAGCCTTGGGCTTAGCATAAACAACTTTTACAATGTTGATATGTTCCTATTATCCCTAGTTTTTCCAGGGTTTTGAACATGAAGGGTGCTGCATTTTGTTGAATGCTTTTTTCTGCATCTATTAAGATGGTCATATGATTTTTATCTTTAAGTCTATTGATGTGATGAATTACATTCATTGATTTCCAAAAGTTGAACCAATCTTGCATCCCTAGGATGAATCTCATTTGGTCGTGGTGCTCTATCACTTTAATATGTTTTTGTATTTGATTTGCCAGAATTTTATTGATAATTTTTGCATGTATGTTCATTAGAGATATTGGTCTGAAGTTTTCTTTATTTCATGTGTCTTTATCTCGTTTTCGAATAGGTGATATTGGCTTCATAGAATGAGTTTGGAAGTGTTCCCTCTTTTTATATTTCATGGGATAATTTGAAGAGTATTGGTATTAGTTCTTCTTTGACGGTTTTCTAAAACTCAGCAGTGTATCCATCTGGTCCTAGGCTTTACTTGGTTGTAGTCTTCTGATGGTGTCTTTTGTTTCATTGTTCAAAATTGATCTGTTTAACTTGTGTATATCATTCTGATTCAGTTTGGGTAAATCATCTGATTTTAGAAATTTGTCTATGTCTTTGATGTCTTCAGGGTATGAAGACTATCACCAGCCACAACACTGCACACCATAGAACTGTATTTATTGGAGTACAGTTTTTCAAAATAATTTCTAATTATTTTTTGCATTTCTGTAGTGTTCATCGTGACAGCCTGCACCTGGGGACACAGGACAGGGTATGAAGACTATCACCAGCCACAACACTGCACACCACAGAACTGTATTAAAAAACAGCATACTACAGAGATGCAGTCACATCAATGTTTATAGCAATACAATTCACAATAGCTAAATTATGGGACCAAACTAGATGCCCTTCAATTGAAGAATGGATAAAGAAACTGTGATATACATTCACAATGGAATATTACTCATGATTAAAAGAGCATACAATCATGGTATTTGCAGGTAAATGGAGTAGAAGAATATCATGCTAAGTGAAGTAAACCAATCCCCAAAACCCAAATACCGAATGTTTTCTCTGATATGTGCATGCTGATTCATAATGAAGGCTGGGGGTTAGGGGGAGCATGAGAGGAATGAAGGAACTTTAGATAGGGCAAAGGGGAGGGAAGGGAAGGGAGTGGGCATAGGGGTAGGAAAGCTGGTGGAATGAGTTGAACATCATTATTCTAAGTACATATATGAAGACATAAATGATGTGTCTCTATGTACAAGCAGAGAAAAAATTGTGCTGTACATGTGTATTATGAATTGAAGTGCATTCTGCTGTCATGTATAAAAAATCAAAATAAATAAATAAATTTTAAAAAAGATAGGAGTAGGGAAAAAATAATTTAACAAGCAGCTATTTTAATCATTAGTTTCCACCTTCTCTCTCCAACAAAATTTTGTTGTAGAGGTAATTTACATATGTCTTTTGAGAGCTATACAGCAATAGCAAAGTTTTCATGAAAAACAGAAGAAAAAAATAGCCAAAGGTCTAGAAATTAACAAATTACATAAGTGATCCTCAAAATGTTTATGTGAAGCACAATCAAATTAGATATTATATATTAGATATTGAGAAGACTCTTGTCCCAATGTTTGACACTAGATAGTTATTTAAAGCCCTATATTCTTTATTAGTAAAACAGATAAAATACATCTGGGTGCTCCAAGATTGAGGGGGATAATTATTTCACCAGCTGTTGCACATTATCAATAATTTCATTCTAACTTGCTGTATATGCTGCTGTGCATCTATAGGGTTAGGGACCAACTTATTTTTTAAAGAAAATATTCATGGAAAGGTGTTTGTCTCTGAAATAAAAAACACCAGAAGAATCACTTGAGGAATGTGTAAGGGGCCAGTAGCTAAAGGAGCTGAGGTTAGTTGGGCTTTAAACAATATATAAATATTCTAAAAAAGCAATTAGTTCAATAAAGATGTTTGTTTTAAAGTTAACTTTTAGGGATTTTACCAAAGTTCTAAGAGGGAAAAAAAAAAACAAAAAACATTAGCTATATCAGCCAACAATAACACTGAGGAGAAATAAATCATTTGCTTGTAATGACTTGTTAAAAATGAAGAAAGATGCCTTGTCTAAGGCCATTAGAACTGCAGACAATGCAGCAAAGGTATGGCATAGTCCTGGAGGTACCATCTCCTTCCAATCCCACGCAAAAATGTTGCTTTGGCTGAAAAAGAAAATGATTTTGCTTACATATGAGTAGCCCTTTGTAAATTCCTAAAATTTCCCTCTGGGTGAGATGGATGGATGCAGGAGTTCTGTTTGCAAATCTTCTAAACACCTTTAAAGAAAATGTGTGGTAAGTGTAAGGGAAGGATGAGGGCTGGGGCAGTGACATTTGCTCAAAACTCACTGACTGTAATAATGCAAGATCCTTTGAATGGCTAACTGTATTAACTTGAATCTATAACATTCCAGTGAGGAATGTGAAAACCTCAGTTAGAGAGGAATTACCCGAATTTGGAGACTTGTTCATGTGAGGGGGTGGAACAAAAGAATTTCATTCTCATTTTGGTGTTGATGTATGGTTGAGACATTAGTGAGTTGCAGTGGAGCAGTCAGGATCTGGATTATTCCCAAGTTTGACAAGTTGGAAATTGGGTCCGAGAATCTGGAACCGGAGCAATCAAAAAGGAATGAAAAATAACGCTCAAATACATTTTGCAGCCGAGATTCCGGAATTCTTGGGATGGGATTGGCGAAGAAGCAGTGCTTTAATCTTTTAGGCAGCAGGAACATTTCCCGCAGCTGCCACAGCCGACTTTGCCCGGATACTGCAGGATCCATGGAATGGAAGTTGCAGGCCAACAGGAAGAGTGCCTCCTCCCTCTGCAGGGCTTCCTCTCTCCCCGCCAGGGTTCCTGGCGACTTCAGGGGCCAGAAGGAGCTCTGGGCTCGCTCCTTTTTGTTAGTCTCTGGACCCACTGGCAGGGCTGAGCCGCCTTTTGGAAGGTCAGCTGCGGTCAGCGGCGGTGAAAGCTGCCTGGGAGGTCGCCGCTTTCAAGGCTCTCTCTCTGCTCTTCTGCAGCCCGGAGCTTTTGCGAGGGCTGCTGGCTCCCAGATCTCAGAACAGAAGCCATGGCGAAGTCCAGGGGCCGTCTGTACCTTTGGATGTCTTTGATTGCCGTGCTGGCATCTTTTCTGGTGGGCTTTATGGTGGGTGAGTGTACAATCAAGTCTCCGGGCTGTCTCTCTGGGGAGGTAAAGGGAGGAAGCCTGTAGCTGGAGCGAGTGGGTTGTCCCAGGCCAGTGTCTAGTTCGGCTCACAACATGGCTAACTCCATAAACTGCACCCAAACTAGAAACCGAACAGAATGTATTTGTGGCCGCAATAAGAAAAAAATAAAAAATAAAATAAATAAACTCACTGAGTTCAGGCTTTTATTGTGGGCATTTGAAAAGAGAACTTAGGGCTGTCACTGTTCAGGGATGAAAAATTTATTTGCATTTCCAAGGAATAGTAATGAGTCAAAATTATTAGCTAATATTGACTAAGCACTGCAAAGAATTTTTTCCTTATCGTTTAAATACATAAATTTTGGAAAACTCCCTGTGTGTCAAGAACTGGTACAAATTAGATCCCCTGGCGAGAATAAGAAAGGCCTTAACTCAGAGATGCAAACATGTAAGAAGGGAAAGCACATCTCTCAAGTAAAACCGGTTTTAACCCACTCAAAATTGCAGCACACAAAGGAATGTGGAGGTTTTCTGCATTTTATATGGATCTTTTTTAAAAAGTTCACTATGAGCTATTTGTCAGGCATCAGTTTTTCTTTTTCTTTTTGCCTTTTTTGGCTTTTGGTTTTTTTCTTCTTTTTAATTTTTTTTTTTTCTTTGAGTCAGGGTCTTGTCAAGTGTTCCAGGCTGTCCTCACACTTGAGATCCTCCTGCCTAAATTTCCCTAGTTTCTGGAATTACCGGCATGCACCACTGCACCACAGCTGGTTTCTACTTCTAATAAAGTCAAAAGTAATTGTGTATATGTATTTTCCCCCCCCCACAGGCTGGTTTTTTAAGCCTCTCAAAGAAACAATCTGTGCACCACACCATGGTCAAAGTATACGAGGGAAACTGTTGTCAGAAATGAAAGCTGAAAACATTAGATCATTTCTTCGGTAGGTTTGTTTTGCATTTTTATTCTAAACATAGTATTTAAAATATTATTTAGTCATAGGTGTATTAAAACTGGTTATATTCAGTTGAACAATCTTTGTGTGAAATTATATATTACTCATTAATTTACGGTTAGTTAAAATGTCTCTTTAAACTACTCTTGGTGTGAAATCCATAACTTGTTAAGAAGTAGGTCTTTCTTCCTAATTTCATCCTCCAGAAAAGTATCTGTTGGCTCACTGGGGGATGTTTCAACTTCATGCAGCTCTGGGCTGCAAGTGAATGCTATTCTTTGTTCCTCGTTGTGGATGTAATCAGTAGCCTGAATTTAATCAGCAATTTTATTTATTTTTTACACACTGTATTCACTTAGTTTGTTCTTTGCTCAGTGATTTAGTGAAAAGGAGATCAGTGTTTCAGATTCTGTCTGCCACAGGTTAAACCTTGATCCTCTCTTGTTAATATAAATTTGTGGTTCAAAAATAGGGCAACATGAAAATAAAATATGATCAGTGCCAATCTTCCATCTTCTAAGAGTGATATTCAGAGTGATATTTGTGAACTTGTTGAAAGCAATTAGCATAACATTTATTTCTGTGTTCAGGCTGTTTCAAAGAAGTGATATTTTAAAAATCAGCTTTATTGAAGGATAATTTTCATAAAGTAATCTTGATCCCTATAATATCTACAACTTCAGAGTTTTTACAGATGTCTGTGGTATGCAACAAACCATCGCCTCAATCACGATACAAAATATTTCTAGCATACCCTCTGTAGTTTGTTCCTCCCTTCACTCCTGACCCTACATAATCACTGTTCAGTTTTACATCACTATAGATTTATTTGCATATCCTAAAATTTTTATATAAATGTGGTGTTCATAGCATGTTCTGTGTGTTATCTGGCTTCTTTCACTCAGAATAATGATTTTATGAGTGGCTCAGGTGGTTAGGGATGTAGCTCAATTGGTAGATTGCTTACCTGGCATGCACAAGGCCCTGGGTTCAATCCCCAACACTGCCAAAAAAATAAATAAATAAAATAAAAATGATTGACCCACGTTGTTGCATGTGTCACTAATTCCTTCTTCTTTTTTAAATCACTGAGTAGAATTCCGTTGTACAGATATTCTATAATGCGGTACTTGAGGGACATTTGGATTGCTTCTACTTTTTATTATTGTAAAAGAAGCTTATATAGATATATGTTACAAGTCTTCATGTGATATATATTTTCATTTCTATTAGAATGATTGGGTTGGAGGATAAGCATTTGCTGTGTTTTTCTTCTCCCCCCCCTCCTCTCTCTCTGTGTATGTGTTTGTGTGTGTGTGTGTGTGTGTGTGTGTGTGTGTTTTGCTGGGGATCAAACCTAAGGTCTTGCACATGCTAGGCAAGTGCTTTAACACTGAGCTTTACCTCCAGCCCTTTAGAGTTTTTTAAGAAAAGGCTAAAGAGATTTCAAAAGTGGTCATAGCAGTTTATATTTCTACCCATCAGTGTAAGTATTCTAGTAGCTCCATATCCGGGGCAATGCTTAGTATTGTCAGTTGTTCAGATTTTAACCAATTTAATTGTTGAATAGTGCTATATTTTTGTAATTTTAATTTGCATTTCTTCATGACTCATGATACTAAACATCTTCTCATGTTCTTATTAGACATTAGTATATCTTATTTTATAAAGTTTCTGTCCATATATTTTCCAATACATATTCTGGGGTTAAGTCCTTTGTTAATCATATGTATTACAAATATTTTCTACTGCAGCTGGCCTTTTGTCATAGTGGAGTTTTTGAAGATCAGAAATTTCTAATCTCAATGAAGTTCATTTAATCAATTTTTGTTTGTTTGATGCTTCCTACTTCTTCTGTCTTATCTAAGTTTGTCTATGAGACTATTGTCTTAAATATTTTCTTCTAGAAGTTTTAGAATGGCAGTTTGCACATTTAAGGTCAATGTTCCAAATCGACTTAATTTTTGATATGGTGCAATCTAAGGATTGATGATACTCTTAAATACAAATAGTCAATTATTTCTGTAAATTTTTTTGAAAAGACTTTTCTTTCCTTCTTAGGAAGATTTTGTTCATTATTTCTCAAGACATTTTTCCCTATATTCTTCATTTCTCTTCTTCTGAGAATTCAACTGAACCCTAGAGATCAATACGCAGAATGAAGTGCATACTCCATGATACATTTCCTCCTTGTCCATGCTGTGGTTTAATGATATCACACAATTCCATATTAATTCCCATGGATGAATTAGAATTAGCAATAATGAGGAATAAAAACAGCTATACTGTTCTTGGGAAATTTGAGCTAATTTATGACCAAGGCACATCAGATATCAGGAAGCTAATTCAAAATGTTTGTTCTGAAATGCTTTTTGGAGACACAGAAAAATAATGAGTGGGCAATGGGATGACTATCACTTGTAGTCTATATTGCTCATTTGGTAAAATGCTATAAAATGCAGACTATCTTATGAAATGAGACAACATGTTTAAATTTGTGTAACTTAAAAAATCAGGTAAAATGTTAACATTATTGACCTCTGCCGCATATCGTGAAGTGTCCAAAAGAAAGCACCTAGAAAATTACATGAGTTATCAGGAGTAAACCTTGGTGCTGGCTCTTACCTTGAAATTTTTATTACTATTACTTTGCTGTAATCTATAAAGTATGTTTCATATATTATGTTAATATACCATATTATATTGCTTTATATTACCTTGGATATATTACCATACATATGGTGATAAATGATGTATTAATAGTTTTCATGATGATTAAGTACATCCTTGAGACTGGCTTTTCTTTCCTTTGTGTATGACTGAATACAGAAATGCATACCAAGAAGGATGATAGGAATAGGAAAAGAGGGAAATACAGTGCATTAGGAGTCCACAATTATTTAAAAAATATTTTTCACTTTTTTGCAGTACTGAGGATGTAACACAGCACCTTGTGCTGCTAGGCAAGCACTCCACCACTGACCTATATCCCCAGTCCAGGAGTCCATGACTTTAATGAAGGAAAAGGAATAGCCCACAGTTTTGCAAATGAGAGCACCTATTTGGTTATAAGCACCAAAAGAGCTATTTGAAAGGAAGGAAAAGAATGAGAAAAAAAAACAATGAAAAATAAGAAGGGCTCCTAGTTATCCTTCTTGCTCCAAGATAGGTAGGGGCATGGAAATTAAATAGTTTGCAGATAAGCAAAGTCCTCAGAAGATACCTGTTAAGGCCAGTAGTTAATGCAAACTTTCCATGAAGGAGCAGAGGATATTGAGGAATTGTTGATCATAAGTTTAAGGAATGTATACATGCAGAAAAATAGTTTAGCAGGGAAAGGCCAGATTCAAGATTGTGTTAAAAGAATTAGTTGTGGGAGCAATTTGATTTTCCCCTATCACTTTCTTGTTGGCACAATGTCAACTGTGTTTGTCTTCTTCCAGGAGGGCATGTGTTTAGTAATGATTACCTTCCTTTCAGCCCAGGGATCTCCTGATTAGTCCATAAGCCAGTCATTCTAATTCTTTCTTTTTGGCAATGATTGTTTTGAAAAGAAGCTTTTTGTCCTAAACACTGCCAAGTTAATATGTGATGGCCACCTTACATCACAGGGAGAAATTCAAAAGTAAATGATGTTATTTCCAGCTGCTCCTTCTTAATTTGTTTTTTCATTTCCCTATTTCATTTCAGTGGGTTCTCTAAAAGATGAAAGGCAAAAGCTTATGGTTAACCCAACATCTTAATTTAAGAAAATACATTTATTTTTCCCTAATTGTAAGATAGTATCTGCTCATTACAGAAAAGAAAATGAAAATATATTATGTAAAGTAAAAATTAAATATCTCAGACTCATTGTTTCCCCATGTATAAAAAATTACTTCTGTCTAAACATATTTATACTTTTTAAAACAAATATTTAAGTTATTAAGCATCTGTATTTGCAGCTTTCATTTAATAATATAGAGAGGGCTTCACAGAGAAGATAGTCTTGAGGGATCCTTATGAACCATTAACAGTTTGCAGGTGGGAAAGTTGATGAAGAGAGGTTCAGTAGATGAGAAAATATTCATGTCTGAGAGAAGACCTTGAGTGAAGACTAAAGGGTATGAGAGAGAAAGCATAATCATTTCAGGGAGAACAGAAGTATGCTCAATGACATAGACCAGAGCAGGTAATAAAGACAGTGGGAGGAAATGAAGTTGAAAATATGGGACAGACACCAATGGGCTTCCTATGCCACATTGCAGTGTGAATTTGATAATGCAGAATGTAGGGAGCTATACAAAGATGTAAGCAGTTGGGTAATAAGATTAAGTGATATATAGTGAAATATCACCATTTCTCAAACTCAGACAAGGATAATTTCAGCTTCTTTCTCCAGCACTTATTACTATGCAATTATAAAGAAGCTATTCAACCATTTTTTAAGTTACTTTTGTGTAAAATGGGGACAAAGGTAGAAGGTTGTAAGGATTAAATGAGATAACACACGTGAAAGTGCCAGTGGGGTCCTTAGCATGTCGAAAGTTTTCAATAAATATTAATTGACCTTTATTGCCATATATTTTTTGGTTGTTCTCTGCTTAACTTAAAAAATAATTTATAAAAGTTTATATTATTGTTCATCTGACACAGGTTGGAAGTGGGATGGTTGAGAAACTTTAAAACATTATTCACCTAAAGCAAAATGTGTCACAGTAAGAAGTATATTCGTGAGTTCATTTAATTGCTATAACTCATTTACACCTAGAACCAAGGTGGCATTGCCTAAACTCAGTTCGATCAGTCATTATTTCCATGGTACCTGACAAGTGCTAAGCCCTGAGAATTTTAAATATCAAAATATACAGACCTTAACCTTAGTGAGATAAACAAGCAACTATATTGACATAATCAATAGTAGAAATAGTTAAGTCAAGTGTACAAGTGCCTGACTGGTCCCTGGAAAACACTGAAATTATTTCTTCCCAAATGTCCTCTATCTACTGAACAAGTAGCCACCAGCAAGGAGGAGCACCATTAGTATAGCAGTATAACTTTCTTTTAGGGTGTCTTCTCATATCTGTTCTGATTGTCTTTACCAAGGAATGCATTCTTTTCTGAGGGAGAATATTATGAAAATTGTAGTTGTACATAAGTAATTTAAAAATTGGCATATATATAAATTGTTATTTCTAGCTGTGCCATTTAGTATTTTTGACATATAATTCATAACTTAATGTGTAAAAGATGTGTAATGCATGTAGAAGATTTCTTAGGCACAGAAGCTGAATGTACTCTTTAACTCACACTTGTTTTTTGTTTGTTCATTGTTTTCTTTTTTCTCGTTTTAGTTCTTTCACAAAACTTCCTCATCTGGCAGGAACAGAAGAAAATTTACTACTTGCCAAAAAAATTCAAGCCCAATGGAAGATATTTGGACTAGATTCAGCCGACTTGGCTCATTATGATGTTCTCCTCTCTTACCCTAATGAGACAAATGCTAACTGCATATCGATTGTGGATGGACATGGAACTGAGGTGATAGAGAATTGTTGGTTCTTTTCATATAATTATGCCATACTTTGTATGGATTAGAATATAAGGTCCAGTAAAAATATAAATTTGTTAATAGTGTGTAGAACTCACATTATATAGAAAAGTTAATAAGTTGTAAACTAGTCAGTGTCTGGTATGTGTTAGGCATGATGCTAAGCTAGATCTTCAGGCCAGAATGAAGATTAGGACATGGGACCTTTGCTTAAATAAGGTGAGGCAGACAATAGGATACAGGGTTTCAAATCAGTATAGTAAGTGACATGAATGGTATGATAAAGGGTCTTTATCTGTACAGAAATGGGTCATTCACCCCACACCCACACCCAAGAACTAGCCCCCACACTGGGAGTTAGAGAAATCTTCCTATATAAGTTGACATATAAGTCATGAAAGAGCACAAGGGATGAATAATATGAAAAAGTAAGGTAAGAAAATTCTAGCTGGAAGAAAATATTGCAAAGGCTTGAAAACATACTATCTTAGTATTATTGGTAGAATTTAAGATTTTTACGTATTCCAAGACTGTAAAATACAAACTGACCAATGGAAGAGGTAGACCAGTGAAATATTTAAGTTATTAAGCATCTGTATTTGCAGCTTTCATTTAATGATATAGACGGGGCAAGCTTCACAGAGAAGATAGTCTTGAGGGATCCTCATGAACGAAAGCAAGTCCTAAGCATGGGAAGGATGTGACCACAAAATTCTATTTACATAGATGGGGGAGTCTGCAGATAACACCTAGACTAGGCAAGGAGTTAGAGTTAAAATTTAAAGACAGTAGTTCAGATGAAAGATGATGAAATCCTGGATTAGCATGTTAGCAGGTGAGAAAGAATGATGATTTTGAGAAACAGGAAGTATATAGGACTTGTTTAGTGTCTTGGAGGAAAGAAGTGAAGAGTGTTCAGGATAACTGCTAGACTGTAGGATGCGGGTGACTAATTTAGTGAGGCTATTAATGGAAGTAGAGGATGCAGAGCCAGGAACCGGCTACAGGTGGGAGAACATAAATTCAAATTTTAACTTGTTGAGTTTAGACATTAAAGCTAAGTGACTATTTGGGCTCTTAATATATGAGTCTGGACAACATAAGTACATCAGCTGTTGGCAAAATTTTGTTAGTCAATGAACTCTTACAGAGAGAGAATATAAAATAAGGCAAGTGGTGGGCTTGGGATAAAATATGTGTAACATTCAAATAAAAATGAAAGAAAAAGGGACCACAAAGGAGGCTGAAAGGAAGAGTCATGAAATGAAAATCACAAGTATGCTACCTTTGTTAGCAATTTTTTTTTTTTTCATGCTTGGGATGGAAACCAGGGGCTCACACGTGATAGATGAGCACTCTACCGCTGAACCACATCCCCAACCAAGAGTGCTGCCTTTGAAGTCCTGTTCTTTTCGGTTTTGTTGAGATGAAGTCTTGCTATGTTGTCCAGTTTGGTCTCAAATTCCTGGACTCAAGTGGTCCTCCTGTAGCATCCTTCTGAATGCTAGGATTACAGGCACATGACACCGTGTCCAATTTTGATGTCATTTTACACTGTATGGTAGCTTTTAATTGTCTGGGACTACATGCATTTATAAAAGTTTTTATTATTTTGAAAAAAAAATAATAGAGCTCTTTCTTATTGTCAGTAGAATTTACCTACTTAATTATGGAATCTAGGATGCTTATTAAGTCTATACTTGGAAAAAATTAATTATACCTTAATAATAACCTGGAATTATTCTTCTAGCTTGACATGCTTTACTTCTTGCTAGGTATTCAAAACATCATATCTTGAACCACCTCCAGATGGATATGAGAATGTGACAAATATTGTACCTCCCTATAATGCTTTCTCAGCCCAAGGCATGCCAGAGGTAAAGTAAAACATTTTTTAATTCAAGTTTTATTTATCTCTATTATTTTTAATTCAAGCTTTTAAAACTTTCTTTATTGTATAAAAACTATGTAGAGGAATAAAACCAAGGAATTTACCTGGAGATTAGACATACTCACCCATTGTTTTATGTTCAGTACTATGCATGCCCCCCGAAATAAAAATAATAATTAAAAAAAGACTACCTAAAACAAAAAAGAAAACAAATACATTAAAAACAGACCCCAGTAAGGCAGAGGCCACTCTTTGCAAAAACAAAGAAACTTCTGAAGATGATTTTAATTCAGCAAGGGCACTACTTAAAATATGTCTTACTGATTGCCTTTTCTCCAATCTTTTCAGTATTTTGATAGTTTCTCTAAAATATTCTATAGAATAGCATATTTATTAATCCCAAATAAGGAAAGAAAAGTACTGAGGATGTAGCTCAGTGATAGAATTCTTGCTTTGCATATGCTGCAGGACCCTGGGTTCAATCTCCAGTATTGAAAAAAATTAAGAAAACAAAAAAAGAAAAAACAAAACAAAAACCTTCTGCTGATGCAGTTTTGTGAAACACATTTATTTAAAAAATTTTTTCTTTAATTTTAGCAGTGGTATTTTTTTCTTCTTTTTTCTGTAGGGAGATCTCGTATATGTGAACTATGCTCGTACTGAAGACTTTTTCAAACTAGAAAGAGAGATGAATATTAACTGCACTGGAAAGATTGTTATTGCAAGATATGGGAAGATCTTCAGAGGAAATAAAGTATGGTGGAGCTTTTCTAGAGGGAAGGAACGGGGACAGATACTGTGGATGTAAATGATCAGCTTGCCTCATGGTTTCCAAAATTGCTTTGAAATTTCTTTTCTACTTGCCATGGGTACACAGAAAATTTTATTTTTTATTCACCTCATATGTCCATAAAGGAAAAGAGTTTTATTAGAAGAATAATATCTTTTAAAAAATTAATTGAAGAAATGCATACAAACTAAAAAATAAAAATCTCCCTTGCATTATTCAACTTCATTGGCTAGACATAATCAATCTTAATAGCTTTTTCCAAACCTAATTCTGTGATATATAAACATACCTCTATATGTTTACTATACACACATATATATGGATGTAATTATATTTAATATATAGTATATTATATAACATCAGTAATGTATATTATAATATGTAAGAATACATATAGATCTAATTAGTATTTATAATAGGTCGTTATCCACTGTATCTTGGATAACTTTATAATTTCACTCAGCCATGACTTGGATATTCTTTCATATCATTACACGGAAAGTCATGTAACATAGTTTTTAAGAGTATAGTCCATGGATCCTTACCACCTGGGTCTGCTCTCCTCTGGGCCCCTGCTCTTTTATTGTGAGCAAGATCCTTAACCTCTCTGTGCCAACATTTCCTCATATATAAAATGGGAATGCTTATAGCAACAATCTCAAAATGAAACTCAGATTGTTTCACAACAATCTTCTTACTAGCTCAGTGGTAGAATTCTTGCCTTGCATGTGCTGCAAATAAATTAATAAATATCTCACTAATTTAAGGAAGTGGTTAATTGGGGGTGTGGCTATAGGATATATATTTTGTATCTGGAGCTGGAGTTTCTCTCTCTGCTTGTTGACCACCGTGATGAGAGCTGCTTCCCTCTGCCACACTAGGCCTAACTGACTTTATGTTTTAAAGCACTTAGGGTAATAGCTGGTTTTAGTAATTTCTATATCTTAATAAATATCTCACTAATTTAAGTGGTAACATAATATTTTGTAGGAATGAAAAGCAGTGTATTTAACCATTTCTTTGTTAGCGAGTGCTTATCTTGAATTGGTTACTAGTACAAATAATTCTATTGTGAACATTCTTGTCCATATACACTTCAAACATCTGTATGAACATTTTTATAGTATAGATTCTTGGAAATGGAGTGGCTAAATAATAGTGTAGCTTCGTACAGCATTTTGACAGGCTAATTATAACAGTCCTTCCCCCAAATTGTGACAGATTATATTTTCACTGATACAGCAAAATGATTTCTGAATATTGGGATCTCTTTTAGTTAATCAAGACTGATAGTTACATCTTTTGCTATAATACTTTTGCTGATGAAAGATTTAGTACCTCGCAGGGTAGATGTTATGGTTTGGATATGAAGTGTCTCCCAAAAGCTCACCTGTGAGACAATGCAAGAAGTTTCAGAGAAGTGACTGGATTGTGAAGGTCTTAACCCAATCAGTAAATTAATTGGATTTAATTGAGTGGTAACTAGAGCAGGTGGGGTGTGGCTAGAGGAAGTGGTTAATTGGGGGTGTGGCTATAGTATATATATTTTGTATCTGGAGCTGGGGTTTCTCTCTCTGCTTGTTGACCACCATGATGCGAGCTGCTTCCCTCTGCCACACACTCCATCATGATGTTCTGCCTCACCTCAAGCCCAAGGAATAGAGCTAGCCTTCTCTGTACTAAGACCTCTGAAACTGTGAGCTCTCAAATAAACTTTTCCTCCCTAGGGTTGTTCTGGTCAAATCCTTTAGTCACAGCAGCGAAAAATCTGAATAAAACAGTAGATTTTCATATTGTTGGTCAATTTACATTGTTCAAAATATTTTTGAAAAACAGGCTGAGAAGTTCTTCATACACTTTGACTGTTTTGCTTAAAATTTTATGTCAATTTAATTAAACCAATATTTGTAAAGTGCTTACTCTATGATGTGTGAGATTTTGGAGGGTGGGTATTTAAAATTAAGACATGATGTATTTTCTCAATAATATCCTCAGTCCAGTAGAGAAGACAAATATTTAAAAGACATTTTAATACACTATGATCTGCCCTACAATAAATATATATACAAAGAATAAATCCATAGAAGAAAGGAGACTTTAATTTTTCAGGTTTGGAAACCATAGAATATTTCACATTTGTAAGGCCTACACAGAGGGGAACTGTCTTCAAAGCAAAGAGAACTAAATAGGTAATGGCATAATCAAGTGCAATGTCTAAATTTCCTTACATTATGATTTTTTATATAAATAGTAATTTGCCATTTCTGTACCTTCCTCACACAGGTTAAAAATGCCATGTTAGCAGGAGCCATAGGAATCATCTTATACTCAGATCCAGCTGACTACTTTGCCCCTGGGGTACAGCCATATCCCAAAGGCTGGAACCTTCCTGGAAATGCAGTGCAGAGAGGAAATGTGTTAAATTTGAATGGTGCTGGTGACCCTCTCACTCCAGGCTATCCAGCTAAAGGTAATGGATGAGCCTATGAGCCTGTCAGTGTACCGTTTTTTCAAAAAGATTCCTTGCTGTTTTAGATGGGGAAAAAAGCAAGCATCTGTAGAATAACATTAAAATAACTAAAAAATGTATGCATTATGTAATTTTGGATTATTAATACTAGGAATTCAAAATAATTGCCTTTGTAGTATATATGTATGTATGTATGTATGTATGTGTGAATGTATTTGGTGCTAGAAATTGAACCCTGGGCACTCAATTGCTGAGCTACATTCCCACATCTTTTTATTTTGACATGAGGTCCCAATAAGTTAATTAAGGCCTAAATTGGTGATACTGACCTCAAACTTGCACTCCTACTGCCTCAGCCTTCTGAGTTACTAGAATTACAGGTGAGTGCTATTGCACTTGGCCTTTGCATTATTTTTTAGTTTGAATTCTCATGACATGTAGGCATGGGAAGGGAATATTCAGTTGGTATTCTCCTTTTACCCTTACTAGACAAGGGTTTCAGAAATGTTGCTCCTCATACCCAAAGTAATATTGCTCTTAACAAACTAGGATTTACATTTTCTAAGTTATCTAGGATTGTATGCTTCTTTAGGTCACTCACTTGTATTTTAAAAATACCAATGAGGTTTTTTTATTAGTGTTATTTTAAATGTAAATTTTGAAGTTTTGACATGTATAAAGCCATCTTTTTTTTAAAGAGAGAGAAGAGAGAGAGAGAGAGAGAATTTTTTTAATATTTATTTTTTAGTTATTGGCGGACACAACATCTTTGTTTGTATGTGGTGCTAAGGATTGAACCCAGGCCGCGCACATGCCAGGTGAGCGCACTACAGCTTGAGCCACATCCCCAGCCTTGTAAAGCCATCTTTACAAATTCATTACCCCTAAAACTCTTCCTTTCTCTGTCTACTCTTCTTGCCTTCTCAATACCAATGCCTAGGCAACCATTGTTCTGTTTTTCTCAGCATAATTATTTTGAGATCCATCCATGTTGGCATTTCTGTCATAGTTTGTTTCTTACTAATATTGCATTGGCTGGCTATACCAGAGTTGGTTTATCCATTTACTTGTCGAGGGACATTTGGATTGTTTCATTTTAGAAACTTTTACATATAAAAGTGCTACGAACAAGTTTACAAGTAAGTGTCAGTGTGTATACATTTATTTCTCTTTGGTAAACACTTATAAGAATGGATGAATAAGACGGCAGATTGATATTTAACTTATAAAGAAATTTTCAAATTGGTTTTCCAAAAAGACTGCTCTACTTTGTATTCCACCTAATAATCCAGTTCCTATATCCTTGCCAGTAGTTATGTGGCAGTGGCTTTTAATTCTGGATTTTAAGTAAGTCCTCTAAGTTACAACTCTTGTTTTGTAAAGTTATTGTCACATCTTGGTCCTTTCCATGTGAATTTTAGAGCTGGGAATCCCACAGACATTTTTTTTTTTTTTTCTGTGAGTTTAAAGGAAATCTATAGATCAATTTGAGGAGATTTGACATCTTAAAATATTTGAATCTTTTTTTTTTAAAATTTTTAATTTATTCTTTAGTTTTCAGTGGACACAACATCTTTGTTTGTATGTGGTGCTGAGGATCGAACCTTGGCCCCATGCATGCCAGGCGAGCACACTACTGCTTGAGCCACATCCCCAGCCCCTGAATCTTTTGATATATGAAAAAAGTACAACTCTTTACTAGTTAATTTCTCTCAGCAATGTTTTATAGTTTCACTGTATGGATCATGCACATCTTTTGTCAGATTTATTCATAAGCATTTCATAATTTTGTACTATTGTAAATTACATTAAATCTCAAGTCCTATTGCTCATTACCAATATACAGTAATGCTATTGTATTTCTAGAAAAAAAAAAAAAAAAACTTAACCCTTTACCTTGCAAACTTGTTAAATTCACTAATTATTTTTAAGGTTTTTACAAACCATTAGCATATTTACATAGATGATTATATCATTTGCAAATAAATACGGTTTTCTTTGTTTCTAATTTTTATATGTGTCATTTCTTTTTCTTGCCTTATTGTACTGGCCAGCAAGCACTTTCATTACAATGTGGAACACAGTTGTTAGAGCAGACATCCTTGCTTTGTTTTTGTTCTATAGGAAAACATTCAATCCTTCTCTGGTAGCAGAGTATTTTGGGGATTGAATGTAGATGCTCTCACATACCAGGCAGGCACTCTACCACTGAGCTCCATGCTGAGTTCTTTTATAAAATTTTAGTTTGAGACAGGGTTTTTCTAAATTGCCTAGGCTGGCCTCAAAATTTCTGTTCTCCAGCCTCAGCTTCCCAAGTAGCTGGGATTATAAGTATGTACCAACATAGTCAACTCTCTGTTTAATATGACATTAGCTCTAGGTTTTAATGAATTGTTTTTGTTGGACTGAGGGAGGTCATTTCTATGTGCTTAATGTTTTTGTCAGTAACCTATATTGGGTTTTTTAAAATGCTTTTTCTTTGTATATTGAGCAATCCTATGTTATTAATGCTTTCATTGAATCCATACAGATATTTTTATGCTAATCCAACACCATCCTGTAATAAACTAGTTGGTCACAATTTATTTTGATTTTTCTATTTTATTTCATGTGTGCTAAACTTTTCTTAAGAATATTTTATTTATGGTCATATTGTAAAGTGGTCTGTGAATGTTTTTGTAATATTATTGTGCCATTTTGGAATGGGACACTTACATTTTCCTTATTTTTCTGTGTGATTTTATATAGAATTGGTTAAATTTTGTCTGTAGAGATTGGGATAGAATTCGCCCATAATTCCTCTGGACCTGAAGTTTATTTGTAGAAATTGTTTCTGTTTTAACTACCAGTTGAATTTCTTTAGACTGTTCGGGTTATCTATCTAGTCCTGAATGAAATTTGGTAATTCATTTCAGGGATTTTGTTTATTGAATTTGTCAGACAATTAAGAGTGTAGAATTTTTTCATAATACTCATATTTTTTTTTAAACTTTGTCTACTAAGACCATAATGATATTTTCTCCTTTATTTTTATTTAACAATTTATGTTTCCCCTTTTGTTCATTATCTCTCTTATTAAAGATTGATTAGTTTTATTGATCTTATCAAAGAACCAGCTTTCAGTGTCATTTTTTAATCTCTATTATTTTGTATTTGATTCATATATTTTTAGATTTATTCCAATTTCTTTCCTTTCTCCTATTGTTTTAACTTTAATTTTTTCTTCTTTTTCTAAACTTTTAAGTTGGAATCTGATTTCATTTGTTTGAAACCTGTCCTTTTCCTAAGATAGGTGTTTTAGTGCTATTATTCTACTAAGCACTGCTCTGTCTTGTACAACTTTTGATATACCGTTTTTACTTATTCAGTTCAAAATAGTTTATCATGTTAGTTTGCATTTCTACTTTAACCCATAGATTATTTGTTATTATGTTATTTAGTTTTCAAATATTCAGGGTTTTCCCAAGTGTCTCTCTAATGTTGGTTTCTAATTTCACTGTGGTCAGAGAATATAACTTTTATGATTTTTATGGATACTGAGATGTGTTTTATGGTCCAAAATATAGTGTATCCAACACATATTTCATATGTATTATAAAAAATGGAATACAGTATTCTATAAATGTAAGTTTGGCCAAGTTAATAGATAGATACTTCTATTTAAGTTATATATTTACTGGATTTCTAGATATATTGTTAAAATTTTTGTTTCAATGCTCAATTACTATATCTAAAAAGAAATAGTTGTTTGGCAAAATTATCATTTCATCTATTTTGTCATTTTTACATTTTTTGAAACATTTCTTCAATCTTGGCTGAAAGCCAAAAGTTCTTACATGATTTTAAGGCTTTCAATAGTTTTCTGTCTTTCTTTGAAGAGAATAATGCATTACTGTTTGAATAAAATATTTGTTCTTATTTCCCAAGACCTTATGAATTCAATTTTTCCCAATAATTGTAGTTTTAGAATCTGAGATACATTTTCTAGGCATCTAGTTAACTGAAACTTCTCAAAGAAGGATTCAAAATATCCTTCAGGAAATTAAAGAAAATTCTTGTAAGTTAAAGAGAATTAGGTGAAATGTCAAAACAAAATCGAGAATCTATAAACCCTACAATTAGTTTTACCTTAAAATGTAAACAACTTAATTCTTACTGTTGAATCTAATAGGCCATAATAAAACAATAGCTTGGTTTCGGGGGGACTTTTAATTTTTATATAATTGCAAATGTCTATAAAAATTGGCTGGACATGTTGGTGCATGCCTATAATCCCAGTTACTCAGGAGGATTAAAAGTTTGATGCTAATCTGGGAAACATAGGTAGACCCTGTCTGAAAATAAAATGAGAAAAATATTGGGGATATAGCTCAGTGGTAGAGGGCTGACCTACCATGGGTGAAGCTCTGGGTTCAATCCCCAGTACTGAAAAAACAATGTGTATAGCAAGCAAAGCTATAATAATAATACAAATATTTCCTACATAGTTTTTGCTCAGATTCTTCAATTGTTTTCATTTATGTACTTGATTTTGCAGATTATACTTTCAGACTAAATATTGAAGAAGGAGTTGGAATCCCGAAAATACCTGTACATCCTATTGGACATAATGATGCAGAAATATTACTACGGTATATAGTTTTTTTAGTTGGATATGAGAGGAAGACATTTTGTCATTTTCTCATCTAAAACCAATAAAACCCAATTGTGTTAAAAGTAAAGTCTTGTATCAAAATAATTCCTGAAGTAGGAATGATGGAACACACTTCTCTTCCATAACAGGAGCAGTCAGTTTAGTGACTAGGAAATAATTAAACATTGCTCTGGTTGCTCTAAATGAAATTCTCAAATGCAAAGTTATGTTTAAAGATAAAAATGGATACTGGTTTGAGATTTGTTTTCAGGTATTTGAATTTACTTAGATATTCAATAAATACTTATTTATACCCAACCTGTAGTTTAGAAATACGATCATGCTTACCACTTACTAGATGTATGATCTTGGACCAATTGATTCTTCTCTGATTCAGTTTGCTTATTTATAAAACAAGGACAGTAAATTTTCTCCCTGATGGGGTTGTCATTAATTTATACTAGTTAGCATAGTGTCTAGAATATAGTAAATTAATGTTTGCTCATACTGTATTCTGTAACTGAAGTTTCTTTACGTATCTCCCAACCCATTGTTTAAATGTTTCTGCCAGAACAACTTCATGATTTCTTTATGGGTACACACTACATAGTTGACAGCTTCTTTAAAATTCATTTCTTCCTAACCCAGTTATGAATTTCCTAATGTTGGATATCTTATACTCACTGTTTCCCCACAGAAGTAAGATCAAGGGTGAGGAGACTTTTGCTTCCCATCTGCCTTCACTATTATATGTTTTTCCTCCTCAGCTCTTAGCACCAAAATATTATATATTTTACTTATTTGCTCCAGTTATGGCTCTCTCATTAGAATAAAAGCTCCTCAGAATATAGAATAAAAGGGGTTTGGACAAGTTGGTCAATAAATAATTCTTAGTTGTAGAGTGAAATATTACCTCAGCATGAACTTCTTGATTTTTTTTTTTTCATGGAAATGGTGATACTCAGCCTTTTTCTGTCATCTCATTCTCTCTTGACAGCCACTTGGGAGGAACTACTCCACCAGATAAGAACTGGAAGGGAGCTCTTAATGTGAGTTACAATGTAGGACCTGGCTTTACAGGGAATGAGTCTTTCAGGTAATTTTATATTACTTTAATAACTTGGAAAAGTTTTATATTTCAATGGAAATGTGAAGATAACTGTTCCACCAGGCATATTTTGCTTATATCTTTTTCTTATTGTCACTAGTGAAAAATTTATCATTTTATATCACTTAAGAAGAACTTACAGAATGAACCATTGAATTCCTTCCCCCCGCCCCCGGCGAGCTGGGGATTGAACCAAGGGATTCACACATGCAAGGCAAGCACTCTATGACTGAGCCACATCCCTAGCACCATGAATCAATGAATTTTTATAGTAATATTTCAGCATTAGTTTCAGAATTTCATCAATTACTGTATTTGAATTATAGACTTAACATTTCAAGTAATAATTTTTAAACTTTCCTTTCACCTAAAGTTTAAATTTTTTTTTTCCAATAACTTTCAGAATGTTATATATGTATGTGAAACATTAGGTTATGTTAAGGGAGGGAATATTGGAGAACAGAGAAAGGAGCCAACAATTATTGGTTATTTACTGTGTATTAAGTGAGTTTAAATGAATAGATCATGTAGCTACTATAAAGCTCAATAGACTCATTGTTTTGAACACATGAAAGCATCATTCTAGAGGAGGAGTGTTGTGGAATGTATCTGTTAAGTTAGATCTACAGAAAGAATAAAAATTTCCAAATGGCTCAAGGCAGGCAGGAAATGCTAGCTACCGTGTGAACTTGGAGAGAGTTTGTGGAATGGCCCTACATGATTAGAACTAAGAAGTTTGATTCACTTAAAATGTTGCAGGAGAGGGAAATGTCACTGATAAATCATAAATGCCATAGCTTGCTTTTTTTGTTTTGTTTTTGTTTTTTGTTTGGTTTGGTTTGGTTTGGTACCAGGGATTCTACCCAGGGGCACTTAACCACCCCACCAAGTCTCATCCTAAACTCTTTTTATTTTTTAATTTTTGAGACAGGGCCTGACTAAGTTGCTTAGGGCCTTGCTAAGTAGCTGAGGCTGGCTTTGAATTCCCAGTCCTCCTGTGTCAGCCTCCAGAGTCACTGGGATTATAGGAGTGCACCACCATGCCCAGTGTGATAGAATGTTTTTTAGTTTTTGAAATTCTTTTTATTTCAGAAAGGTTAAAGTACTAGGTTAAATTCAACTTCCTTCCTTGATAGGAACTTCAGAAGCATTCAGTTTCTGTGTTTATTAATCTCTATAATCAATCACTATAGAGTTCCTTTAATTTAAGAGACTATTTAGTTTATTTATGTCTTCTGAAGGGAAAAAAACACATAATATAACAAAAAGTAAAAATCTATCTGATTTACAAACCAGAGTATACAGACACAAAACATAAGTTCAGTTCTATAATTTCAGTCATAGTTCAAGAGTAAACTCAAAAACATAAGAAATCCCAGGTCTAGATATCAAATACACTGTTCTCCACTGTGGATACAAAATTTTTGATGGATTTGAGATTACAATGCACAATGAACAATGTTAAAAATTCCTAAAACTAGATTCTTTCCTATCTCTCCTACCACAGAGATCTTCAGAATTCATTGATTCACTTAGATAACCAAATGATAAGACATAAAGTGAGATTTCTAATCATTGCTGCTACCAGTGAATAATAGCTTATTCTGATCTAAGCAAAGAGGAAACATAAACGAAACACAAAACCAGTAAGGAAAAAAGTAAAACTAGACATATGGCATGTCAGCAAAGTTGGGAGAGCCACAGAAAATATGAAGAATGAGTTTCAACTGACTACATCTGTTCTTCAAGATGAATCTACCGTTTGTTTCAAAGGGCCCTCTAAAATAATGAAGGATAATTTAAAAACTGATTATTAGATGAATGTAAATGAACATGTATTACAGATTTCATTTAACTTTAGTTAATAAAAAAATCCAGAATTATGTTAAAAATGGTTCAAAAGGCCAAGTAGATAATTCAGTGGTAGAGAACTTGCCTAGCATGCCCAAGGCCACAGGTTCAGTCCCCAGTACTGGAATTAATTTAAAAAAGAATGGGTTCACGTGGACATGGCAGTGTACACCTCTGATTCCAGAGGTTCTGGAGACTGAGGCAGGAGGATTTTGAGTTCAAAGCTAGCCTCTACAACTTAGTGGGACCTTAAGTAACTCAGTGAGACCCTGTCTATAAATAAAATACAATGAATAGTAGGGATGTGGCTCAGTGGTTAAATGTCCCTGAGTTCAATTCCTGGTACCCTTCCAAAAGAAAGAATGGGTTCAAAGAAGAATTTACAGATAATACCAAAATATATCAGTTCATCAGGAATGTCAAATTTAATCAAGAGTAATTAATATACTTAACAGTAGGAAAGCTGGCATATTTCATAATAAGGGAGGATTCAGATGAAACTTCACTAGATACCAATTCATTGGACATGAATTATTTGTGGTACAGAGTTGTAAAATAGTCTAGTTGAAGATAATAAATGAGAGGAATTCATTACGAGTGATATAGCATCTTTCCCAATTTTCCCTTACAGGAGTATATTCATTCATTTCACAAATATTATTGAACATTTACTAAACTCCAGGTGCCATTCTGGGATCTTGGGGTTCAGAAGTGAACAGAGGAGGCAAACAGCCCTATCCTATGGAGCCTACATCCCAGAGATCAGTTTGTTTGGGATGCATTGAGTTTGCAGTGATGATAGGATAAACATGCAGATTTTTTTTTTTTTTTTGTACTGGGAATTGAACCCAGCTACATCCTGAGCCCTTTTAAGTTTTTATTTTGAGAC